>NC_049198.1:12152962-12494212 GCF_009769625.2 Cygnus olor | reverse complement strand
TTGCTGCTCCAAATAACACTCCTTCCATTTTACAGCCCCCTCACCTAACTGCTGGGTTACATGTGGCAGTTTTATTGATCACTCTGGATTGCCATTCAGCAATTATGGGAAACTGAATGTATAACATTTTGGAGAAATGCCCAGAATTGGAAGTGATTTTATGTTGACTCCTTCAGCACTTATACTGTGTAGGAGGAGTGCTGATTTTCTTCAACAAAGTAGTCAAAGAGGGATAGGAAATACACTATTTCTGTCTTATTTCATTTAAGTACTAACATTTATGAGTACAGGTTTAAGGGCATGCAGGGTACAAGAGGGGTTGCAGTCGTCCCACATCTGCATTCCCCTTCCCAGCACAGGCTGGCTGCAGAGTTTCCCTCTGTCTATTGCAGTTACCTTTGGCCCCACAGAAATGAGGATGTAGATGCCGTCACAGACTTTCTTTGTAAAAGCAAAGTAGATGGAATTGTGCTATCTACAACACAGTCATTTGAGACTATTGATAACAAAACCTACAAACCTTAACTTTTTGAGATAAGTAAATATTAGCATCATTTCACAGAGGAAACTCACTCAGCAATGTGAACTATAAGTCCTGCCAGGAACACAGAGCATCTCGATCCTTAGCCACTTGTTCTGTTCACTTGTCTGCCAGACTCAAACAGCTGAAACAGCTCAGGAGAGGAATTGGACACTGACCATGGTAGGTTAGGAAAGCAGATTGGAAAAGTTGCCAGCATTTTTCCAGAACTGCATGTTTTGGAGTAGTTTGTACTTCTGCCCTACTGAAAACTTAACAAAGGCAACCTCATTAGCAGTAATTAGTAGCTGAAAGCAGCAGACAAATGAATAAACCTTTCCAGTGAAGGAATACCAGCTGTCAAACTGAGTTTGAGGAGGACAGGATTTTCACCAAACACAACTGATACATAATGAACCATGATTTTACACTTAGTAAGTAATAACAATAATAATAACAAAACTTTTCATTTCGGCTCCTTTTTGAAACCACAAAAAGTCTTTACCAAAAATGCAACTTCTTACTGTCAAGAAATTTGCACTTTCATCTCAGCTTTGTTTTACTTTCTCTAAAATTGTTCATTCATGTAAAACTGCAACGTGGACTGTGGATTTTAGCTATGCCACTGAGCAGAGCAACAAGGGATGTAGTGTGGGAACTGTAGTGTGCATCAGAGCAGGACACGTGATCATTCTGCCTCTGCCACAAATACACAGCTTTTGGTCCTCTGTAGGTATGTTGAATCTATCCCAGGCATCTTTGCTATCTAACAGTGGTTTACACTGTCACAGAAGTGGTATTTTAATAAACACATGCAGAATCTTGAAGTTTCCTGACAATCAACTTGTACATACATGCAAAAGACAAAACAGTGTTGGTAGGAAGCTATCAAAAAATTATGTTTTCCTGTTTACACAGCACTGCTAATACTTATAGCTTGAAAAGCGTATTATAGTCCTGAATAATATTTAAATGTTCTTACTAATATAAAAGTTACAAACACTTCATGTGCACTGTACACCTGAAATTTTCTGTTCCAAGGTGAGAATACCCAGCTGATGAAACAGAGGGTTAAACAACAGCTATCAGCAGAGAAGACAGCAGCTCTGGGGACTACAGAGAGTTAAACCACTTGAACTCGTTCTAACTAGTTGCATAGTTAAGCTAGAAAGCCTCAGAACAGAGATTTTGGGAATAGAAGGAGATTGATAACTTGTTTGTAACGGCACTTTCCCATGCTTGGTCAGTGGAATGCTGCAGCCAGTGTGGGCTTCTTGCACCACTGGGATTTTGTCAAGGGCTTACGTGAGGCAAAGGTAGCTCTCAGCAGCTGTCCCATTTAGCTTTCTTCTCTTCGTGTATTATTATCCAACAGTTGTAGGAGCAATATTTGTTTTACATAAATATTTGAAACTTGTTTTTTACCTTAGTTGCTACAAACATCTGTATTTGAATGTGAAGGAGATTGTTTTTAATGTGTGAACCAGAATACCTGTTACTCATTTCCATCTCACTATCCCCAGATAGAAATAGGAATGGTTTCATTCATCTGCTTGTGTACGTTATCCATACAAATTGCTAAAAATGCATAGGACTGATGCACACAAAATGAAAACTGTCAAATCAAAGTCTAAATGAAGTAAGGAGGTTCATGAATCACAAATATATTTCCACATCTTTGAATCAATTTGTGAAGGACTGACAATGATGAAAAGGGCTAACTTTTTTTTTTTTTGAAAATTTATGTGAAAATAATAATTCCAATAATTACATAGAGTGATGGGTTTGAGAGCTCTGCTAATGTTGTTTGTCATGCAGTTCATTCTGAAAGCCTTTCATCTTCAGTAAGCCCACAAAAATCTAGTGCCTTCAAATCAGATTCAGGAGTTTACTACATCTGTAAATATAGTCTATGACAGCTATTTTGGGTGACAATCTCCAGCTGATTACCTCAATTAAAACTTTACATCTCTTACACAGAGTTTCACATCTTCAAAGAGATACAGAAATTCATTTTACCATGTTTTGTTCCACTTCTTTTAAACTCATCACCTGATAGACTGTTTTTTGTGTAAAAATAAACAAAGGTACCTCTGAAAAAACATTGACCAATGTAGATTTTTAGTTACCCCAAAGATGTATGAGTGGTTCACTTAGGTGTGGGTGCGACGTGACACTTTTGCCTGTGGTTTATGTGTTATAACTTTTTCATCTAATGAGCTACTAGCATGCAGACAAGCTGCTGCTGGTTGTACATGTTGGGAATGAATGATTGTGATCTGCATGTTTGTCATAGATCAGCACTGTACAGTTATTTAATTGCATAAGAAGAGAAATCTCTGTCTTTTGAAGAAATTTCACTTATGACATGTCCTTCCCTTCCCTTCCCTTCCCTTCCCTTCCCTTCCCTTCCCTTCCCTTCCCTTCCCTTCCCTTCCCTTCCCTTCCCTTCCCTTCCCTTCCCTTCCCTTCCCTTCCCTTCCCTTCCCTTCCCTTCCCTTCCCTTCCCTTCCCTTCCCTTCCCTTCCCTTCCCTTCCCTTCCCTTCCCTTCCCTTCCCTTCCCTTCCCATGTCATTACCTTCCAAGTATGCTAAAATGGAAAATCTGTTAGTCTTGTGCAGTACAGACTAATCCTCCCAAATTCATTTGTCAATGCATTAATTTTTACCAATATTTTCCTAAATAAGAAACTGAAGTCAGGCTTCTATGCCTCTACTTGCCTGTCCTGGAGACACTTGACTGAAATAGAAGATATGTGTTTAAATATCAGTACTCCCAATGAATATTCCCTATGCTACAGAGATAAAGAACATAGTTAAAATGGTAATATCTAAGTCTGTCAAAGTCAGACAGGGCATGTTTACACTGGTTCATGAATATGAGCAGAGCTTGAGCACAGGACTCCAGGCCTGTCACACCGCTGACTTGTTGGATAACTCCTTGCTCTCTTTAAGGCCAATGCAATGACATCTCTCTAATACAAAACCTGCTCATGCTACACTGTGGGACAAAGCCAAAACGATGTATGAAGAAGCATGAGTGGGTGTTAGTAGTTTTGACTCTATACACCCTCCACAGTCTTCCAACACAATTTCAGTTGTAATTTCATCCTCCAACACCATTTCATGCTGCCATGTGTTATAGCTGTAAGTATCGCAGTACATATCTTCAAGCTCATGCTATAGAAACACTGCCATGATGGGCTGCCACACATTCCTGCTTTGAACCAAAAAGACACACAGAAAATAAGACTACAGGCACCGTGTGAACCTTGGAGGAGACTTAGGTTCAAGTGCAATGTAGTGTGGATGCTCTATGTATGTGGATGCGCTATGCTCTTGGGAGGTTGATCCCAAACAGATTGTTTAGCAGCAAGCCTGGGCTTAGCATCAGGTCGGGATAGTCTTCAACCTTTCTTTGTTTAGCAATAAAGACATAGACTGTGAATCTTTCTACTGTCTGGAAATAGATCTCAGCGTTTCCTTCAGTGAAGTCTCTGGGATCTGTCAGCGTCTGTTTCTGTCCTTCCCCTCCTTTCTCTCCCAGTGATACTCCTCAGGAGCACTACTCACTAGTTTTGTCCAAAATGCTAGTTGAACTACAAAACAACTATAAGACAACAGCAGAGTTGAAGAAAAAAAGAAATCATAGCTCCCTCCTATAAAGCCAACATCACTTTTAAAAGAGCCTTTTAAACAGAAGAGGTTAACTGGACCTAACTTCATGTCCATTCTAGTCCTGCAAAGTTACAGGCACACTGAAGAAGGAGAGGAAATAAATAAAAGCTTACTCTTTCTGACCAAGAATGCAGAAGAAAAAAGTTCCTAATTAATGTTATTGACTTTGTGTTTGAAAAATACAGAAGCTTATGTAAAAGAGGCTGAAGATGTCCTCCAGCACTGCAACAGTCTGACAAAAGATGTCTTTGCCATCTTTTCAGACAATAGGGAAAAAAAATGACCTGATATGGAATTTTCTGGGGATATTTCAAATGTTGATTAAACATAAAGTAGAAATACAATGTTTAAAGCATGTTGGGTTAAATTCAAATATGTAAATGATTATATCTGAGTCATTGCTGCTATAGCAATTACTGAGATGTTTGTCGAATTTGTTTCAGATCTCTAAAAAGTTTCCAAAGCACTTAACTTTTACATGAGCATGACAATCAATTGAATGCAAGGACCTTTTCACCACAGTAACACATGATCTAAATTAGGTCACCTTGTATTTGTGAGTGTTCAAAGTGTAACCTACTCAAATCAAATTAGGTCAGCCCGCAGTGTCCTGCTTATCAAAATACCCATCTAGAACAGAAGATACAAGATCTATAGAAATATTAACTGAGGAATTAAGAATGACAAGGAATATACCATCGTCAGTTTCAGATCAGCTGGAGTTACTCAAATGTGTCTAAACTTGGCCTGTACAAATGGAAGTGAGAAAACATACTGGCAACTTACCTCTCCTTAGACAGTGTAAGGTTATTCTTATCCATAGCCCAGTATTATGTATCTCCTCCTCCAGTATTATTTACCTCTTTATTTCTATTGGATATCTGGCTGAATACATTTACTTAACCAGGCAGATAAAAATTATGAAAGATATTCCACAATATAGTCAATGCTTGCATAGTAAAAACAGCAATGTAAAACTTGCACTGCCTTTATCTTTAATTTTACCTTAGTATTCTAGTCTTTTATTTGTTTACTTTTCATGTTCACACACTCTGGCTAAGGAAAAGCAAAATGAAAACATATATTGGAACTTTTTGCTTAGGTGTACAGCTTCATCCCTGACTAAGCCTTTAAACATGATGCTTTTGTTTCCTTTAACTATTTAAGTGTAAGCTGGTCTCCTTGGGTATTTATGTTATACCATGTTCCTTTATGGATTGACATCTCTCTAATAATACAATACTACTAAAATAAGATTATCTTGAAGGTTCAGCTTGACTTCAGTAATTTCCTATAAATACTTTCAATGCTGACACATATCTTTCAGTTTATGACAACATGAATGCACAATAAAGTCAGTATTCTTGACACTTCACTATAGAAAACAGGTGGCATTCCTTACATGAAGGCAAACTATTTAGTACACAAAAGTTTTTATACCTGTAATAGAAATTAACATTCTTTTTGCCAAGCTTCCTGAAACTCTGCCTGACTTCTGTTTTGTGTATGCTTCACTCATCTGGGATAAAAGCCCGATCGTGAGCAATAGCTTAACACAGCCAACTCCATTAACCTGCCATTGTAACAGCATTATCCTGAAAACCTCTGGTAAAATATTTTTCAAAATATTGTGCAACTCCTGTCAAACAAACCTAATTCTGTTTGATATAACATAAGAATTTGCAAACCTATGTTACATGAGAATGAGTTTGTACTTCTAAATATAGAACAGGTGAGTAATTTCACCCAGTTCTGGCATCAGCACTTGCCTACAGATTAAAAAGGAACAATGAATAATGGAGATCTGAAAACCCAAATTACAGCACCTAAGTGCACTTAACAGCTAAGCCTGCTCTCTGACTCTGAGAGTGCTTAGACCACTCACATTGCAAATATAAAACCAACACTGAGGTGAGCTCTGTGTTTCATAACTAAGTTCCCAAGCGCTTTGATGTGCTCATGACCAGCTCTAAACCTCACAGATAATGACTTAAGCTGCTAGAAGACAGTACATCCCCCAAATCCTCCTGAGGTTCACAAAGAGCATAGATGGTGTCAATAACACATTTTAAAGAAAAAATTAGTACTGCAGTAGTAAGAGCTCACTGATTTTTTTAAGCTGATATTGTGTTTTATAACTGTGTTACATATGTGCTTATAAGTGGCCTCTTCTACTGTAAAAACACAACAGATTTTTTTGTTAGCAATTTATTAAATAGAAGATGGGAGAATTGTGAATATTGAATGATACCTGGTTTCTAGATAAGTTTAACGCAAGTGAAACTGTAAAGTCTGACCGAATACTTGGGATGCTTGATTCCAGAATGTGAGCTCAGTAATATAAAAGAATCCCACACAGACAAATGCAGAGAGACATCAGAACTTCAGTTTATTTTTTCACTTTAAATGAAGGATAAAGAAAATACTTCATCATTGTGTCTAGCTTCCAAAAGAAATAAGGCCTTTCAGCTTGGAACATAAAGCATAAGCAAGTCCAAACAGTGGACTCTGAAGGTAGAGCTTAGTCTGAAGAAGAGGTTGCACATGAGTGTAATTAACTGTTAAAATAAATTGGTATGTGATCTGAAATCTCTTTCTCTTAATCTCTTGCAGTCATACATGGACACTTTTCTAAAAAACACTCAGAGCATTTACTTTTAGTAAATTTTGTAAATATGTCAATGTATTTTGTAAATACTTTTTGTGGGGTACTCTAGGATGAGGTCTCTCACAATCAAAAAGTAAAATATCCAGATGAAAATTTGGCTTAGTATGAAATGAGTAACAAACAGCCCACTGATTTTAGTAGAGACAAGAAATCACCCTATGAATATAAATGCTCCAAAACAAACTGCAGGTAGGAAACAATCTCTTTGATTTTATCTGACTACCAGCTCTTTTTTTTTTTTTTTGATTTTGAGTTTGTCCTCATTTTGTTCCTTACCTTACCATTGTTTTTGTTGTTTGTATGTTCAGATGTGGGTAGTGGTAGAGCGGAGGAAATCTGTTTCTTACTTCTAATTCATCTGTTTCTGAGAAGCCACCCTAGCCCTTCCTTTGCTCAGCTTTGGATTTTTAAGGAGTCCTGCATTTTAACCTTTGGACTTATTATTGAGCATGGCAACAATGAAGTAACAGAAAGATTTTTCTCTTTTGCCTTAGTTCTAGAATGAAGAAGGGTCAATTCAAACTAGGATAGTTTGCTTGAGGAAAAGAGAAGGTTGTTCTGACTATCAAGTAGTCTAGGTAATTCAGGTAATGAGAGGTGAAAATATGCCATAGGCTAAGCCTCAGAGGGCTCATCTAATTCAACAGATTTTAAAGGATGTGGTAAGGGAGAAAAAAAAGCCAAATAGGCTGAGGTACTGAAAACATATTTCCTTTAAAGTAAAAGTTAATTGTTGTTAAAAGTGTTAGGCAGAAAACATGAAGAAATAAATGTTAATCTAAAAATAAGGAAAAAAAATGCTATGGATTCTTGGCAACCCCATTCATACTGAAATAAGCTAATACCCTCTATTATCTAATGTAAAAATGAAAAGATGAGAAGCATTTTTCAGAAAACTGATTTTTGTCTCGAAAGGATCTATGCCTGCTTAACGTGGTATGAAGTTCAGGTGTTCAAATTTAGCCATGGCACTACAGTAAATTACCAGCCTCTGTTGCAGCAGGATTGCTTCCGGTGCCTGAACTAACTAATTAACCTATTTAGAGCCAGCTTTGACACCTCTATATTGCATTACACTTGACAAAGTAGACATATCCTTATTGCAGAACTCTAACCACAAGACCATCCTTTTTCCCTTTCAGGCTTCCTCCCAGTAACAATGTGAATGACATGCCCAGTTAAAAAAAAAAGAAAAAAAAAAAAAAAAAGCTGTGTTCTTTGTGTCACTATTAATCATTATGGGGCTAAAAAGGAAAATACAATGCTAAATCAAGTCCAGCATATCCTAATTGAACTTAAGCTGTCATGGTACCACAAAGTTTTGTTGTGTGTTAAATTCATCCCAGCGTACTCACAGAGCTGGCTGGTTAATGTCATTGAGACATCTCTCAATTATTTTTCAATGGTTTTAGGAAACTGGAGAGGTCCTAGTTGACTGGAAGCTGGCAAATGTTGTCCCAGTTTTCAAGAAGGCTAAGAAGGAAGACCCCACTAATTACAGGCCTGTCAGTCTCACTACAATGCCCAGAAAACTCCCAGAAGATTATTAAGGGAGTTATTGAAACACACTTGAAAGACAACAGTCATTGCTCACAGCCAACGCAGGTTCATAAGGGGTACGTTCTGCTAAATGAACTTAATTTCCTCTTACGACAAAGTCACCCACCTGGTTGACCAAGGGAAGCCAGTCGATGTAATCTTTCTGGATTTCAGCAAAGTTTTTGATAATGTTTCTCACAGTACCCTTCCGGACAAAATGTCCAGCATGCAGCTAGACAAATACATAATACAATGGGTGAGCAACTGTTTGAAAGGTTGGACTCACAGATTTCTAGCAAAAGGGGTCACATGGGGCTGGCAGCCAGTCACCAGTGGGGCTCCACAGGGCTTCATTTTAGGGCCAGTTCTCATTTATGCTTTCATAAATGACCTGGATGCAAGACTTGAATTCATAGGAGGTAAGTCTGCAGACAACACTACATTGGAAGGAGCGGTTGACTCCCTCAAGGTTAGAGAGGTCTTGCTGAGAGATCTTGACAAATGAGAGAGCTGGGCAGTCACCAACAATATGAAGTTTAACAGGAGCAAGTGCTGGATTCTGGACGTAGGACAGGACAACCCTGGCTATATGTACAGGTTGGGGGGCAAGAGGCCAGAGAGCAGCCCCGCAGAAAGGGATCTGAATGTTCTTGTCAACAGCAAGTTGAACATGAGTTGAACAAGTGTGCCCTGGTAGCCAGGAGGGACAACCGCACCCTGGGGTGCATCAGGCACGGCATTGCTAGTCGGTCAGGGAAAGGGATTGTCCTGCTCTGCTCTGCGCTGGTGCAGCCTCACCTCCAGCACTGTGTGCAGCCTTCGGTGCCACGATATAGGAAGGACATAAAACCGTTGGGTAGTGCACAAAGGAGGTCTACAAAGAAGGTGAAGGGACTAGAAGGGAAGGTGATGTATGAGGAGTTGCGGAGGTTACTTGGTTTGTTCAGCCCACATATATACACATATTTGAAACAAAGAAAATATGAACTATTGTTATGAGAAAAAGAAAAGAGAAAAACCAAAGTCTTTGCCTAAATTAAACTTTGAAGTGGGCATGGCACATTCTTTGCTACTGGCAGGTACTGTTGCTATTTTTTAACAGGTATGATATTCATAGCGGGAGATAAGTACAGACAACCATTGCATTATGCTAAAGGAGCAAGGCCATCAGACAAAGCTGCGAAGTCAAAGAACACCTATTCAGAAGTGCATGGACATCTGAAGATACTGCTCATGAGAAATGAAAGTAAGAAATCTTGAATGTAAAGTGACTACGGAAAACAAAGGAAATGAAACTGAGAGGGTGGTCGCACACTGGAACAGGCTCCCCAGGGACGTAGTCATGGCACCAAGCCTGTCTGAATTTAAGAAGCGTTTGGACAATGCTTTTAGTCATATGGTCTGAATTTTGGGTAGACCTGTGTGGTGCCAGGAGTTGGACTCGATGATCCTTGTGGTTCCCTTCCAACTCGGGATGTTCTATGGTTCTATGATTCTATGAAATTCAAAATGTTTGAGAGAGTTTTAAAATTATGAATAGAATAATCATAGGTCAGGAAAATCCCCTTACCTTTACAAAATGAATGCTCCTAAACAAAATGTAGGTAGTGGTGTTTTATTTCTATTTTCTTTAACTTTATTGAATCAACTTCTAAATATAAATTATTCATAAAGTACATAATGCATATATGGAAAAGCCAGGGGTGAAATTGAGCACACACTTAAAAGTGACAGTGGAAGATGACATTTCTGCATGACAATGGTGCTACCTGGAGATAGCCAAGTAATACCTGTTGATCTGAGTAAAGAAAGGATGTATATTCACTTTTTCACTCCTCTCATTATGGTGCTAATAAGAAAAGCAATAACACTCTACAGGACTCATAACCATTTTCATCCCCAGGAGAATTACTTGTTAAGAGCCCATTAGTTATGCTTGTGCAATGCCAATGAAATCAATAGTTTTGCATGGTATAACTGAAAATAATAAACATGATAGAATAATTCAGAAGAAACATCCAGAGGTCATCTAGTCCAATCTCCTACTCAAGAATCAGCAGCATGAGGTCAGCCCAGTATGCTCAGGGATTTATGCAGTCAGGTCTTGAAAAACTTCAAGGACAGAGACTGCAGAACCTCTCTGGGCAACCTGTTCCACTGCAGGACTTTCATCAGCTTTTTCCTATGTCTGCTCAGAATGAGTCATGTTTCAAATTTTGCCCATTTTCTCATGTCCTCCTGCCATATCCCGCAGTAAAGAGTTTGACTCCATCTTCCTGATAACTGTATCACAGGTGCTGTAAAACTACTGTTAAATTCCCTCAAAGACTGCTCTTCTCCAGGCTGAACAAGCCCAGTTTCTTCAGCCTCTCCTCTCCTGGAAAGAGGTCAATCCCCCAACCCTCTTAGTGGCCCTCCACTGAACCTTCTGCCATTTGTTAATGTCTTTCTGGTATTGGGAGTCCCAAAACTGGACACACTATTCTAGAAGTAATGAGTAATTGCTCAATAACAGTGACTTTTCTCATTCTACTAGGTATGTTCCAGTTAATGGAGGCCAAGATGCTGTTGGCCTTTGGTGCCAGGGCATGCTGTGCTCATGTTCAGCTTGCTGTCCATGAAGATCCACAGGACCTTTTCAGTGGAACTGCTCCCCAACTAGCAAATCCCCTGTGTTTATCATTGCAAGAGATTACTCCTTCCAAAGGTGCAGCCCTTTGCATCTGTCCCTGAGTTTCCAGAAATGTCCAATGATAAGATGCCAAACTACAGAATATTCATTATACGTGCTACTTAAAATTACAGGAAACAAAATATTTTATATTCTAGTGCCAAGGGAAGTTTGTAAAATCAGGAATGAAATAAAATTGCATTATATTTATGAATGAGCATATTTGTAATAGAATCTTTTGGAGGTAACAAAAGCAGTACCAAAGCAAGTAATTTGTACTGGTAAAGTGAATATCTTTTGATTTTTTTTGATTGCTGTTGCTTTAATTTCATAATTATAGCTACAATATTGCATGCAAGCTTGTGAAGTATGCTTGATTTTTGGATTATATCTGCCATTCTGTGTCTTTTGAATGGTTTGGAGAACTTCTCTTTGGCAGTCTTCATGCATTAAGAAAACTCAGCATAGCTAAGAAGCTTTTCACAAGATGGCTTGCTTCACTTGTAAAGAATGTGAAAAGAAACCATGGCTGAACCTCATGCTAAGTGGAAATTTTGAGGTATGGACCACAGAGCAGATTGAGGAACTTTTCTCGCTAGCATGGTGACAATGTGACATCACATAGCCACATTCTGAAGTGAGAAAAATACTGCCTTAGAAAATGTTCTGGTTAATTGCAGAGTGTTTTGAATCTTCCTGTGCCAGTCTGCTTCCTGAGAGATGTGCCCAGAGTGGTTCTTTTTATATAGGGAATCGATCACAGCCTGAATTCTTCACAGAATGAAATGTTGAGCCATATTTATGCAGAGAAATTTTATGCCAGTCAGTAAGTGTTAAGAGACTTCCTAACTCAGCAGTATTTTCTGGTTAGTTGTTTTTGAGTTTTTTTTTGCAAGGACATTTTTGCAGGGATGGACTACAAGTTGTTTTAATCATGATAAGAGTATTGTTAATATAAACTCTTGCGTGCTTTCTAAGGTAGACTATCCAAGGCATTTTCTATGCAGCATACAAAAGAATAACTGAAGGCAAGTGAAATTAAGGAGTACAGGAAATAAAATAGTAAGTTACAGCAAACTTTGAAAAAAAGGACCTAACACATTGAAAATGACTAACTGAAAGCTGAACTAGGTTTCAAGTTTTTTTTGTTGTTGTTGTTGGTTTTTTTTTGTGTGTGTGTGCGTGTTTTAATGCAGATATTTCGTCTCAAACTGGATTTAAAAGCGTTATTCATCTTCATTTTATGTGATGAGAAATTTTCCATGACCTTGTTTCAACACTTGATCCTCTTCCCTGCTAAAAATCTCTGTGTTATTTTGAAGCCTAAAAGTTCCAGCCATTGAGTCTTGCTATATCTGTATGTCTACTGGAAATGAAGACTTCTTATACGGATCCTTGTAAATGGAAATCTGACATGACCACCCCTTAACTTTTCCTTTGATGAAGTAAAAAAAACAAGTTCCTTGAATTTTCTTGTACAAAACATGATTCCCCATCATTCTCATGGTTATTCTCTGAACACTTTCCAGTTTTCAACATCCTGCTTGAAGCTTAGATACCAAACTGAGCAAGATATGACTGTAACTCCACTGCCGAATCTGAGTGCATAGCTACTCAGCTTTCCCCCTTCCTAAATACTGGACCTATTTTGTTCTCTGGGCCCCAGCATTACACTGGGAATCAAAGTCTATTGGATATCCACTGTGAAACTCAATTATAATCAAGTTGTAACAGTTATAAAAAAATAAGTTGGTATTGTCAGGACATACATTCTTTGCTTCTTAAATTATGCCTTTGCCTTGACAATACAGAAATGTGTACTGTCTTTCACATGTACTATTTCATACTTCACCATGCAATCCATTTCACTTTTTATTATTCAGCATAACTTCAGAATTTGTGCTTATTCTCAAACTTTATAAGTAATGATTTTGTTCTATTCCAGGACATTGATACAACATATACTGCGTGAAAAAGGAGCAAGAATTTAAGAATCCTACCTAAAACAGCAATTTACGATTTTCAGTAGCTGAAGTACCTGTTTACCTCATTGGGATTTACAGATCATAGGAGAACCTTTCTGAGAAGAATACCTTTCTAATTTCCCACAGGGAACATCAGTATGTAAAGTTAGAATTCAACACCTAGTGATTAATGCTGGCTTTTACTAAAGAAACTAGATATGGATAAAAAGAAAAAATATAAAGTTTCCAAAAGAGAACTGCATTGTAATTTTTAATATCCTCGTAGTATTTTTCACACAAGAAGAAGACATAGTCTTGTATGAGTATACATATGTAATGTCTCAAAAATATGGGGGATGAAATACAATGAAATTTTGACTGAGTCGTACGTGCTGTAAGAAGAAATTATTCTGGTAACAAAGCAGATTAATTTGTATGCATCGTAAAGTCTGTTGTCATAAGTAAAACGAGGATGTTGAGGTTTTAGCATGGTTTGCGGGGGCACAACAGGGTTATATCTGTTTCTAAGATAGTACTTAGCTACAATGTGCCGGTGTGGTTAGCACAAAACATGTAGACTGCAGAGACACAACATTATTTGCCTGAAGTGATAAGCTTACTGGGTTCTATTTTGAATTTGTATATCATGTATAAATGCTTTGATCTGCTGTGCTAGTCTACCAACTTTTCTTTCAATATTTGACTGTCTGAAATCAACTAAGAAATGAACCTGCCATTATTGACACCAAGAAGTTTTAAAAATCTGACAAAATATTTATAATTTTAATCATCACAGAAAAAAGAATTTATTTTACACCTTGGTCTGCTAGATATTGTCTAACTATAACTACGCCAGCTTCTCTTTTTTCCATGCTGCTACTCCTTTTTTGATACATAATTGTTTTATAGCTCAAGCAGGCAATTTAAAATCCTTGTTAGGAACATCAGAAAATGTCGTGCAAGTGCTATACTGTGTCAGGCAGACTTCACTAAAAAGTTACAAAGATACATTAAAAATGTAAAAATATTCTGTGCAGAGAGCGCTTCTCAACAAAGGTTTGTGGTTCTCTGTGAGCTAGATGACTTCAATGGGACTATTTGTATTCTTAGAGAGCATCATATGTTTGAGTGCTTTGCTGAATCAAACCAGAGAAAGGAAGCTTTAAATGTTTTGTGTGATTGTTACCAGGGTACTGCCAAAATGCAGAAAAAAATACCCCAGAATGACAGAGCAGTGTTCAGGTATGAGTAGGCAGGCGTCTTGGAAGTATTTACTTATTAATTATGTTTCTAAGCTAGTAATACATTATTGAGTGCACAAGGTTTGCTAACAGCTTGGGCAGTTGTCAGATTGCAAATTAGAAGTTATACTGAGTTTGGATAATCACAAATACATTCTTGCCATGTCCAGTCTTCCAACAACTTAAAACCGTAGATCAGAAGAATGGGTATCATTGAAAGCCGAGGAGATATTAGACATTTCAGTGTTGAATTCCAGAGGAATTAATTAGAAACAAAAAGTATTCTAAGATTTATATGAAAAAGTTTTGTGAAAATACACAGTTCCCAATATTTTATTTCTAGCCATCATTAGCCACAAAAGAATTAAAAGGTTGAATAAAACTGCAAGGAAACACAAATTTCCTATTAACAAGCACATTTCTATGAAAGCTACTCCAGAACAACCTCCAGGAGAACCAAAAAGAGTCACAGTGGATGTAGAAAAACAAACAACAACTTCAGAAGTAAATAAGGAGAATATCACCAAGACTGCTTAATCTGCCATAGAATGTAGCAGCTGATAGGTGTCATCAAGTGCCATAGACATTTTTAGACAAGCAGCTATCATACATGAAGACCTGCAATTTGTGGCTGTTGTACGCAGTGTCCCTTAGTACTCTACGCTGATTCAAAAATGAATTATGACTGATTACTGAAAACAATTATGTGGAACCCCAATATAAATTACAGTGACTAGCAAATTTATGTGCAGAATTAGCAGTGGAACCACAAATGGTATAGCCCCTACTTTACTGCTTCTGCAACAAGATAGGAGGAGAGGTTATGGGGCCAGGGGGGAGGAGGCAGCAGCCTATGCCACCCAGCCCCTTGGGCTACATGTGGTGCTGCACCGCACAAAGAGTCTGTGGAGTTTTAGTGGGTGACAACAAAGCTGGGCTGTGATGGAAAGTTAGGAAAAAAAAGGTTGGATAACAAAGATTCATCACCTCTCCTATTAACAAGCACTACTTTTTCATGCATATCATGTTGTTTTGGTAGTTTATACTGACCTTATACTGACCAGGTTTTCATTTACTTATTTTATTAGCTGTGAACTGCATCATTTTTCAAAAAAATAATTAATTTAGAACAAAATTAATTAATATCTTATAAACATTAACAAAATTTGACCAGATATCTTAACTTGTTTACAAAACCTTGATCTACTCTATTCTTCTACCACCTATAATGAACACAAACAGCTCTATTCAAGTTCAGAAACCAGCTTTTGTTTATTCAGAAATTCCATCAGGCTGTTTAAAATGAACTAATAATATTCTTTCCCTGGTTTTGTGTGTGTTTTTAAATTATTATTATTATTATTAGTTTAAAGTAACAAATAAATGTAAAATTACTACAAAATTTGTTTCTTTCAATGTTAAATGAATAACTCTTTCCCGTGGAAGGGAGGAGTGGAGATCTAGCACCCATTTCTTACATGCATAACAAAATATATGCTTTCACGAACCACAATTTTTCATGCATCGATATCTTTACATGTTGTGGTTTTCTCACCAATTGACTGTGCTTGTTCAGCTCTCTGGAGAAAGATTTTAATATCCTATGAAAAAGAAAATGAAAAGTTAAAAAAAGGTCATTTCACATAGCAACTTGATAATCTTAAAACTTGTAATAATAAAGTCTGTCTTTCCATCGTGTGAGCTTTCTGACTAGTCACTAGAAGTGTGTGATGAAAAATTAACTTCAACAGTGATATATTACTATAAATTGCACTTTTCCTAGGTTACATAAGACGTTTCCCAAAAGGGCACTTAAAACAGCACTGTCATTCAACTTTAGCACTATGTTGAGCACACTGATGAAAACATAACTATATAGTCGCAATTGCAGAAAGAACGTTATTCATGGCAAATTCTAGAAGAGTTACTGATGTCCCATTCTTATCACTAAGATGGTGTTTTCATGTTATCCACACAATCTCATTGCTTTCCATGGTTTTATGAAACTATGGTGTCTTAAAACACAGTTCTCAAAGTAAGCAGAAACCTTAAGCATCTCCTTAACCATATCATTTAAGTCATTAAAATTCATGTTTAAAATTGTTGTTTAAACCAGCAAATATCATTCAGAGCTTACGGAGACAAAATTTTCAGTGGTTCCTTTTCTTGTGTGTTCACATTTCAGACTGAACTTAAACAACACATCAAGGAAATAAAAGAAAATAAGTAACTGCAACAGT
The DNA here is from genome assembly GCF_009769625.2 of Cygnus olor. Classification (NCBI taxonomy): domain Eukaryota; kingdom Metazoa; phylum Chordata; class Aves; order Anseriformes; family Anatidae; genus Cygnus; species Cygnus olor. The sequence continues at coordinate 12,477,691 of NC_049198.1, read as the reverse complement.
TGGAATAATACATGCCCCCTTTTAGACATTATAGAGCTGCAGTTTTTTTGCAGTTCTGCATCTTTTATAACAAAAACTGTGTTATAAAAATACTGTTTATTTTTTATAACACAAAATAAGTGAATATTCAGAATTTTTAAGAAATAAATGAGTTTAGATTCAAATACATACTCCAGTATGCATTTGGTGCCTATTTTGAAGATAGAGCCTTTTTTTCAAAAGCATAAACTGCTTGTATTGAATAATGCCTCATATTACTTGCAATGTATGAGCAGCATTTCAGTAAATACAGAACTGGGTTAAAAGATTAATTTTACCAGTCCTTAGTTTTAGAAGGTAGTGCTAACAGTTACCTTGACTCTAAGAAATTCTTCAGTTTAAGGAGGCCTACTTCAGTACATTGAGTCAGAAATGAAGTTTCAATTCCGGTTCAACAAAAGTAAATGCTAGCAAATGGAACCTTCAGCAAGCTCATTATCAGTACTTATCACTACCACACAAAGCAGATGAGGATCTCAGTAAACTGTAGTGCTTCTGGCATGATAGAATGTGAATTATGAGCGTTTTAAATTTAAGTACACGTTCTTGTAAAAAGTAAGTTTGAGAAAGCTACTGCTCATGATCACGGAGCAAATGAGATATACAGTCTCTTCCAATACTGTCATTGTGTTCTTGTGTGTGGGAAGTGGAAATTTTACGCTCTAGCAATGCCACAGAAATATATGTTAAATATCAGTCTAAAAGTAAGAACAATATGATCAAAAATTGTAATTGGATGAAAAAGAGAGTGATAGAACAGCACTTAAGAACGTGTTAAGCATATGAAAGAAGGTTTCCGCAGGACAGATTTAATTTATGTAGCTACCAGTTTTACAAAGGAAAGCAAAACTAAATAACCTCAAAACATGGGTGAAATAGTCCCCCACAGATTTAGTATGTCTGTATTTAAAGAAGCAGACATAATGTTTCTGTTATATTAACAATATGTTTATCATTTTTAATGTAAGGAACATGCTATTTTTCTTGTATATTTGCGCTTCTTGTGCTGTTTTTTTAATTTTTATTTTTTTTTTTTATGGGATATACATGATCAAGAGAAACATAACATACATCTCTCATGTAGACCAGGTATTTAAACACTGAGTTTAATTTTCCTTCTCTTGCACACTGGGACATTTAAAACACCACATGAAAAAGTCTTTTCAAGTTTCATAAGTATTACAGCTACTGCCTACAAGTAGACAGTGATTCAGCAATGCTCTTTCCTCCAAAGCATTAAGTATTGACTATGAACTATATGGTCTGCCTCTTAAACCTTACTGAATCGAATCTTCATGAACTCTTCCTGAGAGAGAATGCATTTTTACTCTGCTAAATGACATGTGGAGTTCTGAATGCTTGTTGAATTCTGCAATATTAAATGGCTGCTGTGAGTATAAGCAGTTTTTGTAATATTTGCTCAACTTACTAATAAATGTTTTGATAGATATGTTTACTATACATTATTAGAAATCCTAACCCAGTGGAACTTCAATTTAAATGAATATTGGGGTAATGATACTGAAATGATTAACTAAATCAACAACAATAACAGCCGTAATAATATGATAATTACTTTAGAAGGAACAAGACTGATGCATGGACCTATATTGAAAGTATTCAAAAAATAGATATATCAAAATACAATGTGGTATCCCAACCTTCAAAATTATTATTTTCTTTTTTTTAAAAGGAATTAAGTAGTGGCAACCATACTATTCAGGATTTGAAAGCAGGATAAAAAGTGTAAAATAATATTATCAAATGCATAATGGTTTTAACTGAATAGTAATTATTAAGCTAACTTGTTGTCCTCATTAAATGTAAGAACGTAGTCCACTCAAAATAATAGATTAATGAATGTATTAAGAAATGTAGAAGTAAAATACAGTGCAGACTATTTAAATTTATCACAATCAAAACACAGAGTTACTAAAATACATTATTGTTCTGGGTAATTTAAATTGTATCTGTGATATTATCAGGATAGAAGTAGGACAAGTTTTGTAACATGAAATAATAACAGCCCTGAAAATGACCTCAATTTTTATTTTGAGACCAACCCATAGAGTAGAAAAAGCAAATTTGCTTGTTTTTTTTCAGCTGGAAAAATATTCTCTGTTACTACTGAATGTATTTAAAATGATATTATTCAGAATGTAATGAAGTGTCTACATAAACATATAGGATTGGTCTGGCTATACCTAATAAATAAATTTCATCTGATAAGTGGAAAAAAAAAAGTTGATTATGGAAAACCACTTGCAAGTTCTAGTCAGGACCAGAAAGACTTCAAATCAGGAAGAAAAAGACCAAATGATAAAGTAATAGAATTTCCAAGTTTATTCACTTATTGGCATTTGTACTGTGGCTAACAGACAGGTTGACATAATGCAGGTTGTTGCCAGACTACTGGTATATGAACTGAAAAAACAAACTCCCTTCAGAAGACATCCATATACCTCACCAGCAGATAATATTCTTTATCAGAGATACTACTGGTTAGAACTGAATAGGCCGTCAAGAGACCAAAGGAATATGGTGTCCCAACACAGATTTTCAAATTGTAAGGTAAATATTTCATTTATGGTTTTCAGCAAAACATTTCATTTTCCACTGTTTATGACTGCAGCAGTAGAAACATTTTAACCTTAAAAACCACACCCTACCTTGCTATATTTATCTTGTAAAAGATCTCAAAATAACAGCACTGTGGTTGGATTTCATTTTTATAGAGACTTTTATAGTCTCTGGAGAATTTCTGAATAAATAATTGATGCTAAAAATATTGTTTACTTATTTTGGAATTGTTTCTTTAGGAAGAAAAAAGTTTACCTGTTCACCAAATATACTTCTATGAATTGTCAGAGGAAGGTCATTCCTGAAGGACATAGATTTCTGACCTGCTCTACATAAAACAAAGGCCACTGGTTCTCTATGCATGTTTGCTGGTGAATATAATAATTTGTTGTAAAGTTGAGTAAGAACTTGTAGTCTTAGCTCTTCCCTGCTTAATCAGAATTTGAAAGTAAGACTGCAATGCTGATTTCATGCATAAAACAGTAGTCGATATTTACCCGTGCAGTCATGGAATATCATCCTGTCATTCTAAGTACAGAATATGCATTTTACATGTATACTACAAACTACTCTACAAGTTGCATAAAATACTTTCTTCTTAAAGTGGTACTGGAAATTTTGATTAAGAGTAAACATTCTGCTCTTGATATTCAGCTATTAGTTTGTGAGAAAAGGTTTTCAAAAACAGTACACTTCCTTGTAAATAGTAGAATATATACATACGGCATTACTCTTTTTACACCATAGTTAAGTGTTACTTTTAGTTGCATCACACTTGCTCTTCATGGGGAACTCGCAGTATGTTGAATGTGTGTAAAGAATATTTCTTGAGATAGATCATCTATATAACAAAGAGCTCGTTTAAGAAATGTTGTGGTCTACAAGAAACTCAGTGAAATTGGAAAAAATGTTCAAATTAGGAAATGCAGTACATGATTAAATAAAAAGGATCAGGCAAGATGGCATGGGGAAGGCGAGGGAGGAATAACTTTTCATTCCATGGTGTCTGTCTTCCCAAATTTGCTGAGACATACATTGCATGGGACTTTGAGCAACCTGGTCTGGTGGATGGTAACCCTACCCATGGCACAGCAGTTGGAAGTAGATAATCTTTAAGGTCCCTTCCAACTCAAACCATTCTGTGATTATATGATTTTATGATTAAAGTAGCCAGGATAGATATGATTGATAGTTATAATCTTTAATTGAGTGGTCTTTGTTTTATGTTTTCCTTTTGTATCTTTTCCTACTATAACAAATAAATTTTCACCCTAAACTTCAACAGAGTAAATAGATTATTTTATTCTTATATCTTGTCTTTTACTAATAAGGAGTATGAGCAATATGATAAATACTGTGTACTTCACCCCTTACAGGGAAAAGCATTGCCACCTGTGATAAGGCAGTAGAAAACTTGATGGCAGCTATAGGCCAGCTAGACAGGTATAAAAAATTGGTCTGAAAGCAGTGCACTCTTTGATGGATGTTTTCATTGACAATGAAACAACTGATCTAATCTACAATCTTCTATGATGTGTATTTCATCTACACTTCAAATTGACAGTATCTAAATCAAAAACGTTTCTGGGATAATGCAAATTTCGATATGCATACTTACAAAGTTTGTTGGTCCCTGAAGGCAATACTTACAATAAGCTTGTACTCTTGATACCTGTTGATCAAGTCTTGAATGAAAGGATGCTTCAAAAGGAATTCAACTGGAATAGGTGTCAGATCTTCAGTGTCTAATTCTTTGTATATTTTTATGAAATGCTTTAAGAAAAAATAATAACTGTTCAATTTGTTGAGTAAGTGTTTAAAAAAACAGGGGAAAGACTACAGCAGGTATTTGTGTAACATATAATGTAAGGTACAAAACCTCCTTTGAATCACCAGACTACCTTATCATATCTGCCTTCCTTCTCCGGGCTACTAAATCTATGATTATCTTCATTTGTACATGCTCCATCACGAAACACTTTGAGTAGAGTTGCCAGTGAAATTTTTCCTTCACCTGTGCAATTCAAGACTTCATTTTCATCTTCTATTAAAGGTCCCCCATTTGTCACTACATCGATATAAGGAAAAGCCTAAGAAAATAAAGCACGGGTGTAAAACTTAGTCAATAGGTCATCTGTTTCATGTAAGTATTTGTTAAGGATCAAAGGATTATACTTTTAAACTTCAGTTCTTACAAAAAAAAAAAAAAAGTCATCAACATATACAAAATTATCCACAAAACTATGAGATGAAGGAATGGGTCCTGACAGTCCAGAAATATCTATGATGTTGACAACAGTAAAAACTGAATAATCATCTTTTTCCAGGAACCTGGCCAATGTTCCTCTGAGAAATTAATATTTTTCAGAACAACAAAGCATAAAAATACTTAATAGTTACAATTTACAATACGCTACCAAGAACTTTTTATTAACATGAGTAAGCTTAGTAATTTATAGAATCATAGAATCATCTAGGTTGGAAAAGAACTTCAAGATCATCAAGTCCAACCATAATCCTGACCTACCAAGTCCCATCACTAAACAATGTCCCTCAGTGCAACATCCATGTATCTCTTAAATACCTCAATGGATGGTGGGGGTTGGACTTCCCTGAGCAGCCACTTCTAATGCTTAACCACTCTTTCCACAAAGAAATTTTTCCCAATGTCCAAAGTAAACCTCCCTAGTGCAACTTGAGGCTGTTTCCTTGTGTCCTCATCACCTGAGAGAAGAGAGTAACACCCTCCTCACTGCAAACTCCTTTCAGAAAGTTGCAGAGAGCGTTGAAGTCACCCTCAGCCTTCTCTTCTTCAGAATAAACAACCCCAATTCCTTCAGATGGTCCTCATAAGTCTTGTTTACTAGTCCCTTCACCAGCTTCATTTCTTTTCTTTGCACAAGCTCAAGCAACTCAATATCCTTCTTGTAGTGAGGGCCCAAAACTGAACACAGTATTCACAGTGCAGTCTCACCAGTGTCAAATACAAGGGGACAATCTCTCCCTGAGTGATTTGCACCAGAAAGTAATAAATCAAAGCAAATACAGTAAACCAGAGTTTGGAGAAATTTGCTTTCCAGAAATTCTGGATGTTCACATGAAAAAAGCAGCATGAATTTTCTAGTCCAATACAAAGAGTCACTGTATGAAATTCATATTGTTTAAGAGTTAAATAGGCTCTCCAGCTCTCCACAGAAAAAAAGTGAGAAAGGCTTTATGCAGAATAATTAGGTGTTTGGTATATTGTTTGTTATAAACAAGTGACGAGATATCTTTGTGATGACACTAGAGGTGACCAAAGATAAAAACAAACAAAGAACAACAACAACAAAAAACACTCCAGAGATTTGTCATCACAAAGATGAGAAAGGACCTCATGAAGCTGAACAACACTTTGTCTAGATTAGCCTACTCTGTAGGATAACCATTAACAATAGGAAAATTCATTTAATTCAACATACCATTTTCCTCTTTATTAAGAAGGACACACTGCTGAGATTCAGACATGTTTGTGGTACATGCCTTGTGCATTAATACATTCCTTTTTCAGTACAGGAGGAGCAGGTCACTGATCCACTGATTTTTATTTTTTTTTAAACACTCCGCAGTGGAGAATATAAAAATATCAGCTCTTAGATACAGCATGCTCACTGTACCATTTATGTTTAGCTAAAAGATCTACACGACGAACAACAAAATAATTGAGACGTAAAAGCTAAGCATTTGAAGATAGTACAAGCAACAAAAATCTCTAGAACGTGTTTGCCTGATCTTCTTCCGTTAATATAATTAAATTTTCAGAACTATTTCTTTAGGAAGCTTCCAGTCAAGAGTCATTACAATACCAGCAAAAAATGAAAAACAAGAAACAGAGAAGAGACGAATGAAATTAGGTGTCTTTGTATAAGTGTCTGTTTATAAGCTCAGAATCAGCTGGATAGCTCTTTATATTCTACTGATGAATATTCCACTTTTTTATTTAATATTTAATATTTATTGGATTTCCAGTATCTATAATGAGAATTTGGAGATTTAGATCACATGTAAGCAACCACAGGTAGACAACAGTTTAGGTTGACAATTTGGAGCTGAATACCACTTTGGATGTCTTCAGGGACCTAAGCCTTTCTATTTGATGTCTCAATTAAAGATGACACAATACCAACTCGTAATTTACATTTTGCCCCCTTGTGGTTGTTGAATATCCTGCATGAAATGCTGGCCCTACTGAAGCCTATGGTTAAACTCACATTCACTTCAGAGAGGCAGGATTTTATTAACTCTCCCTCCCTCTCAGGATTCAATGGGACTGGTAAGGGTATGCATACAGAAGACAAGGTATAAGAAAAAAAAAAAAAAAGATTAAAATTATGTTCTATCAGCCCTGTGATACGTACTTGGAACAGACAACTATAAAGCCACATAGAATCTACATATGCAAGCCGTTCATTTAGAATCTAATTCTTAGATATTTCTAGATTTCTAAGGGACTCTCCAAGATGAATTAGGCAAACAAACTGTCCGTATAATACATTGAGAGATATGCATCATAGCACACATAAATCTTGCTCCTCAGAGATAAATTTTTAATTCTAGATTGGAGGGAAATGTTTTCTTCCACCTGTGACTCATAGACTTACGAAGCCTTTCACATTTAGGTGATGATGCACGTGCAGTTACAGAAGCCCCAATCAAAAGAACAAAACCAAACAAAAAGCACTGAGGAGAACAGGTTGTGTTGTTTTATATCCAATGACCAGAGAGCTAGAACTTTCCTCTGGAATATGGGGTACTAAGTTCAGATCTGCTGTATCTAAGTGGGAGCACAGTCTCCTCCTTTCTGTGCTCTACTTTTTTTTTTCTTTCTTTCTTTTTCTTTTTTTTTTTCTAATGAAATGTGAAAAGGTAATTGGTATATTCAGACTCTCACACTGACGCTTTAAAAACTTCTATTACTTCCCTCTCCAGTCAATTGGAAATAATTCTTCACTCACTTCACATGTTCCCTTTCCAAAACTGTGTTGTGCAAAGCAAAAGCAGACAGAGGGGAGTACAATAATATATGTTATAAGTGATAAAATTTGATTATGAATATGTATGAAATAACACTGTGTGGTAAAATAATGTCCTTTCTCTACTGTTTCTGGAGAGTATAGCAGTATTTTAAGTACTAGAAAAATGCCAGAGTCACTGTAGTTGTGACAGCATATGAAACATTTTATTATCTAGAAGAGTGAGCTCTTTCTAAGTTGTATACCGATATATATCGTATGTTTCAAAAAGTGACTTATACTTCAGCAACACACAATTGATGTATTTAGTGCATTTACTAATGGCAGTTAGGAGTCTTTAAAAAAAGTGGGAAATTAATTACATACTTCAGAAACACTAACATCATTCAAAAGTTGAGCTTTATGTGATGTGACCATACATTCATCATGTATTAAAAAAACTCATACTCTAATTTTTTTTTTTAATTATTTCACATTAAATAATTAGTATTAAGCCTTCTGATTTACAGGCAAACTATAAAACAATAACAAAGGTGTATATACTTTTAAATATCTCAAAGAAACATAGTGTGAAAGAAAGTAAAGAGCAGCAATAAAGCAGGTTTTATATCTTTAGATGAAAATATCACAAACTACATCATAGTCCTACTCATGTGGACTGGTAGCCGGACTAAGATTAGGTCAGAGAATGTCCTCAGTTTTTAACCCCCCAACTGTACAAGGAGTAGTTACCAGGAAATATCTTAAACTTTTTTTATTATTTAACAAGCAACATTTCAGACTTTTGGAAGAATACTTCTGAGTATTAGTACCAAAATTACTGCGACTGTTTGCAGAGTTCCCATGAAGTCAGTGGGACTGTTTGTGAGGGCTGGATCTACTCAGTATATGGATACGTACAGAAATCGAGCTAACCTATAATTTAGCAAGCATCACTACTATTCTCTAATATTTTACTTAAATATTTTACCCCAAATACAAGAGAAGATTCTTCTTTTCTATGAATATATGTTCCAGCAGCAATGCTAAGTGCTCGGTAGACACCTTCAACAGGATCAGAATGAGCAGCAAAATAAAGTAGCATCTCAGTATAGTTGAACAGAGCAGGATCTTGTCTAGTGTCAGCAAATAAACTGAAGAAAAACTACAAAAGGACAAAAATATTTACATTAATTTCTACTAATGAATGTTGATAAAATACAAATCAAAAGCTATACAGAAGAGGATGACAAAGTAATGACAGCTGAAAAGTGATACTATCCTTAAAAATGTGTTGAGGTTGTGTAAATTGAGATAAATAGTTGTGTCTGAGTCATTCAAGGAAATAGAAACTGTCTATTTAATTTTTTCAGAGTGAGGATTTTAGCAGAAAAGAAGAAATTCACCAAATGTGATATAATTATAGGTGGGCCCAAACCTTTTTCCTGTATTCAGATTATACCTGCATCTCCCTCTTCCACAGTGATGTCCATGAGCTTAGGTGCAGGGATCATTTGCCTCTCATTCTTTACAAAGTTGTTCACTGTATAGCAAAATTTATGTGATTCAACAGAGAACAGAAATAATTAAGTTTTTCTGAGAAGACTATGATTTAGAATACTGAAGGACAATTCATAGATTCCTGTCCCTGCTTTCCACATTATTTCTAACTTTGAGGTTTTTATACATGGAAGCCATATTCTGAAGTACCACCTGACCTCAAAAGCCACTGAAACATTGCAGCTATTATGGAAGAAGAGACCTAAGAAACTTCAGAATGAGAACTCTTGGGTTAGAATAGTGAGTGGTCTCTTCAAAATATCTATGTTTTCAAAGTTACCTTTATGAGATGTCCTAGCCTATCAAAAGGCAAAGGTTCTGTGCAACCTTTTGTACTGTTTAGATCTTCATTTCCAGTAAACCATAAGCCAACCTGAGGAAAAAAAAAAAAAAAGTCATTTATTTTCACACCTTAAAAAAAGTGGTCTTTATGCTCTGTAACTGTTGAACACACTAGTTACTGGGAGCTTGATTCAGGGATTTAATCAAGCTGAATTTGTTATTAACATACAATGACATCAATTTAATTAACTGTTTGGACTTTGTAACAGATACTTTAGGAATTATTGAAAATTGAACAGCAAAGTGACACCATGCTCTTGAAAAAGGTGAAAATTAACTAGGTAGTTCTACACTTACACTGCTCAAGAAGCAGAATATGATGCAGAATTTCTGTGTGTGTTCCTGTTGGGGTATCCTCTGCTACCCTGTTGCTTTTGTCTTAACTACTCTTTTGGAAACAATTGTCCAAACACTTCAGTGCAACCAGGGAAAGAATCATAGCTGTTCCCATGCATGCCTACTTCCAGCAACAAATAAGTGTCCTGTAATGTTTACAGAGCTACATCTACTCCAGCATACTAAACCCGCCCACATTTATATAGGCCTCTTCTGAAAAAAGGATCTTCAACTGAGAGTTACCTGTGTGTTTATAAACCGTCTAGTCCTTTTCAGTCCTTAACCAACTGCACAAGACTGTAGTTTTAGAGTCAGTAGTCTCAGGGAAGTTTGGAAGAACTAACAGGGGTAGGTCAATAAACAAATAAATGTACACACTTGCATGTTTACCTTGAGCTGACTGAATGGGAGCCATTTCTGATCCTGAAGTGTGTAAATGTTTTGATCAGTTAGTATTACTTTATAATTAGGATCCTATGTTTAAAATGTTAGTTCGCAGCCTTGGATGTCTTAAATCTGTTTATTTGTATACTCTCAAATTTCAGTAAAAATTACCATAATAGACAAATAGATGCAGCGTGTAGACCTGCAAATTTTGTGGGTTTTCTGGCTTTGCAGAATTTTACTTTATTTTTTTACCAGTCTTGGGTGGGATGTACTTCTGCAGCAAGTTTTCAATTAATCAGAGAAGTTCTGAAACAGGCAAGTTTCTGGAATAACACAGCCTTTATTTAATTTTGGAATAAATCTAATGTTAGACATTTTTAAAACCAACTACATTAAAGGTTCTATGAAATTTGTTTAAAACATTTTGGAAATTATTTTAGTATCACCAAATCCAAACTGACAGAGCTATGAAATATTTGTGTGTACATTCATACACATACACACACACACATATATATACACATATATATTGGCTAGTGCACATTAAAAGACTGAACCAGCAGTCATCCTAAGATTAAAAATCGAAAGTAAAACTGAAAATTTATAGGAGTAGGTCAAATTTGTTAAAAGGAAAAAAAAAAGTATTCTTAATACTTTTTTACAAAACTTGCTTCTTTAAAAACAGTTCTAATGTATGTAAAAGTTGCAAAGTTTTGCAAAAGTTGCAAAGTCATGCAAAGTTTTAAATAGAACTTTTTTTTAAACAAAAGAATGGATCAAAGAATTGTTTAATTTCCTATATATTCAAGGTCTGAAAAACAATCTTCATTTGCAAAAAAATCCTTATGGGAAAAATTCTCAAAATATTTAATTAAATTAGAGCTGGTGAGACCAAATTAAAATATTTGTTTTTGTTTGGGGCAATTTTTTTGTGTTATGAGACTTATACAGTGTCAATCAATAGTAGTGTCAGCTAATTGTAGTTAAAATGCTCACAGAATAGTTTCTTTAGGACAGGAAGGATTTTTTTTTTTTAATTATTTTATGGCTTAAACAGGAAACGGAATTAAAATATAAGATTAATTAGTCTGATTTTTGTAATTAATATATATGGATAAGATAAATATTTGGCCCTCAATTTTCTGAAGACAAATTTCACTAGAAAGCACCCTCAAATAGCAAAACATTTAAAATTCAGACTGATTTTTTTGAGTTTGAATAAACCTGACAATACATCATTCAATTCAAAGAGATTAACAAATGAATATTACTCAAAGAGAAAAGAATTATAACCTGCATATAGCATTCCTGTGTAACTAAGCCTGATCCAGCTACATCAATAGACTTGAAGATACGGAGAGTTTTGAGGAGTTGTGTCAGAGATGGCACTGGCCAAGGCTGTGCTGCTGCTAGAAGGAATCTGCGCCAGTCAATCAGTTCTGAGTTCACTGTGAATGCAGATGTCAGATTTTGCAACTATAAAAATAAAATAATAAATATTGTCAAATATGTATGCATAAACATATACTTTCTATATATTATGCATACTTAGTTCTTTTTCCTATTTAGGATGGACAAAGTTATCCATTGAGATTTGTATATGTCAAAGATACATCAAAGATGTATAAAGGACTCAGAGTTCTTTCTACTTCCTCCTTGTCTGCACAGTGCAGTTACACTGACACATTTATGAAATTTACAGCTTATAGTGACTTTACTGTAACTCCAATGGAAGCACAAGCATAGTTCCACTTAGTAAATAAGAGGCTTTATACAGTAAAAACACTGATATTTTCTCACTGCCCTCAAGTGCTTATGCCTCATGTCCTCATGAGAAGCATCTGTGGTTCACCCCAAACTCTTGGAGCACTGCTTCTCTCAAATATAAACACATAAAAAGACCACTCTCCTACCTCTTTCCCCTGTACAGTGAGCAGCTGAGTTTTGAGGGAGAGCAAGAGCCTTACAAATTATTTTCAAGACTCTGATTTCTTTCGGAATGTATAGCTAACTCCGTATCTGTCATGGATGGAAATTATATGTACTTCACTTGTAACAGAGAAGCAGCAATGTGTTTTATTGATATAATGTAGTGATCTAACAAAGCTTAATCATAAATAAGACAAAAATAAGATTTGAGACAGAGAGGTACACTTGGATATTTACTGTATAGAGGACAGGGTCAAACAAATGATCAGGAGACCCTGACAGTCATGAAGTTCAGAGTGGACCCCCTTGCTTTCTAAACTCCTGCTCAGAGAGGTGCCTAGGTGTGGCTGGATCCAAACTTAGTCCCACAGTTGGTCAATGATTTATGTCTAAAGGATTATATGTGCACAACCAATCTAAGATATAATCTTAGCAAAGCTTACAAAGTTTAGCAAGCTATCAGCCACCTACTATCTGCTGCAGATAAGGAATCTCTTAACAGTAAGGAATCTCTCAGCCTTGAGGGGCAAAACTTGTGAGGCATCCCTACTCAAGGGAAGATCCTGGCCTGCAGCCCACTGCCATGCAGGAGAGATCAAAGGGCTCCTGGCTCACTCTTTATAGGGTAAGATAGAATCATGGAATCATTAATGTTGGAAAAGACCTTCATGATCATCTGGTCTAACCATCGCCCTACCACCAATAGACACCCACTAAACCATGTCCCTAAGCACTACGTCCAACCTTTCCTTGAACACCCCCAGGGACGGTGACTTTACCACCTCCCTGGGCAACCCGTTCCAATGCCTGACTGCTCTTTCTGAGAAGAAACGTCTCCTCATTTTTAATCTAAACCTCTCCTGGCATAACTTGACGCCATTCCCTCTAGTCCTATCGCTAGTTATCTGTGAGAAGAGGCCGACCCCCAGCTCCTCACACCTTCTTCTCAGGCAGTTGTAGAGAGCAGTAAGGTCTCCCCTGAGCCTTCTCTTCTCCAGACTAAACAACCCCAGTTCCCTCAGACTCTCCTCGTAGGACTTTGGTCCAGACCCTTCACCAGCTTTGTAGCCCTTCTCTGGACATGCTCCAGACCCTTGATGTCTTTCCTGTAGTGAGGGGCCCAAAACTGAACACAGTACTTGAGGTACAGCCTCACCAGAGCTGAGTACAGGGCGATGATCACCTCCCCGCTCTTGCTGGCTACACTATTCCTGATACAAGCTATTTACACTATTCCTGATACAAGATGATTGACTAACAGTCATATCTGTATACTATAGATGTTGTGTAACAATAGATGTTAGTTTCTTCCAAATTTGGCTTGAGAAAGACATTGACCAGCACTGTGGTCAGGTGAGCACATTACTCAACTAGCCTCTTGGCTGTTGTATTGTTAACTGTCCCTCATGAATCCACTGTGACCAGATGGCACCCATCATGACTGCTGCTGGTGGTTATCTTCTTAAGCAGGGTTATGGAAAATAAAGCTGGGAAGGTTGTGGGGAGTTGGAGGTACACCATCACATTATCACTAAATAAAACAGGCCAGAGACCATTGTTTGTCACCAAGGCTAACTGGCATGTGCAGTTGGTAAACATCTAAATAAATACTCCTACTTCCTAAATAGGGGGTTATACTTAAGCTGCCTATGAGATAATGGTCCTTAGTGAGTGCTAGTGGGGGACTGAACTGAAAATTTAGTAGCATGAGTACAAAATTTAGTAAGTGCTTGGGCCTGTACCTTGGCCCTAGTTTGCTTACTTTTTCAGGTATTCACCACATGGATTTTCTTTGTTCCAGAAGTGTTTTCAGTTATCAAAAACAATTAAAAGAAAAGCTGCTTTGCAGCTTGCCATGTATTCTTTTACAGCCGAGGATGCAGTATGTGGATAGCAGGGTGAGGTCCTGATCACAAACGGGGAAATATATGTAAGATCTCCTGATAGAGCATTGTGAAGGAGGTAACGAATCTGGCACAGTTCATTTCTGCACTATTGGTGTGGTGAGAACTTACTATGTTCCTCTATACTATGTTCTTCTCCAAATACTGATTTCCTTGTCAAGTGTCTGGTTGGTTTCAGACAGGATTTCCAGACGGAAGAAATGTATTTAGAGGGCTTAGGGCCTTAGGCAACACAGAGTGAGTCAATTCAATAATGTCGTAGATGCCATCTGCCCTAAAATTGGCAAGTATAGCACTGCTTACTTTAATTTCAAAACTTATTTGAAATTACATTAAGTCACAAACTGTAAAGATGAAATGGTGACTTCAGTCCAGAATAGCTTCTGCAGAATAAACTTACACTTTAGGCCATGCTTCATTCATTTCCTTTAGCATGGCAATTCTTGCTTTCACAATAAATTTAAAAGTCTCATTTTAAAGTCATGCTATTAAGGAAACTCTTTTAAAGGAAATCCTGTTCTTAAAATAAAAATAGTACTTATAAGCACTAAGAGCTCTTAAAGAATAAAGAACATGGGATCCATGCACATGTGCTCCATTAGCAAACTGAATATTTGACTCATACTTTTCCCCATATAATTAATTTCCTGTGCTAAGATTAGATTTTTTTACATACTGATAACAGCTGTGACTAGTTTTCACTAAACTCAGTGGAAATCCATCACTCAGCAACTTTAAAGTGGGTGAATTGTTCAGCATGACGTCAGATGGTATGGAATACCCCTTTGGCCAGTTTGGGTCAGCTGTCCTGGGTCTGTCCCCTCCCAGCTCCTGCTGCATCCCTAGCCTGCTCGCTAGCAGGACAGAGAGAGGCTGAAAAGTCCTTGGCTTGGTGTAAGCACTGCTCTACAACAGTTAAAACATCAGCATGTTATCAGCACTCTTCTCATCCTAATCCAAAACATAGCACCCTACCAGTTACTAGGAGGAAAATTAACTCTGTCCTAACTGAAACCAGAACATTTACTCATGCAATTCATCTGTGTGAAGAATATTTGAATAAAGCTGCTTCCATCACGTGTGGTCCAAATAAAATCTTGATGTGAATTGTGACTAACTCCCAGAAATAATTATCAAAATATACTAAAAATAGCATAGACTAGGTATTTTTATCCCATACATTTTACCAACAGCATCTCAAGCTAATCAATGGATTCTGTGACGAAAGATTTGGAAAGACTAAATTTTTTCATGTTTCTAAATCTGAAAATCATGGGTAAATAAGATTAAGGTCATACAGCTCCAGATTTTATTCTCCTATCTCATAACAAAGAACAAAAGCAGTCTTAATTTAACAGCTGGAAGTGAATTTTCCACGGTTTCTAAGGAACTGATGTAATTTGAAATTTGTAAATAAATATAGTGCTAACATAAGCATGTAATTCCTAGCACGGTGGCTTCTTTGGCTTCTTCTCTAATGAAAGGGAACAATTTTAAGGAAAAACTGATAATGCCCCGTAATAGTTATTCTCTTGACTTTGTCATAGGAACGACAATGCTTCATCTTCTACACAAAGCAATATCTCAGGAAAGAAAATAGTTGTTAACTTACATCTGGAAGTGTTAAGTTCATCCATGCATCAGGAAGGTAATTTGTTCCAAGGTTCAAATTAATCAGGTCAATAAAAATGTCAATAAATACTTTCTTATATATAAAACCTAATGAAATAAAATAAAAATCAATAAAAAATATATTTAAATAGACTTCTTTTGCTAAAGGGAATCCATTTTTTTATATTAATGGCCATATGGGAAAATATTTGTTTTGCTATTCTGTAGTATTCATATTGGTTTTATCTTTGAAGCCAAGCATAATACATTCTCATTTAAAATAAATAATGTGGGGTCTGTTTAATAGCAAAATGTCAAATATTCCAATAAACTACAACTATTTTGATACTTGTCTTGATCTCCACTGTGATCACTAATCTATCCTCCCAGTTTACACTGACAGTTAATAAGCATTTTAAAAATACCAATCACAATCACATACATATTTTGTATATTGAATACCTACCAACCTTTTCTTTCACTGTGCTCTATTTTAGTTAATCATAAATCCATCTCTACCCTTGGTAAACGTGTGCTAGAGAATAGGATGGTAAACACAGAATATTCTCTGTTAAACTTTGAAATGAAATTTAATTGCTTAAAAAGTTTCATAGGATCAGCTTTTGGGAGTTAGAGATAAATAGCTCTGTCAATTTTAATTTAAAGCAACCAAAAGATAAATTAGTGCATGCATATATGACATGGATATATAGATGACAAAACTTAATTTTGTAAAATAGGGATGGATTTGCTTATAAGTAAACAGTAACTTTGAACTTCATGTAAATTATTAAAACACAGAATGAAGTATACTGAAATACAATAGATAAATATGAGTCTGTCCATTCGGAAACAGACTTTCTTTGCTCAGTGAGGATTCACTGTAAAATCTCTGCAGTAAAGATAAAAAAAATGTAAAGAAAGTTTCAAATGAAATTTTAAGAGACAAGACTGATTTGGTCAGGCTATGATCACTTCTGCAAGGTCAAGACAGTAAGTTTTCAGATTATAAAGCAAACAAAAACAATGAAAAACAAGAAGGAAAAAAAGTCTCATTGTTTTTTCCTTACTGCAGCCAAACTTTTGTCCTTTTTGAAAGGAGCCGTTATGTATGTTCTACAGCTAAAAGCTTTTGTCTTTAAGGTCCCTTCCAATCCAAACCATTCTATGATCTCTGAAGTGGAACAGGGAAGTGAAAATTCTTAAGTTTATGAAAAAGATTTAAGTGGTAGAAATAAAAAGAATGTATTCGAATATTAATTTCATAGTGTGAGCATTCAAAGTCCAGTTGCCAATTTGATTTAGTAGGTCTGCACTCTCTGCTGTTTGCCTCCAAACCTGAAATCAGGAGTTAAGCCCTCAGCACTTAATACAGCAGGAAAAACCCCATACATATATAAGCTTGGAGAGAAAATGAAAAATAGATTTGGGAAGCTTAAAGTCTGTTGGGACAAGAAGAAGGAAGAAACATCTGGACTTGAAGCCATATGTTCTACCATAAATTTCAGCATGAAAGCAAAAGCTAAGAAAAATATTGTCAAACAGATGAGTGCTAACAGTGATAACATCACCTTCTGAATGTTTTTGACTTACGTGTTTTGAGAAAGAACACATTTTTAAAGTCCTGTGAGCTAGGCTGTTTACTGAAAGACAGTGAATTGTTGATTTAATCACTTTAAGGTGATCAGAAACTTGTATGAGTACTTCAAGCCACAAGAATCAGATCATTTCCATATGGCACAATAATGCCTACATCACAGAAGTATCATTATTGGGAGACTCCGTAGAAGATTAAGCAGTAGTTACCTCTATTCTAGGAAACAATTTACTGGTTCATGGGGAGAAAAGCCTATGGTCCACAAAGGAGGCAGTAAAAAGTTTATATGAAAATAACAGGAAAAGTTTTTACATCTTATTTGCAGTCCGAAGATGTCCAGTGCTTTACTATGTGAAGTCCAGCTATCATCATTTTTATTTCATATTTTACTAATTGTTTCCATTTTCACATCTGATCCCTTCTACTCTGGAAATTTGCAAACTTCTTCCTCTCACTGTATCTTATGGCTTAAACTGTTGAATTCCTACTATGATTTCCCTATGTAACAATTAAAAATGCAGCTCCTGGATTTCCTACGTGCTTCCGGCTCTGCATACAATTCCAAAAATATCCTCATGTCACTTTCTGTGAGACTATTTGACTTCAGAAACATACCTAAAAACTATTTGAGGGGCAAGGAAATTAAAGAACTTGAATCAAGAGATAATTCCTGAAATGGGATTAAAGGATTGGAGACTAAACCATTAATCACTATTTATAGAAATCTGATTCGATAGTAGAACATGCTAGAACATAGTTTATAGGTAAATTTGACCTTAGCTGATGTAAGCTAAGACAAACCAATAAATTATAGTGGGATTAAGTTTAAGCACTCTCAGGTGGTCTGCAGCATCTACCCATTTTTCCTTCTCTGTGGTAGAGCTAAGGAAGCTCTTCTCTCTTTTATTCAGAGTTAAGCTACTTTCTATCTGCTAATTATATAATTGATGATGTGCTGTAGGATAATTTCTTAAATTACCTCCTCATGAAATCTCTGATGTGGGACAATTCTGAAATATTTTTAAAATGGTATAATAGTTCAAAAACTTCAAATGTAGCACAACCTAATTCCCCCTTGTCACATACCTAGGTGGAACAAGGGAGGTTCAGAGGAAGAGAGAAAATCCCTCATATGCATATAAAGAGATACCAAATAACTGTCTTCAATGTATTTTTTGATACTTAGTCTAGAATCAATGTATTTGTTTTTATATTATAGAGCATGGAACTATTTTTAAATGTCAGATTAGTCAGTTTTCTTCAGGGGTTGCCAATGCCACAGAACTGCTCAACAGTCATGGTGAGATGCTGAGTGGGCAGCCACACAGATGGTGCTGAGAAAAGAGGACTGGTGCTCCCAAATGGGGCTCTGCAAGTGGTAGGAGGAAATAGTGTCCTCTGGGATAGAATGAGAAAACAATTCCCAGAATCTGCTTTGTCCATCTAACAAGAATGGTTTCAAAACGCATATGCTCTTTACAAAATCTTTTCATTCAGTAAGTCCAAATTAAAAAAAAAAAAAAAAAAAAGAAAAAGAAAGAAAGAAAAAATGTATTTCTTGAGTGACATAAATGACTGAATAGAAAATAAATGTATTAAATGTGTAGATACTGTCTTAACTAGAAGGGATAACAATCATTTTGGAAAAAGAATCGGAATTCAAAGAGTTTTTGAAAAAGTGGAGAGATGGTCAAGACCAGTAAGTAAATTTCACTGAAAACAAATCAAAGTGCTTTGAGGAAAGAGTCTGCAAAAATTACTGTGTTTATTACATTGCAGATAAAACCAATGTGGAAAAGATTTCAAGCACTTTGAAGAATTGAATTAGAATTCAAAATGAACTTTACAAATTGGACATATAGACTGGGATAAAAAGAACACTATCCAATACAAATAAATGTTAAGTGCTACACTGTGCTGAAATAATGCACTGCATCAATGTCACAGGCAGAATCTTACTGCCAAAGTACCAGTTCTGTAGAAAAGGCTCTAGGGATCATAGTTGATTACAATATTGCCAGAAAGTACATGTGAAGACACTGGAAACAAACTTTGTATTCTTTTTGTTCTTTAGGTTTTCTGCTGGCATACAGTCTTGGAATTTGAAGATCTAGAAGGGTGCGTGGAAACTGAAGAGCACTCAGAAGAAAGCAGCAAGAATAATTACCAAGTTAAAAAACATGAGAAAAAATATTGAAGCACTTCTGTTAATTTCATCTACAAAAGGAACATTATAAGTAAACAGGAGTAGTTTTCCAGTTAAAATCAAGAATTACAAAGAAGCTAGTGATAAAGTCCTCTCCAGTTAAAATTGAGAAGTATGAGAGGAAATCAAATTTCTTTTCTGCAAAAATATTTCAGATATTAGTAGAAATATAGACTGAACTATTTTAAAAGCTTATCAAAACAGAAACATGGGCAAATACTGACTACAGACTGTGTGACTTGGTCTTATTTCATTGCAGGATTTTTAATATTCCTTTCCAAGTACTTTTTATGATACCAAGATTTCACTGGCAAGAGCAGTAAATCCTTTATCTTCAGTCTAAACACTAAAAAATGAGATGCTGCCCTGGCATCATGGAAGTGACTTCAAATAAATAGATTCAGATAGATTCAAAATATAGTTTTATTTGTTATGGTGTTTTAGTTTGCCCATTTTTTTTTTTTTTTTTTTGTCTTCTGCTCTTGGACATTCTGGGTACACTTTTCAAAAAAATTTTTAACTTCATCATTGCTAGAACTTCCCCACTTGAAACTTCAAGGGGAAAACCATGGTATTATGAGACTTATGAGAAAATCCTTAGAATTAGTTATGCCACATATCTAAGAAAGTACCCTCTATAATATCTATCTTCTTGCTTATTAGGTAAAATATAACTACACATTTTTGTTATCTGAGAAATCACAAATGCACATACTTCAATGATGCATCTTTTATAATATACCACATAATGCACAGTACTGATTTCTTGCTCTGATCCCTACAACTTAGCTCTGCTTGTGTGGATTATCATACCTTAATGAGCTATGCATTCAAAATGTACTCTATTTCTGTTGTAGGCAAATATTTAGACCTCTAAGTAGCACGAATATTTATGCAAAATACTCAGAATGACTATATAAATAACATACCTTCTGCAATTACTAGAAATGTCTTATATTGAAAGTAGAATGTTGAATCTCAACTCAAAGAAAAGGGTTGTTTTAAAGGTGAATGACCTCAAATTTGTTTCTCCCGAGTTATTTCTAGTTCATCACTGTTTGAAAAGTCCTCAATGATTTCACTTTAGCTTTCTCAAAATATATTCTTTTGGTATTCTTTTCCTTGATTGGAACTTAGCAAGTAGGAAGTTGCATTTAAGACATGTGGGTAGTGGCAAATTATGAAATTTGAAACTTCTCTGAACAATTCTCATTCTCAAGGCGTAGGATAAAAATCAACATATAGCATTCTTATCGCAGCCTTCACTGAAACATTTTTACAGGAAAAAGAAGCAGTTTAAACTGTGAAGTATATTGGTCATATCCTGGCTATAATGTTATCTATTATGGGAAGACTGATTTATGCAATAAATAAACAGCAATGGAATATGGATCTGTTTTGCCTCTGCACGAATCTTCTGAAGGACAAGTCTGACAAACATTATCCACAAGAGATTAAAAAGTAGCAACACATACAGAGAGAAGGCGTGACACAAAATTCATAGGCCACAGAGGCCAAGCAAACACTAGACAGCAATAATACACCAATTTCCCATACATTTATCAAAACAAAAACAGGATTTTCAGAATCAATAAAAATTCTTGAACCATTAAAGAACAAGATGACAGTTAACTCCAGTGGATATAAATGTGTCAATGGCTCAGATTAAATGCAACAATCAGGTAGTTACCAGTCATCCCTCTGTCCAGGTGTCACAACAGCCACAATGTACTCCACATTTTTTGTTCATTCTTTTCAGATTTGTAGGAATCAGGTAATGAATGTCAAATATGATGTTGATTCAGCAGTGAATACAGAGAGAAGAGCCAAATTTTCAAATTGTAATGTTATGAAAAAATATAAATTTCACATTCATTCATCTTGCAAGATATGTTACTAAAGTGTCCATGTATGTTAAAAGAGTGACTGTGAAGTAAAAACTAAGAATTTTCATCTAATCACTTCCACAGTGACTCTCCACATCAAACTCAGAGGAGCAATCTGATCTTTCATTTGTCATCATATCACCTTCCAGTAGTCTTCTATTTCTCTGCCAACTACTATTCCACAAACGAATAGCTTTCTTGGGGTCAAACTTCTGGATATCTGGAGAGTTCATCTGAATTATCATGAGATCTGTCACACTTTCAGACACTAGTTTAGAGTGCAGATGCATCATGGTGAATTTCATTTGACTGAAGCCTCGCTCTGTCTCAGCTGAACTTGCTGGCAGAGTTAGGATCAAATCTACCAATGTCAGGATGTTGGGATACTTCTTTGAATAATCTGAGTTCACCAAATCCCATGTCAAGGTCTGGATGTTCTGAAATCTAAAAAACATAGTAAAAAGTATTATTATACCTATTCCTAAATATATTTCCAAAATCTTTTTAAATAAATCAATAAACACAAGCAAATGCAGTATTCTTGTTACCTGTTATATAGCTCTAATTTCAACATGCTCCATTCAGTTTCAACTTCATTGATTTTCACACTAGCAGCTTCTAGTACGACTTCATAATGTTTAGTCAAGACAGACACTTCCTTTTCACCAAATTCTATAACAGAGGCAACAGAAAAATATTTTTGTACTTCAAAAAAAAAAACCTTAGAATGTGCATTTCTTCAACTAGCTGCTACCATAGTTCTATACCTTCTCTCATTTTGTCAGGCCATAGTTTAAAACTTCCAATAGTAGTTGCTCTTAAGACATCTTTACTTGCATCACAGAAACAATTACGTAGCCTCTTCACCAAATTACTTAGTACTTTGGTTCGTACTTCTGAAATATTTCCATTTCCAACAAGCTGGTGACCATGAAAATGTTGAATGGTCTCCATTAGGCGTTCCTTTGGACCAGCTCTAAAAGATTCAAAGTACAAAAAGGTATATAATACTCTTTTGCTAGATTGTAAGAGATAAGGACTCAGTCGTTACAAATGTCAGACCTTGTTTGATACATGTGGAGTGTTTCCACTGTTGACTGCATGGTTGCAAATATATCTGCAATGGAGGAGTTGTGATCCAAAGTAACACGTGACAGAATGTTGAGGACATTGATGACATCCAACAAGAAATGGGAAAACTTGACTATCTCCATTTTCAGAAGGAGGTGTAAAAGTCCTTTGACTTTCTGCCTATTTGAGGCTCTTGAATCTTTTTCAATCTGGAAATCAATATGGAAACAAGACGTATCAGGTGGGTGGACCAAAATTAAACATAGCAAATCATTTTTCCAAAATTTACATCCAATTTTTAAATCAGTTACCTTACTCAGATGTAGAACAATCGCAGGATAACCTTTAAGTAGAATTTGTAGAGCTGTTTGTAGACGAGGAAGCCACTGCGAGCCTCCAATGCGAGAAGGAATTGCTGGGCGTATCTTGATGGCTTCATATGTGGCTTTGAGATTATTCTTATTTAGAGGTGAGTTATGATAAAAATAATATATATTTCTCAAGCCATTGGTTAAGATATTGTATAGCTGAATATTTTTCAGTGCCCCTTTGTAAGCCAGCTTTAGGCGGTGAGCAAAACAATGCACAGACTGTACACAAGGCTGAATTTCCCTCAGAAGCTCAGCTACCCCATTGTTTTCTCCTATCATGACATCTGTCCCGTCACTTCCAAACCCAACTAATTTTCTTGACCAGTCTTGGCTTCCCAAATTGAGCTGAAGATTTATTTCTAAAATTTCCTCAATTGCATTTTTTATACTTGAAGCATCATTTTTTTGAACAGGTTGAACTCCAACAATCTGGCAATGGACTTTTCCTTCATTTGCAAAGCGCACGTAGACAACTGCAGCTGCTTTGAATATGCTATCTGTGACTTCATCACTAATGAGAGAAAAGAATTTACATTTCTCCAGTTTCTCTTTTAGAGCCCTTCTTTCTACTTCAGCAATAAAATGTATAAATATTCTTGCTGACTTGTCATTTCTAAATACAGAACCAATATCCACTCCTTTCATATCATCTAATTTACACATCCAGTCAAGGTCTGTAAAGGGACGACCAGACTTAGCAATAGCATGGCATGTTCTAAAAATATTTTCTACTCTTCCTAATGTTATGGAGTTCATACTCTTCAACATCTGCTCAGCAGAAGCTCTATTTGGTGAGGCAGTACTGGCAGCTTCCATGCAGGTAGCCCAGGCATGAGCTTCACTACTCTGGTGTGTATTTATAAATTCAAGTTTGAAGTCATCAGTGCCAGAACAAAAATTATGAACATTTTCCCCCAAATCCACATTATGCTTGCGACACAATGCACAGAACATTATTCCCCTTTCATCATCATATTTTAACCAGGAGTACTTTGTTAGCCATATTTTTGGAAACTGGCGATTCCTCTTTGTTCTGTGATATTCCAAATCTTTCTTCTCCTTCCCTTTGTCACCAACTTCTGTCTTGCTAGAAGAATTACTCTTGCCTTTAAATTGCTTCAGTGCTCTTATGGCTATAATTTAGAAAGAAACAACTAAATATAAAATAGTTTTTATTTAATACTTTATCAATCGCATTTTTCTTTTTTTTCTTTTTTTCTTCCACATTTAGTTTGTTAAATTGGGACTGGACTGTGATTTAAAATAAACAGCCATAAAAGGGAGTAAATAAAACTGAGATCTCCTCTTACACCACTTTGATATTACTCAGGACCCTTGTGAAAAATGGTCAGTTTTGGCTATAGTTTCCTTTTGACAACCAGAGGTTTGTCAGAATCTGCAACCAGTAAAATGCAGCAACATAGATACCATTTTTGAAACAGAAAAAAAACAGAGTCAGGGAATGGAATTCAGTATTGTCTTTGAGGAAAAATGTCTCCAGAAGATACTGCTGATGTCACAAGCCTATTATGATGACAATTCCACCTGATATTAACAGAAAATTTTACTTGGAACAAGTTCATAAATACATAATCACATATCTGTCCCAGAATGAATAAGATGTTCTAAAGCACATTTAACTGACCTGATCATCTTTAAGTATGTTTATCTGCAGAAAAAAAAATTATTACTGTTTTGAGAGAGAGGAACTGCATAAGCTTCACATTTTGTTTTCGAAATTGAGACATTCTCAAAGCATCGAGATTGTTCTCAACATTGTTCTTCCAAATTGTTTTCAAGGTGGTCATTCTTATATTTTGTACTAGGAAGTGCAATAAGCTGACATTTTTGAAATTTTTCTCTCTAGAGCTCATGAATCTCTTACCTTTGGCAGGTGATTTAATGATTCTTTTAGTATGCAGTTGCCATAAGGTCATGGCTTGGAAAAGAAAGCAGCCAAATAACTACAACAAATTCCAAGGAGAACTTAGGCAATAAAATTTGAAATCTATTCATTGGAAAATAGTAGAAGTGAAGCACTGATGAACTGACTTAAGAACAATTTGACTCCCACCATCCTTGCTGTAATTTGTACCTCAAGAAGCAAAATTAACAATTACATTAAGACAATCATAGAAAGAACTGGTATTTTGGGTGTTTTCAAAAATCTCATGAGAAAGACTCCTTGTACTCCATTCTTGTCTATTGTACAAGAAGGGGCAAACTTTTATATATGCATTATAGAATTTCTGAGAACAGTTTGTTCCCATTTTATTATAAGCTTCCTGAAAGGCTATAACAGTGAAAAAAAATGTTAGGAACATGCAGTTTAAATATATTTCTATTATGAGTAATTCTTTGAAAGAGCTGTTTATATCTAACAGAAAACTTTAAATCCATGCTAGCAGCTGTAGTCCATGTGGACAGCAAAAATAAATGGACTTCCGCAGAAGTTTTCTTTTTCTGAAGTGTGCCCAAGGACACCCAGGACCAAAAAGAGAGGAGGAGAACAATTCTTAATAAACAGTAAAGATTGAAAACCTTCCCTAGCAGTAGGCAGCCACAAAAACACAATAATAGGTTAAAAAGGAGATAGGAGGCAGTATTAAAGGGTCTGCAACTGCAGAGGTCAGAGGGTGGAAGGGGAAAAATGGTTCTAATATGATAATGTGTTATGATAACACCTCTGCAGTGCCTACTGCTTCTTGAGGTGTATGGGAACCTATGGAAATTTGGTGCTGATTAGAAAAAAATAAGGATCAGAATAGGTTCTCTGAGCCACTGTCTGAGATAGGATTCCCTATAAGATGGACTTTCAATGACATTTCACTAACATTTTTCAAGTTTTGATTTTTTAATTTTTTTTTTCAAAACACAATGGTTTTAATCTCTTGGAAAATTCTGTTTTGTACATCTTGTATTTACAAGTGATCAGCTGTATGTGTTTTTAGAAAGACAGTACATTCTACAGTATGTGAGAACAGTAAATGCTAAGAGGCATGAATCATCAGATCAGATCCCTAACCCATCTAAATTATGATGATCCCTATAAACCAGATTATATTCATTACAGGTCTTCTCTCTAGTATATTCTTACCACACTTATCTAAGGAAATGAAGGTTATACAGCCCTGTTGTCTCTGCAGCTCTACATAAATTTATCTGCCTGCCAATTCTTCCTCACTGATAATTTCTAAATGGCCAGTTTGAACCAAGTTTGTCAGTAGGGTAGGGATATGAAGTTTCCAAAATTTTCTTTCAGATCTGTTCTGAGGAACAGGACAATGATCCTCATATCATCCCTACTGAGGAAAAAGCAGGGAGATGCCAAGCTTTTAGCTGCTCTGTGGCCAAGACTCATATGTCAGCCTACACTCAATTCCAGACCACACACAACATCCAGTGTATTTGGCCATCGCTGTACAAGCAAAAAACATAGATAAGAGGACATGGAAAGAAGACAATATTTTTTTCAAATAAGGCTAAAAGACATGGAATGGAGCAGGAGGTAGGTTACTGGGAAGAAACTGGGAATATGGGAAAAGGGCTGGATTTATTGCAGTGGTACTGTGGAAAGAACACAGGACACAAAACGAAATCTTCAGTACTGAAAAAACTTCAAAAACAAAACTTCACCTTCTCTACTTATGGAGCTACTTCTTTTTGACAAAAAAAACTTTGTCATCAATGAAATGAAAGGGAAAGCATACGTAGAAAAATCTACATAAGTTAGCTCTTCATTAAAATCTGTTAAATCGGTTTTAAAGTTCATATCATTCAGTGATATACCAGCCGACATTGACATGTATTTACATCTACTTTAATAACCAGTGCAGAAATATAATAAACAAATGCAAAAAAAAAAAAAAAAAAAAAGAAGAAGAAGAAATTAAGATTATGACCACAACTAAAACTGAAAACCAAAAAGTAATCCTTCAAAAAGGAGCATTAAGAATGATAACATAAGTGTACACTAGACATATACTCTGCAAACAGGTCTGAGGCATTTTGAAGTGTCATAAAGAGCATAAAGAGCAATCACCATGCCTCAGTTAGGTAGACACAAAGAGACTGTGTCTACCTTACACAGGTAGAAACAAAGAGACTGTTTTCTAATGACACACAATACAGCAGTATAATATTTTGATTTTAAATTCCAGTTTGGCACTGTATGAAAATAGGGTTCCTCTCTCTAAACTGAGGAACACTGTAGGAAAGATAGAGATTAGAAATTTATACAAGCAACAAAACATGAAGAAATTGTAAACCTACACTAGAGACAAGAATTATTTTAACATTTCATTCTCTTTTTCAAGTTTACTCTATCCTATTATATTCTATTTTTTGGCTAGATGTTTGGATGACAGAGATCTATGCAAGTTACACACCAGACTCTGTAGCAATACTGCAATGGATAAATGAATGAACTAAAGCTTTAGGCTGAATTATATTCATCCAAATTTAGCATTTACACCACTAAAAGGTAGTAATAGGGGATACTGTCATTCAGTGAAAAAGACAGGAATCTCAAGAATATGATTCATTCGCAACAAAGAAATTGAGATACTCATCACCCCCTGCAAGTGCTTCTCACTGAAATATTTACTTGATTTATTCACTAATTATTATAGATTCTGATGTGTAACATGCCTAATCTTTACTAATTATCAAGAATTAGGATTTTAAATTTAGAATCTCAGAGTAAGTTATGCTAGCTGCTGCACAGGTGAAATGAGGGGAGAGGACACTTCCTCTGTTATACTCATAGGGATCTTGATACTGGGATATATATATATATTCAAGTGCACAGACACATACAAAGATGTTAAATGTTTCATAAAAGTAATTGGATACACAGGCTTTTAAACAACATAGGCAAACAGTAACAGCTACTGAAATTAAATAATATACATGATATTTATTCAGTAAAAGACTAACGGGGGGTGTGTGTGGGGAAGTGAAAGTAAAAGTAATTAGAATTAACAAATTTTCCAATATCTGTAAGGAGAGGTATTGTACCTATCCTGGATATCTGATGAAGGGCTTTATATTTCAAAAGTTTAGGCATTTTCTATCTATATCATTGGTCTAGTAAAAATAGTTCCTCTGCCTACAAACTTAGACTTTCTTATTTTCAAGTTTTGAAAAAAAAAACACATTGAAATCTAGTTTTAGAAAAGATAAAAGTTACAGATGAAGAACTGATTTCCATATTTGCATATAAGTTTCAGCCCATATTCACACCAAAGTCAGATCATGAGGGCTACTATCATAAGTTCATGAGCTTTTTCTACAAAAGTACTTCAGAAGAGATAGCATAACCTGTACACATTATTCATGGTCTGGGTGCAATTTGGACTGTGACACTAAGCAAAACCTTTTATGAAAAAGGCAAAAAAAATCAACAGAACTACATGTACACTGATATGCTTATCTGTTCCGAATCTGGCAGCGCAGCAAAACTCAACTGAGAAGTCTATAATTAGAAAAGAAATAGCAATACAATTTGGTCATTGATTGTCTTCTACAGTTGACAAATCTGGAATCACATTTAGCAAAATTACTGAGACTGTTCACATCTCAGCAGACTACTTCAAAGTTTTTTAAAACAGTTATTTTAAATTTTGGATATTGGATATAGAAGTGCTTAAAGCCTGACTGAAAATTATTTCAGATGAATAATCAGTTCTATAATTCGAATTGGGATTGCTCATGAAGATCATTGCTGTGGAAAAGAAAAAGAAAAAAAAAAAGAATACAATTTAAAATTCACTCCGGTCATAAACTGGAGAATAAAAATCTAGGATAGAATCTATTTTGATCAGTTTGGTAATGCAAAACATTACCAAAATTGCATTCTCTGAAGCACCTTTAAACTTGAGAAATTCCAGACGCACGCTAATTGAATTGACAGTAAATGTGGTCATAGGCTGAATATGGTGCTAAAGAGAATCAGAGGAGATGAGATCCATGGTTAGTTTAATTTTGTTCATAGGAACAGAACATGTCGAAAGAGACTGTAGAAGAGGAGAGGAAAAAAAAAAAGAAAAAAGAGTGTTATCAGCTCCATTTCAGACCTGGAACAGTTCTTTCTGTAAAAAAGAAGCACAATCCTGAGGCAATATATTAAACCACTGTTAACAGAAGGATCAAAGGAGTTAGTGAAATTAACAAATACTGCAGAGCCACCCTGAGTTGGGGCAATGGCACTTGAATTAGTAAATTAAAACATTTAAATATTTCCTTATCAAATGAAAGACTGGATCAGTATGTAGGAAAGTCCAGCAGAGGTCACAGTTTTTGTCCATCGGTGCTTAGAATGGCCAGTAATGTGCCTCCATGGAGAACCGAGCGTGCAGGATAGAACAAGTTGTCTGTGATGAATCCGCAGTTCTTTAATACTTTAAATTCCTAGGGAACACAAAACTGTTTATAATTTTATAAGATTTCTTTTGTAAATACCTAATAATTTTAAAGTATATTGGTAGTCCCATTTTTTGCTTTCGTTCTGTCAATTTGTTAGACATATTTGAAAACACATCCTTTTGACATCTGCCAAATATCCTGTGAGAAAACTGTTTACTTCCAACCTCATAGTTTCTCCTTTTTACTCTTTGCTTTGCTTGGTTTTCTAGGTAAATTGAAAGATGATCTTGACCTGATGATCTTGAAGGTCTTTTCCAACCTTAACGATTCTATGATTCTATGATTTCAATTAATTCAAAATTCTTCTTTATGAAATCTTCACAATGCTATACAAAATCAGTCCAATATTCCATTTTCAGAACAACTTTAGGAATTTTGCTATTTACATAGTATAGAGGATTGGTGGATTTATTTTATTAAAATATGTAGACTTGCCCTACAGTCTATGCCTTACGTTCTCTATTTATTTCTATTACAAATGCTCAGGGGACTGCCCAGGCAAGTAGGAATTGAAAGATTAAGATGTTTGGTAAAAAAATCTAGATATTTGGAGATTCTGCAATAGAAAGATTACTAGCTGGCTACTTTTTTGTATCTCCTTTAGAGCTAGCTGCTATCCAACTACTTCACTGCCAATGTGCTGGGTGCTTTAGTGTATTTCCTTGTTTTGTTCGATACAAGAGTAATCATGAAGGAGGCATATATTTTCTGTTGGGCATTCTATTAAACAAGGGAAGACAGAAGGATGTAAAGAATTTTTCCTGATTTTCTGAGGGGAAGGATTTAACTCTCCCTGTAGAGTCTAGTGCTTGTGGTGAAGGGTAGTGGTTGTCTTAGGAAATCTGGGATGCTTTTACAGTGTGTAAGAGAATGGAAAAAAAATATTTTAAAGATGACTTGCACAATTCACATCCTAAATCAGCTGTCCAAAAAGGTAAATATTTTGACTTAATAGTCACCAGGCAGTGGAAGAATGCTGTTGCATGTTCTTGAGAACCTCACTTTAAATAATTTATTTTCATTGTTCCAGAGTGCAGGAAGGGGCAAGAGAGGAAGAAATTACAAAGAAATACTGTCATGCTGTGACAGCTGGATATCTCTGTTGGAGCTAGGGCGTCCCAATGGAAGAAACAATGAAGATCTTATGCTAGAGGATATTTATCTCCTACATTACCAATATGCTTCCAATTTGAAAGTTTAGATGAATTCCTGTATACTTGGAGAAATGAATCAAAATGAGTTTCTTCTATTTGCACCTGATAAAGAATTTGAAATAATGAAACAATGAAGGTTCAGGATAAAGGAGATGTGCTGCTGTGCAAGATACTTACTGTAGCGATTGTTCTGTCATTTGCAATGTTACCTCTGCTGACTGCCCTGTGGTTTGCTGGAAGGAGTCTAAAGAATTGTTTCAATCCTATGGGATCCTAGCAGGCACCATCACCCCAACACAAATAAAAATGATTGTATATAACTTGGGTCCTGCCTAATTGTGAGATCAGTCCTAGATCATTCTGTCATTAAGTGAATGAAGAATGTTGGATAGGAGCCTTCCTGGTATGACTTATATGGTCTACCAACACTAAAATCATGATGTAAGCTTCCAGAGTTTGGAACCTATTATGTACTTAATCTTAAAAAGACCGAGTCTTACCTTCCAAGCTAATTCACAAAGAAAAAGTTTGCTTTGTTGGGTCATTTTAGTGAACATAATATCAAAAAGACAATATTGTAGAAAGTTAAAGATTCCATTTGTATTTTTGCTATCTATTACAAAGGCACAATGAAAACACTTTTTCTCTATCTTGAAAATTTCAAGAATATTCAAGTTCATATTAGATAATGTTTTTAGTTTTAAATATTTTAATTAATGAATAATTAAAAAAAAAAACTTTTAATGGGAATGACCAGTCAAAACTGGTATTTGCATAGTATGTTTACCTCTATGGCACTAATGATTACAAGTGTACAGATTTTTAGTTTCACATGGCATTATACATGCAATAATATCTGCTTCTTTAGTCTCTGTAGAGGAGTTTGGAATGCTTACACACACACAAATAATCTCTGCATTATAGATAGAATAATAAACATCTCTCTAAAGGAAAATTCTTAACATCTTTCTTCTTAAAATGTGTTCATGTTCAAAAGGTAAATGGAATTTCTCCATAACTATGCATGAAAATAATTTCTGAATACAGGATTACATTCAACGTCATTGTGCCTTTGTGGCCTTATTATATTGGAAGAGTTGGATCCAAAATTGTAAGTACAGGTTTATGGATTCTGCTTCACAATCTTAGTGGCACTTGTACTAAAGTCACAATTGTAATCTGGAACACTGATAGTAGGGCAACCCTCTGCAAATGCATTTAACTATTTGCCATCTCAGTTTAAAAATAATGTTTTGACAGAAAGTATTTTTAAATGTCCTAAACTTAAAGTTCCCATAACTAGAGGGTAGGTACACAATAAATATACTTACAAAGGAAAAAAAAAAAAAGAGTTAATACCTGCAAATCGCCCAAAACAACCGGCATACATTTACTTGAAGAATATAATCATTAACAGCTTAATAGACCCTATCTAATAGTTTCATAAAAACAGTGTTTTCTTCAACAATACGTTTTAAAATAATACAGCTTCAGTGTTCACTGAGTTCTGAATTAGTAAATGAGTTAAAGACTTGCATTTGAAATGATCTCTAAGCAAAATATGATACGTAGCACTTTAAAAAACATACTACAGTCAGAGTTAGAAGAATATTAAGCACATGGTCTTGAAGATACAAAGCCCATGAAAGAGACACTAAAAGCTTTCCAGTGGTCTGGTATTTCACATTTCTAATATTTTACACTATGACTTTGCTTCTACACTTAGCGCCATCTTTAACTGTAGTATGATCTTTAACAATATAGGTGACTAATATTTAGTACCTCCTTGCAGGTACTTTTTAATTAGCTTTTTTTTAAATTAGCTATCTAACTGCCTTTCTGGAATGAAGCTGATTTTTTTTTTCTTACCTTTAGGTGCCACTTGTAGAAACTGCTTATGAAATGTATTAAGTTGTGAAATAGTTAGAGTACCACTTTCAGAGGTCTCTACTTGTGGAACATGTGGTGAAGGAACAGGATCAGGAATCACTTTTACATCACTGCTGAGGAAGAAATCTGTTTCTTCTAAAGTCATTTCATACTGGATTTTGCTAGAACACTCAATGTGGTGTCGTCCTATCTCAATGAGCTTTTCAACACTGTGAAAATGTAAATGCAGGAAACAGTAAGTACTTTTTAATAGAGAATATTAATATCAAGTTCAAATTTTAACATGTTTCCACTCTGGGAGCTTTCCTGAAGAAAGAATTACAAATCCTCTTTATAAATTCTGTACTCAGCAAAATCATTATGAAGTGTACTCCTACTCTGGCAGCAAGACATTTTATTACTATGGTAAGAAATTTAGGCAGATCTAAGCCACATAAGAGACCTGATGGAAAAATATGAAAGGATGAAACTTTATTTATTCCATAAATTTGATAGGAGAGATACACATTCCATTTGTAATCATCCTTTTAGTTATTCTCAATGCCTCATCCCCTACTCTGCCCCTAGATTTTAGATCAAAAAAACACTTTCTAGAGTAGCATTCTGCAGAGGTACATGAACTGCTGTTCCAAGTCTGATGAGCATGACTTATACTTTTTAACAGGTATAGGCACCGGATTGGCCTGGGGTCTCAGGATTATGCTTGCATCCATTCAAAGAACATGATATTCTGTAAATAACGTGTTTTGGAAGACACTGTTGTCAGGAGGGCCAATAAAACTAGCAGGTAGAGCTCAGCCTCTTTGAGCTATTGCCTGTTAGAGCCTTCACATATTACATTCTTGGGTGTGCACTGACATGAACCAACCAGCACTGCCCCAAGTATGCTTTGAAATTTAACACAGGCCAGAAATATTTTCCAAAAGGCAATGTGACATCTTTCTTCTGGAAAGTAAAACACTTTAATGATATGGACATAGGCCACTCTATGCCAGGTGGCCTAAGTGTCACATAGTGGTTCCAAGCACATTTTGCTAGAAGAGAAAAATGGCCAAGAAAAAAAAAAGACATCGAATTATTTTTTTGATAAATGCTATACATAGTGTTCATAACAGTAGGTGGAGCTTTCCAGTATTTGTATAGTACAGAAACAAAACAAAACAAAAAAAAACCTACAATCCAAAGTGACAAAAACCACTGAAATGATATACAGACTTCTGGGAAATTGAATATCTGATTGTCTGATGATGCTTATAAATTGCTAAATCTGTAGTCTAGCAAAACAGTAAAACTGTTAATTAATTACCTCTACCATTGCCAGCAGAACCTTCTAATTATTGAAGAAACGTGTTATTACCATTCAGTTATTTAAGATAAAATTAAATTTTAGCTCATGAAATGAAATGATTATTTTCTAATACATTTTGCAAATTATTTGCTCTATATAAACAACCACCTTTACCAGCTTAGTCAATTAAAAAAAATAAATGAATCCTGCTCAAAATTGGATATGCATTACCTGGACATTTCTGCTAGGAACCTGGCTCCAAGCCACTTTTCCATATCTTTATAAGCTTCTTCTGCTTTCACTGTTAGTTCTTCAATATATGCTAACGCTTTTTCTTTTATAAGTTCTAGACGAGATTTTGTGGCTTCTTCTGTTAAAATATTTTTAATAATAATAATAATAATAATTAATACTTATAAAATTTCAGGAATTTTCACCCTTAAGCTCCTGATGTTTAACACATTAACCGGTACTTAGGCAGCAAAATATTTATTTCTCAAGTTCTTAAATTATTAATTTTTCAGAATCACCCTTATAGCACCATTTATTTTACAAAACTGTGTATTCTATAAGCATCCGAATTCACAAGGTAACAAATATCTTAATAAAGCTAATGCAGAGGTGCAGGGGATGTTTAAGTACACAGTGACATCAAACTAAATTAACCCTATATAGCAAACAGACCTAGAAACGTAACAATGCAAGTGTAACATGTTATAGATAAATATTAAAGAAAACACTTCTAAAACATCATCTATGTTAATCATGACAAAAGTTTGCTTTTCTTTTCCTAACTTCCACTTCTTCAAAATTAACTTCATTGGTTTTGCTCCAACCTTCCTACATACGACTATTTTATACCCTAAAACTCAGCTTTCATTTGGTTAGTGACCACTAGGAAAGTAATTAATCTCTACCAAAATTATGCATAGAGTATTCAAACATAACTTTTAAAAATGCTGGGAATTTCAGAATTCAGAATTTGTTAGTTTTCAGAATAGAAAGAACTGAGAGAGTCTTTCACTGAGAGACTAACACAGAAGAAAGGAGCTGAAAAGACAAGATATGAGAACAATGTCCAAGGTGAAAAGGATACCAACTGGATGAAGAGACAGGTAAGGTAATGTATTGATAGAGACATGAAACAGACACTGACAGTTTTTAAAAGCCTTAGAAAAGAAGAATGAGAGAAGAGTAGCTAGAGATTATTCTCAATCTTGAACATAAGCAAATTCAGTGTTCAACTCGATTTTTTCTTTATATTTAACCTTCTTTGAGACAGAATCTTTCAAATAAGTAATATTATATAGTAATTGGCATAGTGACTTCAAAGTTAAAGAATGTAAAATTATTTATAATTCTTACTCTATGTACTACTAAGCTTTCAAAATACTTAGGTTTGGGGCTAAAACTTTCTTTAGGCAGCTAGTGTAGAAAGATGAACTGGGAAAAGTATGAGACAGGTCCTTTTAATGTTATTTCTCAGTCACAGTAGAATGCAATACTGAGCACTTCCTACATTAAGCAAGAAAGAGTTGATCAAACTTTTACACCTAGCATCGATTTGGGTCTCATAGAAAGGTTATTTGATTTGAGGGCAAAGACATGGAAGTTCTAAGCAACTGAGAGTATCTTAAAGGAAAGTGGTAGATGTACAGACATTTATTTGGTCTGGTGTGGAGCTAGAGAAGCCTTGTGAATCTGTGTTTTGTTTATTAACTGCTGTTTGCCCTCTAGTTTTCATAATTACTACGCAAAAGTTAGCCCAGCCAAGGAAATACGTGATGGGTTAGCTAACTGCTGCTGAACAGAATGTGTAACAGATAAACTCTATCTATTCTTTAGTGAGAATGAGTTCTTTTTATTCTACTCAAAACCCATCTTCAAAGAAAAAAAAATCAACTCATTTTCAGTTTGGAACTTCTGTTTTTCAGACATCTACTTTTTGTTGAAAGTGACCGATTGGCTTGGAAGTTATTGGGCAGGACAAAGAGACAGAAAGCTGAGTCATACATGATTTTTGGAAGGGTCTGTTTAGTAGGGGCTTTGGAAGAAAAAGCAATTATGTGTCTCTCTGCTTAAATCCTGCACAGCTTGAGGAAAAGGAAAGTTGAGAGAAGAGCATCAATGAAATATGTAATTACCAAAAAATTCTTCCACAAATCAAAACAATTCAAATACTGAACTCAATTCAATTGAATACTGAAGAGTGGCCCATCCCAAACTTATCCTTTCATGAAGAATACTTGCTTAGTTGTGGAAATGACATGGCATGACATGACATGACATGACATGACAAGAAATGAAATGAAATGAAATGAAATTAAATTAAATTAAATTAAATTAAATTAAAGAAAAACATTTATATCTTGGTATATCTATCACAAAATTCCCTGATGACTACCACTCTAAAAAATGTCCTAATTTCTTCAGACACTATTTTCTCTACCTTACTTTACTTACGCATCCATCTTTCCCCAAAGAGCTTCTGGTTAGTTTTGACTGTTACATTACCTAAATTAGGAATAATGATCACCACCAAATGTAAGTAGCCAAACAGTAACATACCCTCATGTTTCAGGGCAGCAAAATATTCTTGCTGTATTTTAAGTGTCAGTTCTTGCTTCTTTAATTCTTCAGAGGTTAAAGGAACTGGACTGACTTTGACCACAGGTATGGTAGAAGGAAGTCCTGCAGAAAAATAGTCCCCCTCACAGTCTTTGGACTTTGATGGTAATTGTGTGTGTCTGCACGCAGGCACTCACAAGACAGCGCATTTTTTGAAATGAAAAATGGCACTTTCCACCTCACTTGGTATGACCATTTATGAGCACGCAAATGTGTTTACGCAGTTGTCTTATGTCAACAAAACAGCTAGTTTTCTTCAAATGTGATTTACATTTGCAAGACATGCTAAGATTAACACTGCATAAAAATAGTCCGACATATACAACTGTATTAAAATTGGTTAAATAACATCCCAAAACGTATTTCTGAATGGAAAATCATGACTGAATAGATTCGCCTCCGTTGTGATCCTGGAAAGTCAAAATGGCCTCTTTGACCTTAAAATCTACCAATTTATAACAATCTGTACATAAATACACCTCTTTTAAATGATAACTGTTCCTTCTGCAGCAAAATCAAGTTTAGCATTCTGTGAGCTACCTTTGCATCTTGTTTTAGCTTACCCAGCTGTGAACAGATATTGTAAACATGGTATTTTGTCATGCATAAAATTATTTCTGCATACATAACACCTTGACTGTTATTCAAAAATATTAATCTTTGTAACTGCTTTATCCTAGAAGAAAAGCAGATGAAGCTGTTAGAGAAAATTACAATAGCATCTGCATGATACATAAGGTAAACATAAAGCAAACAGTCAAATCTTGAAGTGATGAAATTACATGTGATAAATTGCAACGCTCAGTTACTAGCCTGTAGTTCTAACTAAGGGAATTCTTATGTTACAGGAGCACTACAGTAACAGTTTTCATAATAAACAATAAAACAAGCATCAGTTGAGATTTCATTTTGTATCATGAGGAGTTCACAGCTGAGTTCTAGTCACACTTCTGTCACTTCCTATTTTTGTGACTTCAGGTAAGTCATCTAGTACCAGATCTGAAAAAAAAAAATTATTTCCAAGAAGCAATCCACAAAAGCCTAACATAGCCACTTAGCATACAAAAGCTGATAGCTGCTGATTTTCTATCACAAAGCTTTTTTAGAAAACTAAACATCTACAAATTTCTTGGCTGGATTGAGGAGCTAAGTACATAGCTAAATCTCCCTGGAGCTCACAGATTC
Organism: Cygnus olor; assembly: GCF_009769625.2. Lineage (NCBI taxonomy): Eukaryota > Metazoa > Chordata > Aves > Anseriformes > Anatidae > Cygnus > Cygnus olor. Next base: position 12,440,310 of record NC_049198.1, on the reverse strand, counting down.
AGTATCCACGCAGCTTAGTATTTGCAAGGCTGTACTTGTTCACTGTACTATGAGCACAACTCAAAAAGAGAGGCAGGACTGAGTACATTGCAAATAAAATGGCTGTCAAAGAAAAAATGCTGCCTGCCTTATGCAAAATAACTCTGCAGTTACAGCTTTCTCACAGGAAATTGAACACCTGAATTTCAGGTTACCCCAACACATGGAGGGCTCAAGCCCCTCTCTTAATATGCAGAATGTCTTAACAAAAGACACAAGGTTCATACTACTAAACTAACTTCTTGCATAAACTATGACTTTTGCAGAAAGTTGTGGCAGTTACTTAAACCACTACCTGCTCAAGGAAGTATTTATGAAAAAATGTATAAACAGCATTGAATGCCAGGAGTCTTCCCAGCAGACTGTTAGATAATTACTAAGCTAAAGACATAGAGTCTTCTAGGTCTTTTTGTCTTGTGCAAGTAAAGTTTGTATTCTTACATGCACAGTGAAAAATAAGAGGGTAGGACAGACTCTTGCCAGGCCTATATGCAAGATCTACCTCAACAGGAGTCTGCTCTTTTTTAGGACTATAAATGCTATTAGATTTTATTTTCTTTACACCATCTTTAAGTTATATTTTAAAATGATGGATCTTGGTAGATCTAAATTACTATAATTACTAATGAATTCATTCAGAAGTATCTTCAGATATTTGCTAATGTATTGATTTTGTTCTTTTTTTTTTTTTAATGTTTGAAACATTTTAGCTTGACTGGAAAGTATGAAGAATTCAATGGGAGTTTATTTAAGTTGATAGTTCTAACTGTCTAATTCCACAACAGCACATGGATAAAAATTAATATTTACTTTTTATTTTGAATATCAATCCATATATAATAATAACAATAACACATAAGATTAAATATACCCAACTGTCATTCAACAGCCTCTGCATTCCTTTATCATCATCAGCTTTTCACATATTTGACATTTAAAAAGAGCAATTAAATATTAACTAAATACCTTGGGTTACCCCTTTCCATATTACTGTCACATTTACATTTCAGTAATTTCAAGCACTTCTAAAACAAAGTCTGCATTTCAAATACCTGTCTTTTTAGTAGGTGATTTGGGAGAAAGCTTTTTGGTATCTTTGGCATCCTTTCCAGTAGCTTTGCCTGACATTGTCTGAGAAGACTTCAGATCTTCTTTCAGATCTAGCTGCTGTTCTTTTTCTTCCTCCATTTCCTTTGACTTCATTTCAGCTGTTACCTTCACATCATATTCACACACACAGTCAAGTAAATGGTATCAGTACTATGCAATTATTGTTTTAAATAGCCTGTATTTACTGCAAGTAGTTGCTAAGACATACACACTTAAATAAAAGAGATATTTAAAGTAATAAATAATCAGAATGTAATCAATGTATCAAAAATAAAATTGTACAGCAAAAGTGTCAGACAAAGAAGGTAGTTTTAATTCTTGTAATCCGCTATCTATCTACTCTGGGAAAAAGTGTGAAATCTAAGAGTCAAATGTGAAATGTAAGACTGTACAAGAGCAACACTACAGTTACACTGTAAGGCTGCAGAATTTCAATTGTTTTTAAATGATCGTTATGAAAAAAAAAAAAAGAAGAACAACCTAATTTACTTTTAGCTATATATAAAAAAGGATGTAACCATGGTTTTTGAAGTTTTTAAAGTTTTGAACAGAACTTGTATCCCAGGACTAGACATCCTTCTTCTCATAGTTCTATTGAAGAATTAGGGGAGAGTTTATCATGGAAGAAGCAGATATATAGATCCAACATTCAAAGTATTTCTGTCTGTACTGGAATGAAAGGGTCAGTTGCAAATATGGAGGTGCTGCAGATCTGATAATACACAGATCCCAACACTTACTTTATAGAAATGCAAGTGTATTCAAAGGAAATATCAGTAGGGGAGTAACACACAAGAAACTGATACACAGTGTGAAGGCTGTGTGTCCAGGCTACATACTGAATGGGAATCCTTGACTGTCCATTCCAGAAATCTTTAAGTAAACAAAACGTTCCTTACCATATCTGATACTGCTGTTACTGCTGTTTGCCATGTATCAGAAATAAGATTTTCATCTTTGCCAAAAGCGGCTGCTACATTTTCAGAAGAATTCTCATCCTTAACACTCTTCAGTAGAGTTCCCCTGTTTTTTAACTTGGCAATATTTGTTTCCGGTAAAGGCAGTTTAGAAGAAACTAGAGGAATCCTGAAAAATAAAATATAAGGCATAAATCACTTCCCCTTTGTAAAGAGATACTTTATAACTATTTTGGAGAACATGTTAAGAGAATGAGAATGTTATTTTCAAAATTTATCACAGCAACAGAAAAAGGATGAACTTTCCTTATGACCATTAGTGGTAAAATGTGTGCATGACAAGAAAATTGGCTAGTTTAACTCTAGAAACCAAGGAATAATAATAGAGGGATAAAACTATGTCAAATGTCTGTGTGATCTAATGATATGGGCTAGAAGCACAGCCTCATTATTCAGATGTTTTCTAAATGAACTGTAAGTATTAAAAAAACATAGGTGTTGACAGCATTTTTGATATTGTGAAATTATTTGATGGTATCCATTACCTTTAATATTGCATTCAATTCTGTGAGTTTTTCTAGGCTGCTTTGATTTATATTTGTCATTACATGACCCATTTCATTATGTTTGTCTGTGCACATATTAAAACTGTTAATGCTCTATAATAATATTTAAGTTAGTTGCATGAGGATTGTGCTGCAAACTGTCAGCAATGCAGAGGGAAGCAGGAAATATTCCTAGAACAGATTTCTTTCTAAGGCAGCTTTTGAAACATTTTACAATTCAGAGTTGTATTAGTGAAAATGATGTGAAAATGAAATGATCAATCAAAAATCAGGAATAACTTAAATGGTCAAAATGATTTAAGATTCATCATTTGACTATAATCAGTAGTTTAAAATTCTTATTTCCCAATCCTTTGAAATACACCCACATTTATTTCCACATTCACCCACAAAGCAATGAATGCCTTATAATTTTTTATATTTGTATGATTTAATAATGTATTTCTACCTTCTTGATTTGTTCTCATCTTCTTTCTGTTCTATATCAATAATATCAAGCAATGGGAGTCTAGTAAAATCTTGACTGTCATCTGTTGGGATTTTTCCTTCCATTGCCCTGTAGTAATCATGAAGAAGTCTCTTTGTATCTTGGAAACGATCCACTTCAACCTCAAGAAGAAAGAACATAAATATTGAAATTCAAAACAGGACAGAACAAAATTCTGTTACATTTTTAAATAGACAATAACAAAAGTGATTCTAAAACATAAGAGTTTTAGGGAGAATAACAAACATAACCATATTTGTTTGAATATTTATACTGTATTTAACGCATATTTCCACTTGCATCAACAATGTCTTTGAAATTTACATTCTTAATTTTCACACAAGAATTTCTAAGTATGATAAAAATCTTAGTTGTTAGAATAGGAAAAACATTTCCAATAAGCAATGTTTGATACATTAAATTTAATTATAATATATTTTCATGTGTATGTATTCCTGTGCTAGCAAGTATACCAGCACCAACAAACTACAGCGATCACTTTGGTCAAAATAATTAAAATCCTTAATAACATAAAATAAAAAGAGTTAAGTGATGGAGAAAACAGTTTAAAAGCCACACAGTTTCTCCTAGACAATGAAATCAACAGACTTTACACACATAAATACCTTGAAGGTTTTTTTCTGTGAATCTTCTAAGGAGAAATCAAGATTCAAAAAACATTTAACACCTGTCATGTTTTGATTTATTGATACAGAACGGTGTTAGTTTTTAACTGACAAAATTCATGGGAAAATGCACAAAACCACATTCACAAAACAAAGAATAAAACCTTTGTGGTGTAAAACAGCCCTTATCCATAAGTTAAGGAAAAAATATTATGACAGTGCACACAAAGAAGGGTGGAAAGAAACCTGATGTAACCTTCCTAAGGTTAAGACTTTGTTAAACGGAATTTATACAAATCTGTATGTTTATACAGTAACAAAGCCACCTGGAGAATATATGTAACTTCCCACAGAAAAAGCCGCAAAAGGAGAACTCAAGACCAACAAAGTCTATTTTTGGCTGTTTCTCAAACAAAGCCATAACTTAAAGATTTAGTTATTATATTTTTATTTTTGTAGTTGTAACATTAATAATTCATTTAATTTGGGGAGTATATGTAATATGGGAAAATAATATTTGGGAAAATAAATAAGGATAATAAATAAGGAAAGTATAAATGATTTTTTTTTAGGGGAAAAACATAAATATTACATATTGTTAATATATTTTTCATTTTAAGTGTCTATTCTGCATATCCACAGAAGACAGATCAAAGTAGATTCATAGCGAATCTCTTCTGGACTGCATCATATGTGTCAGTGAAACTCTGCTAAAGAGAATTAAGCTTGCAAGCTTATACATGAATATAAAAATAGAAAAAGACAAGATTTAAGCTCAGCGATATCATTTTAATTTGGCTTCCTTGTGTGCATTATTTAAAATACAGAATTTAAATACACAATCATATAAATACCCTAATTAGAGGAAGAGCGCTGTTCAGTTAGTCAGCAGGTATTTGATATTTAGATCTCTTAATTTAGTCAATGGCCTTAGTCTTTATTTGTGGCATTATTTAGGCTCTTTGAAAATAGAGTTAATAATTTCCCTACTATAGCAACTGAATTTACTTAGATTGCCACAACATTCATGTAAGATAAGAGAGTGGTTCCCTTGTTTAATAAGCCTATAAAAATAAAACAGAGTTAAGGGTCAGGGAGCCCAACCAAAGGTGCTTCCCTGACTTTTCAACTAAATTAGCATAACATGGCATGTGTTTAAAGTACTGATTTCCCCACCTTCTTTAATGCTGCCAAAACTTCTAAAGCAAGGTCACTCAGTTTACAGAAATGCCACTCTATTCTATTCCATTCCATTCCATTCCATTCCATTCCATTCCATTCCATTCCAGCCCTAAACCTAATTTATCCACCTAAAAATGGCAGTCACAGGAAAATAAGTCTTACTTTACTTCAGGAACTGAAGTAATTCACAGTCTCACTGAATGAGAAGAAAGGCATACTGTTGGGAAGGGAAGAGCCACCTAAGTGAATATGGTCTTGTGAAAACTGTAAAGTTAGACGTGTGAAAGCTGTGCCACATTTAAATGGATTTTCTCAAGAATAACAAAAAACATCACTTTCTCAAAAACATTCCTCACAACTATATATTTTTTTTAAGACAAGGTAAAATTTCAAGCCACACTGGTGAAGTTACAACTGAAATAATTTCTTGATATGGGAAATGCAAGACAACCTTAGCAGTAAGTGTGTCTACAACCACAGTGAATTATGTAATTTGTAAATAAAAAGCTGATACTACTATGATCACAAAAGTATAATCAGTTTTGACATTTCTGTTACAAAACTCAGATGATTCAGTGGACTGATAAAACTGCAAAAGTAGCACTGTCTGTTACAGGTTGAAAGTTCATGGTGTTGGACAATAACAACAGTGTTTTTCTTAAACTTTTCTGCTTGCAAAATGGGAAAGCATATGGATTGTCATCCACTTCTAATCTCTAACATTCTAGATAAAATCAGAAGAGGCATGAACATTTGCTTATCTAATTCTCGATCCCTCCTTTACTCAAAGCCAAACATGAAATTCCTCTGAGGCTTACTGTCTTCCAAACCTAATTAATTGTCTACTTGCATTGCAAACTCTATAGTAGAGTCTATATCATACCTGCATAAGTGAAAAAAAATGGTTTATTGCGATCCCCTTATGATCCAGTAACCAGCTGTCATTCACGATATCAGTACGTTCCTGCTCTGCTTCTTCCCTTCTTTTATCACAGATATCCCAGAGAAGATCTCTTAAGTCCTAAAACACAAAATAAAATATGAGAAATAACTATGAAATAAAACACACATTTTTATTCATTATTAAAAACTATATTTTTGCCTGTGCACAAGGCACCTTCCTCTTCATTTTTTTTAAATTTTTTTTTAAATTTTTTAAATTTTATTATTTTATTTATATATTATTTTATTAATTAATTAATTTTTTTAATTTTTATTAAAGCCTGGTCCAAGAGTTATGTGCTTATAGAGAGCTGACAGAAAGTAGTTTTACAAGTGTGCCAAACAGAAAAATCCAGAGGTATAAGATTAATGCATAGGACAGTACTAGGCTGCCTTGCTTTCACCAAGCAAAGACCTATCTAAGCCAGACAAAGAGTTTAGAACATGAATAGCTAAGCTCCTAACAGTACCAGCAACTTTCCACTTGAATGGTTTGCAATATAAATATAAGGAGAATTCTAAGGGGATGTGCAATATGAATGATCCTGAGAAAATCATCAATGTTCAAACATTCTGCTATTTGCATAGCTCCATTCTATTCTTGCTTTAACATGGATGGTGCTATGTAACTAAGTAACTAAGTGCTCTTCAACTAGTGACTGTATCTAACAGCAGCTATGTAGCTCACTGTCAACACTGAGGACCTAGTAAGCATAAAACATGCATGAAAACCTTCTGTTCCCCACTACCATTTCTGCATGGAAGTGGCATGACAGACCTCTATGGAGTAAGAAGAGACAAGAAAAAGAAGCTGTTAAATGCTGTGGTATGCTCAGGCGAGCCGTTTCTCAGTCTCCAAGCAGTTCTACATCACCTGATTTATCCTAGCAAAAAAGCAAAGCTATTCCAGACTACTACCCTTACAACAAGGCGGTCAGGCTTCAGGTGATGAGTGATTCAATATTCACCAGCTCTTGGTCTCAGCCTAATTGGTCAAATCCTGTTACTCCCACTGTATCCAAAAACTTCAGACAAATTCAGCTGTCCTCAATAGGACAAGAGCCACAGGGAAGCTGACAAATGAATAGCCCTTGAGCTACTTTACACATCAGTGGCATAGATAGAAGGTAGAATTGAACGCTATCACATATTTACGGTTGTTCCGCATTGTAGGATATACACATAAGGAACTGTTACTGAATAAAAAGATATAAGCTTACAAATGACTTGTTTTGTGGATAAAAACAACACAAACTAATATTTTGCACAAACTGATGTACAGTTCTTTCCAGTATCTTCCTGCAATATGTAATGAGCAGCATTTTCTTCTTTGTTCTCATGTTATGCAGGTCACAGGTTTGATTTACTGTAAACGGTGACTACAGCTGGAACAGTAGATGGTGAGCTATCTTTTTTCAGGGAGAAGCCAAAAACATGTTTTATGTGTCTTTTTTTTTCTCTCTCACCACTCTTTCTTATTTCAAAGTGAAACAGCTTCTCTCTCCTTCTTTCTTTGTACTCAGGTAGGGGAAAAAAAAAAATGAATGCATGTGCTAAGTTGTCTCCTATATGGGACAAGAGATGTAGTGGTATCAAGTGACTTACCATATTAGATGTTAGCAAAGTCATGAGCGGAAAGTGAGAGAAATTGCTAAAAGACAGTGTAACAGAGATCTTATGCATAGCGATTCTGTTATGAGTTTGGTTGCCAAAGCCTTGGATGTCAGAGCCTTGGATGTCAAAGCCTTTGAGGGATTTTTCACACATAGCAAGATGGGATGTATTTTTCCATTTTCCAGTTGGTATCAGAGAAATGTGGTTTATGGGTTTCACAACATGGCAGCTTCCAGTGTGGATGGTGTTTCAGAAAAGGTCCAGCTGAGATGACAGAGTTTAGCAGTCTGGGAAAGCGGAAATGTTTAAGGAAAGACATTCCACAGATTCCAGCCCTCTTCATTTCCTCTCCCTCCTTTTCTAGTATCACGGAAGGATGAATGATAGAATTCTCACATTTGCGGAGGTACAATGGGCAAGCTTAAAGGCACAGAGGAAGCACCGTCTTCACATTCACCCACAGGTTTGGAATCCACAAGGACTAGGATGGGTAATTTGGAAACAGAATTCCTGTTCCTATTAACTACAAACAGTCTTACTTACTGTGCTTAGCATTATCACAGTGCCTGAGACTCACTGCCTAAATGTCCAAAAAATATATCACTATCTCATCCTGTTAGCCTAATTTGAAATGGAGAATGTCAAACGTGGATCTCTGTTATGAATGAAAGGTCAAATACTTAAAATTTTAGCTTTCTAAAATATAAGACAGAGGGATTCCAGTCTTTTTTATAATTCCATTTACTGGAAATTAGGAATATGAATGATGATTTTTAAGTCTTCTATTTCATCCTATTGAAATAACGCTATATAAAAGGAGGTTCTATGTTTTTTTCCATTTTAGTGAATTCTTCTATAATTCTACCAATGTTCCCTACAAATAAAAACGTCTGTCATTTTTCTCTCTTTTCTGGGAGCATTTCCTGACATGATTTCAATGAAAGATTATGCAGAAGTATGTTTCTTCTGAAAGCAATATAGGATAGCGCAGAATTCTGTTTATGTCTGTTCTGAAGTGGGAATCCAGTAAATTCAAAGATAGCTCCATTTCCTGGCTATGCTTAAATTGGCTCCGAACTTGTTAGGACCTTTACAGCTATGTATTTCTGTGAAGAAGAGCTCTCAGGAGATGTATGAGAGCAAAGACTTACCTGCGCCAAAACCTTTCACAGAAATTCTCTGTACTTTGTATGAATCAGCTTTAGCACACGTATATTACCATATCTCATATACAGAAAAACTAAATGGCTGACAAGATTTGCCAGAATGTTATAGAAATGACCAAACCTATAAGTAAAATTTCTGAAAAATGTAAAGAAAAAGAAACCAGAGAAATTCTTACTCTAAAATGTACCAGAATACAACAGTATAACTTAAAGAAAGAAGCAAGACATAAGAAAGGTGTGGCCACAAGCCAGACCAGTTGTGACGTTATCACTTTATGTACAACAGGAAGTGAAATAGTTTAAGAGGAGTGGTAAGAGGAAAAAAAATGTAAATAATAACATTCATGTTACACTAAGATTGTATACAATCAAACAATACTTTAGGGTATATTATAACTTTTGTCATTTACTTACAGTAACTCTTTGATGTAGTTCTGCTTTTGTTTCCTCGTCTTCTCGCAGGTCATCAGCAATTGAATTAAAATCTGATTGCCACTGAGATACAAACTCCTGCTTAAGATCTGGGCGCTTTAAATAATCTTGGAAATTTTTTCTGTAAATTATGGTAAAAAACTGTAGTGTTAAAATACAAATAGAATGCCAGATGAAAAATATAAAATACGAATATTAAAGTAGTAGGCTACTTTTTCTACTCACCTAATGTCTGCTAAGTAATAAATTACAGAGTGCTGTTCATCCCTTAGGCATCTAAGTATAGCTTTGATGGTATTGACATATGCATTTTCTATGTTTTCCCAGTAAGGTACTAAAAAGTCAGGTATCTCCTGTATTTTTAAAAACATCAAAATTAATTGATACATTTATTGGTAATCCACTTAGCTGTATTATTAGCAAATATAAGAAAGATTATTTCATGAAATCACATTACTGATTTCTTTCACTACGTATTTCTTTTGATTTACAACTATTTACAGCTAATTATAAACACTGTACCAACATATAGGTTATCCTACGCATTTCTTTGGAAAAAAGTGGCCATACTCAAAGTGAATGGGAATTACCAGCAAAATACTACTGATATCTGCTTTTTGATATATTCATAAATTCAGTTAAGAAGGATGAGTATTTAGGTGGTACACAACTGTTCAAACTAATAAAAATTAAAGGTGACTGTCAAGTGTTGCAAAAGTGACATTTGACTGACTGTCTGACTGTCAAAAAATGACAAATGAAGGCCATGACCAGAGGAAACACAACATACTGACTTATGGGCTGTAGCTACTCAGAAAGAGATTTACAGCATATGCAAGCTAACTGCAGTTATAATAAAGTCAAAACTGGTAAACATTAGGAATGGAATTACAGAACAAAACACAAAGCATCATTATGCACCCCTCAAATCCACATCCTGAATACTGCAAGCAGTCCCAGCTCCCAATCTAAAAAAATTTTCATTGGAACTACAACAGGCAGACAGAAAGAAGGGCAACGGTCACGACCGAACATATTGAACTGCTTCTGCACGAGGAAAATTAAACATTATGACTGTATTGGAAAAACAATACCTGAGGCAAAATGAAGAAGGGAGATAGGTTAGATGCCTCTAACACACAAGTACCTTCAGAGGGTGAATACAGAATTATTTTCATGTATCTCACAATACAAGAATGTAGAGTCATCAAATGACCCAAGCAGACAACAAGTTTAAAGCAAAGTGACAGAATTATTTTTTTTCAGAAAAAGCAGAATTATGCAGGCCATATCATGGAGAACAAAAAGTAAATTGCTTCCAAATAAGCAACTAGACATAATGATGGAAGAAAAACCTGCTGAGGGCTACTAAAAACAAAGATGCAGATATAAAGTTATCTCAGGAAACTGCTAAATTTCAGATCTTAATTTCAGCACTTAATGCTTTCTTTACCTCAGCCTTTAATAGTAAGACCAGTTGTTCTCCCGGTAACCAGCCCCCTGAGCTGGAAGATAAGGATGGGGAGCAGAATGAAGCCTCCATAATCCAAGAGGAAATGGTTAGTGACCTGTTACACCACTTAGATATGCACGGGTACTGAGGGAGCCAGCGGAAGCGCTCACCAAGCCACTTTCCATCATTTATCGGCAGTCCTGGCTATCCAGGGATGTCCCAGCTGACTGGAGTCTAGCAAACGTGACGCCCATTGACAAGAACGGCCAGACGGAGGATGTGGGGAACTGCACGCCTGTCAGTCTGTCCTCCGTGCTGGGGAAGGTTACAGAGCAGATCATCTTCAGCGCCATCTCGCGGCACATACAGGACAACCACCACAGCCCAGTCAGCTTTTTGTGAAAAGCAGGTCTTGCTCAACTACCCACATCTCCTTCTATGACAAGCTGATGCACTTAGTGGATGAGGGAAAGGCTGTGGATTTTGCCTACTGAGACTTTAGTAAAGCTTTTGACACTGTTTTACACAGCATTCTCCTAGAGAAACTGGCTGCTCATGGCTTAGATGAGTGTGTGCTTTGCTGGGTAAAAAACTGGCTGGGTGGCCAGGCCGAAGAAGTCGTGGTGAATGGAGCTAAATCCACCTGGGGGAGTGGTGTCCCCCAGGGCTCGGTACTGGGTCCAATTCTCTTCAGTACTTTTATCAATGATCTGGATGAGGGGATCAAGTGCACCCTCGGTAAGTTTGCAGATGACACCAAGTTCAGTGGGAGTGTTGATGTGCTTAAGGGTAGGAAGGGTCTACAGAGGGATTTCAATAGTCTGGATTGATGGGCCAACACCAACTGTATGAGGTTCAACATGGGTAAGTGTTGACAACAACTCTGCTACAGGCTTGGGGAAGAGTGCCTGTAAAGCTGCCTAGCAGAAAAGGACCTGAGGGTATTGGTTGACAGCCAGTTGAATAAGAGCCAGCAGTGTGCTCAGGCAGCCAAGAAGGCTAATAGCATCTACGCTTGTATCAGAAATGGTGTGGCCAACAGGTCTAGGCAAGAGATTGTCCCCTGTACTAGACTCTGGTGAAGCCAAACCTCGAATACTGTGTGCAGTTTTGGGCCCCTCACTACAAGAAAGACATCAAGGTGCTGGAGCATGTCCAAAGGGCAACAATCAGCTTAAGAAACATTTGAATAAACTGCAAATACAGGATTCCACAGGTACCCACATGTGCTGAGGAAGCTGGCCGATATCATTGCTAGGCCACTCTCAATTATCTTTGAGAGGTGATGGTGACTGGGGAAGATTCCGTAGGACCGGAGGAATGCAAATGTCTCTCCTCTCTTCAAGGACAGAGTCCAAAGAAGGGCAACAAAGCTGGTGAAGGGCTTAGAGAACAAGTCTAATGATGAGCAGTTGAAGGAACTGGTGTTACTTAGCCTAGAGAAAAGGAGGCACAGGGGAGAACTTATCGCTCTACTACTACCTCCTCAAAGGAGGTTGTAGCGGGGTGGGGGTCAGTCTCTTCTCTCAAGCAGCAAGTGATAGGCCTCAAGTTGTGCCAGGGGAAGTTTAGGCTGGATATTTGGAAAAAAATCTTCACTGAAGGGGTTGTGAGGCATTGCAACAGGCTGTGCAGGGAAGTGGTTCAGTCACCAACTCCAGTGGTATTTAAAAGACAAGTGGATGTGGTGTTTAGGGACATGGTTTAGTGGTAGATTTCACAGTGCTACAATAGCAGTTGGACTTGGTGATCTTAGAGGTCTTTTCCAACCTAAATGATTCTATGGTTCTATGAATTAATGTACCTTGGGAAGTGGTTCATCTACATAAATCCATTCATGTGATCCTGGTTCAATTGGTGGTTGTGTCACAGGAATAGGAGGAACCAAATCTTGAGATGTGACTAGTAAAGGCTTTTTTCCTGGTGATTTTTCTTGAGCAGAACCTTGTATTAGAACATAGAATTAGTACCTTCAAATGTATTTTAAGTAAACAAAGATAGACATCTATGCTACTCTGACAAGTTGAAAATAATGGAACAGATTCAATATTTCATTGTTAGGTGTTTTTCATAAATATATATACTGATCAAACCAGTGATGCCATAGTTGTTATAACATTCCTTTCCAGTTAGGTTGTGTTTTGCAGGATTGATACTTTTCTAAAACCATCACTGTGAGAGAAACAAGAAGATAAAGATTTTGTGTGATTTTACAAAATATTCTTTACCAGGTAAACCAAGGTCAGTGGTATTGATATAATTCTGAGATTCATTATAACTATCATCATTTCAAGGATACCCTGCTTAATTAAAGAACAGTTGTAATCAATTATGGTTTCCATGCGAGACTGGGGAAAGAAAAATGTGTTGGAAGACACATAAAGACTGTCTTCTAATAATCCTGAAGAAATGAAACTGGTTATTCAAAAGTCTGCCAGTCCTGTTTTATTTGATACATCTTTTCCCTTGGGTATTTTTTTTTCCTTTTTTAGTTTTTATATGATTCTGAATCACCCTTTGGGGTGATTAAGAGGAAATATGCAATAAGATGCACCAAAAGAGATGTTAATAACACTGCAAGTTATTCATATTTTTAAGCTGCTGATGATGTTATGCCACATGGTGAAGATGCTAGCCATAATACTTTAACCAAGAAGAAGGGACTGAATTTAGTAATCCGTTACTTCAGTGAATTTAGATATAACCAATTGACAGTTTATTTTAAACATTTTAAAACCTTTTCTCAAATTACCTTTGCAACTATGTGAAATCAGTCCATATCCTCTGAAACAGGATAACAGAAAAATTCAGAGTTCCAGGGCAGTTATCACTAACTCATAAATCTCCAAAGTCTTGCAGGGACAGTGAAAATTGGTAGTGTTTCCATATATTTATATATATTTATCATTAGTATTAATTATAAAGAATTAAGTCTTTTTTAATTAAATGCAAAAAGTAGGAACAAAATAACTTACTTCTATTCTGCTTTTTGGCAATTTCTCCCATTAGAATTTCCTTTACTGCTTTGCACACAAGACTTTCTTCTGTCTCTGCATTGACTTTCACTAGAATATTCTGATGGACTGAAAACCAGTTCTCTAATTTTGGCCATGTGTCTAGAAAGCCTGAAATTCTACAAAAATCATATTAAAATCTTTAAAATCTAACTACTGAAATAACTGCAGGAAAAGAAAACATTTTCCCAAAACCAATAAACAAAAGAAATATCACAACATCTAATCCAATACTAAAGCAAATTCAGCAAACACTTTTTGAAAATATTTAAATTTCTATCCACAGAAACCCCTTCATTTTCAGCAACAGAAAATTTTCAAAATCCTACTGTTATCTAGTTATATGTATTTGTTACTCTTTCTTCTCACAACGTAAGCATATGTTTTCTTCTATCACAACTAAAACAATAATAATCAATAATGTAGTAGTCTAAAATAGTAGTATTAAATATTTAGATATAAAACTTGGTGTTCTTGATTTTGCTCTCTATGTAAAATTAAACATATAATGATTGCATAAAACATACAAAACTAATATATTCTTTATTCCTGTAAAAGTGGAAGATACCATTTCAAAAAGTCTGTAACCCAAACCATTTCACTCAAGGGCAATCACATTATATATGACATTTCTCAGATGTATGTATGCATACATAAATATATGTAAGTATATGTATGTATGGTTCATTCAATACATATCTGGAAAATAAATTCTCCTTGTAAAATACCTTGGAAAAGCAAAACATATGAATTTTTATCTTCTAGGATTATTTGTATTGTGCCACGAATTCACTAGCTCTTTAAGCTCCACATCAGATAAACTCATAAGCAAAATCCTAACATTAGGCATATCAGTACAATCATGGATCACATAGGAGGTTCAGATTAACTACATGCCTAAAAATATGGTTGAAGTAACTTTTTTGTACTTCAAGCAACATACCTATGTAGCACCTGGTCCCTTACTAAGTTAATCTTCTCTTCAAGGATTTCAGCATCTGAATTTTGATTGTTGTCCTTCTGTTCCATTTGAGATGACTTTGATCTATGTGCTGAGTGGAAAACAGCATATATGAGCATATGTTGAAAAAGGTACAAGTAGTGATTGGCCCCAAATAAGATAATTATTAAAAGAAAGATTTTAGCTTTCCTTCATTTTACATTTCTTCATCTAAAAAGTGGGTGCCAGCTTCCTAAAAGAAAGGAAAGGTCAGAGAGAATTATAGAAACAGATCTGGGTAAGGACCTGTAGTCAGTGCCTTCCCTCATTTTCTGTTTAAATGCAGTCAGTGATAATGCTAATATTTCCTGATGGATACTTTGCAGTCATAGAAATATCCGGTTATAGAGATGGGATATTCTCATGGACAGACTACTTCAGGCTTAACTATTCTTACAGTTAGAAGCTGTTTTCCCAGTCTAATCTGAACCTTCCTTGAAGTAACTACTCCTTTCCACAACAGCAATAGACAAATAAACTATTGCATCTGAAGACAAGATATCCTCTTTCTCTGAGTCTTCTCGAGATTTAAAAACACTTGGACTAATTCGACACTTTTTTTTTTAACTTTATGATGTTTTTATTGTTCCTATGACTCTTTCTATCAACACATGACATCTTAAGAAATAAATTCTTTTTGGATTCTTGAGACTGTATCATGTATTACCAAATTTTCAAAGTGTTTTGGCACACAAGGTCTTAAAATTAACACAAATTTTAAGTGTCTATACATTTCTCTTGACTGCATTGTTAGCAAAACCTCTAACAATTTTGCTTCATTCTCATCCTACCTCTC
Organism: Cygnus olor; assembly: GCF_009769625.2. NCBI lineage: Eukaryota > Metazoa > Chordata > Aves > Anseriformes > Anatidae > Cygnus > Cygnus olor. The sequence goes on along the minus strand of NC_049198.1, from coordinate 12,424,966 downwards.
CTTTCTTTTTTTTTAACAAAAGTTAAATGCTGTTAAATTCAAGCCAAGTGCTATGAAACTGCTGCAGTAAAAACAATAAAGAAGAATCTCCCTACAATTTGGATAATACAGGATGTACTTGTGAAAAGAACTCATGTTTTGCCAAGATGAATAAGATCAATGAAAAGTATGTGGCTTGGAACTGAAACAGCCCTCAAAAGGCCTTTGATGCCTTTGTCACTTCTGGTCAAAATCACCTACTTACAGGTGTTCACTGACTAACATATGACAAATGCAGTGTTCGATAGGGAATGAATGTTGGCACATCCCAGGGAAAGAAAGTTAGCACATCCCTTTTTTTACCCTTTCCTTTGTCTCTTTCCAAATGTGTCTCTTGGAGAAAAATACTATTTACACATACTCATTTGGAATGAGTCATATTTCTGCATTTGACGTAAGTTGTGTTTTTCTCAACTGCTGTTTTATGTGATAGTTAACACTAGCCACTGCACTACATCAGCTCTAGTGAGATTTCAGAACAAATAAAACCAAGGATATACACATGTACTTGCACACTTCTAATATGCTTTTGACTGAAACACATATAAACGATTCTGTGAGATATAAAGAAATTGTGCAATAATGCTATTTCGCTCCAATGAGCACGACGTAAGGGTAAATCTGGTAAATATAAGTTAAATTTATAAAGTCATGTACTTCTAGACAAGTAAACAAAGAACAGCCAAAGTTAGAAGAGGACTTACATATGGAGAGGAAAACTGCCAGGAAATAATAAAAAATATAATTTCATAATTATCAGAAAAAGTAAAAATAATATATAATTTTGTATCCTAATTACACTAAGCAAATTGCCATTACATTGCAAAGTATTCACAATTTAGTAGTTTCAATATTATAACAATCTTTATATTCCCCTTAAATCTGAATCTGCTTGTCATTTAACTTTGTTTAGTGCAGTTGGAAACTTACACTTCAAGCTAGCCATGCGTTTTAGTACTGTCGTGTCTGAAATATCCAATAACACAGAAACATCAAATGCAAGTAAGGAAACAGAAGGCTTGTTAGGGGCTCTGGGATCTGTAACAAGGGAGAACTTTCCAGGGTTCATATCTTCTGCTTCTGCTTCATCTGGATCGACCCCTGTATAGGCTTTTTCAAATAGCTTTGCCTGATTAATTGTCATTGGAAATCCATCCAGAATCCACCCCATCTCTGGCGGTGTTTGGCTATGGGCAAATAAAGAATCAGGATTATATGGCGAATTGATAGCATAATATTAACACCTAAAGAACAGCTTGTCCTAGCAGTCTTTCATTCTGAATTCAGTATATGCAATATCCTCATGAACACAGAGTATGACAACTAAATTTGCGAAACAATGGATTTTATACCAGGAAATTACATCAAGTATAGCTAAAAGTGATAAACAAAACAAAACATCTGTCTTGATGAAGTTTTCAAGAACAAATTCTATACAAACTATTATCAGAGATGTAATTTCACTGTTGTCTTGAAGTGCTAACTTTTGCACTAAAGAAGTAAATAGCAAAATCTGTTTCATAACATAAAGTACTGATGGGAGTAATACAACTTACATGATATTCATGTGAGAACTTAAGTGCTATTTGCTTATCAGGAGAGTAGAGACAATTTTCTGTCATGTAAGAATGTAAAAAAATAAGTAACTTAACTGCCAAAGTATGAATGTTTGGATTATGTATTTCACATAAAACCTAGAAGAAAAAACACTAGAACATTGTGAATAGTTTCCAACTGATAAACAAGATAGAGACATTAGTTATATTTAATGACTATGTGATAGATTTTTTTTTTTACTTGCTGTCAGTGGTGTACAATAATATCTGCGTAATTTAGGGCTAGATTCTACTGCTTTAAAATGAGGATTAACTAACTTCACTAATTAGCTCCACTTTCCCAGCAGAATACTCCAACGTTCCAGTAATGCACTGAATAAAGAGAAATGGCTGACTCTGGATCTACAAACTGGATAATTACACTCTCAATAACTGGGAAAAAAAGCTACACAATTTCATACTTAATAGCTTCCAATAGGATGGCAACTAGTAATTCATCTGGAATACTTTTTCCTTTCTTCAACAATTTCTGTGATGCAGCACCAAGCTGGGCACGTACAGAAAGCTGTGGAAGAGTGCAGTTAAAAGAACATGTAAGACTAAAGTGCTCAGAATGCTCATGACACTGACAGTTAAAAAGAACTATTCTACTTTACATAGATTCTACTTTACATACCTTACTTCTATGTTCTCCATATATTTACTTATATTTATCTTTATTGTGTTATTTATTAATCTTCATTGTGCTATTAATTTATATTTAATGTTTATTTTATTATCTATGTTTATTATCTATTTAGGAGAAATAGTTTAAACTGATGTAAAAACACCTAATTTAACTGAAATCTCAAACTGAACATCATTACACTCATGAAAATGCCAGACAGAAATGAGGTTGAGAAACAAAGGATATTGAAAGCCGAAAGATAAAAAAATTAAGTGTCAAAGTTATTCTGATTTAACTGTGCAATAATTCTGACTTGTGTCCAAGGTTACTCTCATTTTCTCTGCTCTAAATCCATTGATGATTTCCCTTCTGATAGCTTAAAAGAAGCCTCAAGCTGAAGTTTCCTATAGCAGCATTGAAATTTTTTAGTTCTGTGGGAACCTTCCTAGCTTTTGAAGTACTCTTCAGCTCAACCAATAAAGTTAAAGAGATCACTGGAAATTAAGTATTTTTGAACATAAAGAAAAGAAACCTTATCATGGGATGAATTATCTGCTTTGCACCACCAAGATCAGGAATACATTTCTGCTAACTCAAAAATGAATAGGAAGTACCATATCTTACATAAATGTGAGATTAAACAGGGAGGTATTTATGTATAACTCTAGCTGTATGTACAACTCTAACCAACATACACAGGAATAGATTTTTATAAGATGTCTTTCCAAATTTCATACAGAAAATGCTTGCAGTAAGGTGAACAAATAAATGCAGAATGATGAAATGGTGTCACCATTCTGTAGTTTAATAAGATTTTAACTAAAGTATCTTTATATAGTAGCAGCTAAAATCAAACTACAAACCTTGGACAGGTCATTCTGACTGTTGTCTGATTCAGTTTCTTGACCAGATGGATCGTTTTTGATAGGACAGTTACCTAAAATAGGTACATTATAAAGTTTGACGCTTTTACTTCTATAATATTTCTTGCTGTAGATAAATAATAAAAGGTATGTGCAATCATCAGAAACATAGGATCATTGAATAATTCAGGTTGGAAGCAACCTCCAGAAGTCACATAGTTCAACCTTATGGTTAAAGCAGCATCACCTGAAAAGTCAGACCAGGTTGCTCAGGTTTTTACCCTGTCTCGAAAACATCCAATGATGGAGACTACCTCTCCATACAATCTGTTTCAATGTTTTCACGGAGAAAAGATCTTTTCTTGTGTCTGGTGGAAAAGGGAAGGAAGACGGATTTTTACAGATATCTCCACAGCAAAATTAAGACTAGGGAAAATATGAGCCAACTGCTGGAAAAGACTTTCAAAATGCTGAGGTACTTAAAGCCTTCTCTCTCTCAGTCTTTAACAGTAAAACTTGCTTTCAGGAATCCCAGTCCCCTGAGATTAGCAGGAAAGTCTGCAGCAAGGAGGACTTACTTTTGGTGGAGAAGGACCATCTTAAGAAACATTTGAATAAACTGCAAATACAGGATTCCACAGGTTCCGATGGGATGTACCCACACGTGCTGAGGGAGCTGGCCCGATGTCATTGCTAGGCCACTCTCAATTATCTTTGAGAGGTGATGGTGACTGGGGAAGATTCCGTAGGACCAGAGGAATGCAAATGTCTCTCCTCTCTTCAAGGACAGAGTCCAAAGAAGGGCAACAAAGCTGGTGAAGGGCTTAGAGAACAAGTCTAATGATGAGCAGTTGAAGGAACTGGTGTTACTTAGCCTAGAGAAAAGGAGGCACAGGGGAGACCTTATCGCTCTCTACTACTGCCTCAAAGGAGGTCATAGCAAGGTGGGCGGTCTGTCTCTTCTCCCAAGCAACAAGCGATAGGGCAAGAGGAAATGGCCTCAAGTTGTGCCAGTGGAGATTCAGGTTAGATACTAGGAAAAAAAGTCTTCACTGAAAGGGTTGTGAGGCATTGCAACAAGCTGTGCAGCGAAGTGGTTCAGTCACCAACTCTAGTGGTATTTAAAAGACAAGTGGATGTGGTGCTTAGGGACATGGTTTAGTGGTAGACTTTGCAGTGCTACGATAGCAGTTCGACTTGGTGATCTTAGAGGTCTTTTCCAATCTATCATTCTCTGAAAGCAAGAAGGAAGAATTGGTCATGTACAAGCTAGTCAGCCTCACCTCAGTCCCCAGGAACTGATGGAGCAAAATAATCAGGGAAATATTTTCCAAGCACATTAAAGACAAGAATATGATTAGGAGTTAAAACATGCATTCGTGAAGAGGAAATCATGCTTAACTAACCTGACAATAACCTTCTAGAGGCTCAGTGGATGAGGGAAGAAGATCAGTGAAGATCAGTGTGTGCTGTTTATCTTGATGTTCAACACTGTCTTCCTTAACATCCTCATTGACAAACTGATGAAGTATGGACTAGAGAAGTGGTCAGGAAGGTGGACTGAAAACTGGCTGAACTGCAAGGTTGTGATCAGGAACATGAAGTGCAGCTGATGACCAGTGATTAATGGTGTAGTCCATGGGTCAATTCTGAGAACAATACTGTTTAACATCTTCATTAACGACCTACATGATGAGAGAGAGTGCACCCTCAGCAAGTCCGCAAGCAACATGAAACTGGAAGGAGTGGTTGATACTGCCCAAGTAACAGAATCCAAGGGCAGAGACTGGGAGGATGAAGTCCTGCCCACTGTAGAAGATTGGGTGCAAGACCATCTAAGGAACATGAATGTGTGTAAGTCCGTGGGACCTGATGATATGAATCCAGGGGTCCTGAGCAAACTGGAGGACAAAGATGCTAATTCACTGGATTTGATAATTGGACCACTTGTTAAATAAGGAATTGGTTAGTTGGCTGCACTCAAAGAGTTGCAGTCAATGTCTCAATGTCCAGGTGGAGAATAGTGATGAGTGGTGTTCCTATGGGGTCAGTATTGGGACTAGTGTTTTTTAATATCTTTGTCAGAGTGATTGAGTGCACTCTCATCAAGTCTGCACAAAGATGACACAAAGCTTTGTGGTGCAGTCAACATGCTGGAGGGAAGAGATACCATCCAGAGGGACCTGGACAGGCTGGAGAGGTGAGCCTGTGCAGACCTCATGAAGTTCAGCAAGGCCAAGGGCAAGGTTCTGCATCCGGACTGGAGCAATCCAAAGCACAAACACAGGCTGGGAGGAGAATGCATGGAGAGCAGCTCCGAGGAGAAGGACCTGGTGGTGCTGGTTGATGAGAATCTCAACATGAGACGGCAATGTGCACTTGCAGCCTAGAAAGTCAACCATATCTCAGGCTGCATCAAAAGAAACATAGCCAGCACATTGAGGGAGGTGGTTGAGGGAGGTGATTCTCCCCCTCTATTCTCCTCTCGTGAGACCCCACCTAGAGTGCTGCTTTCAGATCCCCAACACAAGAAGGACAAGGATGTATTAGTACAAGGAGGGCCATGAAGATGATCAAAGGGCTGGAGAACCTCTTGTATGAAGACAGGCTGAGAGAGATAGGGTTATCTAGCCTAGAGAGAAGAAGGCTCAGGGAGATGTTATAGTGATCTTCCAGTACTTAAAGGGGACCTACAGGAAAGCTGGAGAGGGATTCTTTGTCAGGGAGTGGAGTGACAGGACAAGGGGTAACAGTTTTAAACTAAAAGATAGTTTGTTTAGATTAGATAGAAGGAAGCAATCCTTTCCCATGAGGGTGGTGAGGCACTGGAACAAGTTGCCCAGTGAAGCCGTGGATGCCCTATCCCTGGAAGCATTCAAAGCCAGGTTGAACAGGGCTTTGGGAACTTGATCTAGTGAAAAGTATTCCTGCCCATGCCAGGGCAGTTGGAAATAGATGATCTTTAAAGTCCCTTTCAAACTAAACCATTCTATGATTCTGTATCTCAGGTGGTTGTGGTTGCCATTCACAGGGACCTTGATGGGTTGGAGAAAAGGGCTGTCAACAATCTCATGAAGTTCAGCAAAGGGAAATGCAAAGTCCTGTATATAGGAAGGAAAGTCTCATGCATCAGTTTAAACAGGGGGCCAACTGTCTTGAAAGCAGCTGTGCAGAGAAGAGGCCTAGAGGCCCTTCCGGGCAACAAGCTGACTCTGAGCCAGCCATGCGCCCTTGCAGCAAAGAAGGCTGACAGCATCCTGGACTATGTTAAGAAAAATGTTGCCATCAGGACAAACTTGAGCTCTACTCAGCCCTGGTGAGACCGTATCTGGAATGCTGTGTCCAGTTCTGGGCTCCCAAGTACAAGAATGACCTGGATATATTGGAGGAGGTCAAGCAAAATGCCGTAAGAATTATTAAGGTCCCAGAATATCTGACATACAAGGAGAGTCTGAGAAAGCTGGGATTGTTCAGCCTGGGGAAAGAAGGCCTGAGCGGAATCTTGTCAATACTCATAAATACCTGATGGAGGGAAGTAAAGACCAAGCCAGAAACTTCTCAGTGATGCCAAGTAAAAGAACACAAACTGAAACACATGAAATTCCATTTAAACAATAAAACATGAACTCTAAAGGCTATGGAACATTGGAACATGTTGCACAGTGAGGTTGTGGAGTTTCCTTCCTTAGAGATGTTGAAAACCCAACTGGACACGGTCATGAACAACCTGCAATAGTGACCCTGCTTTAAGGAGAAACATTGGACTATGTGACTTCCAGAGCTCCCTTCCACCCTCAACCCTCAACACCTTCCTTTGGAAGGTGTTTTTAAGATGAAGCTCTCATCCTGGACTTTCTCTGTGATACATTAAAGCTGTGTGACAGCCACATCAGCACTCTGTATTCTATCTCTTTGATTCTGACCCTGATCCACATCCGTGGACTTGAGTTTCTGATTTGACTCAAGACTTACTTCAGCAGCAGACTTATCGCCAAACTGAGGTTCACACTGTCTCTGGACCTGGTCCTGACCCGGACTTCAGTCAATATCCTCACTTTTTGTTGGCAAAGTGTTGTCCCTGCCTAACTTATTATTGTCCTCATCTCCTAGCTCACCCTCCTTTGTGGAGCAGCCTGAACTTGCTGCTCTCAGACACTACAAATGTGTGGAAACAGTAAATTCATAATGGAAACTACGGTGAAAACTCAGACATGGATAACTGAAAGGCTAACTGCCATTTAAATTTAACAAGATAAGAGTTAAGTTATAATAAATTATAATTAAATAATATATACACGCACACACACCTTTGGTTCCATTGATAAATGTTTCTGTTAGAACTTTCAGTAGTGATGATTTTGACATGTTCCTCTGGACCTTGTATCCATTAAGAAAAGAAATGATGAGAAAGGAAACTACACATTACAGAAAACCAAACCTCTGAATTGAATATGTCTTGAAGTCTTCTAAGTCAAAACTTAGAACTAAGTTTGAAATGAGTAAGAAATTGAAACAATATGCTTTTTTCCTTACACATGTCACTCTCTTTTCCCTGTGGTACCCAAAACAAAAATTAATAAAAATGCTTACCTCATTTTGTTTCACAGAATTCTCTGCTTCCTGTGAAATTACGCTGTGTTCACATATCATTTCATTTTTAAGAAAAGCTTGGATGGCCTTCTGAACCAGAGTATCAACAGATAGTACCTGAATATTGCAAACTAACATAAGAAAAAAATAGATAGTTTTACAGTTTGAGTTGAGCATACATAGACACAGATGACTATTGAAATTAAATTAATGATGAGAAGACATGCAAAAGTCTAGTACATACAAAGCAATGCATAGTTCCTTTTGTTTGGGCTTTTTATGCAAGTTGTTTCCACTGCCTTTGCTCTGTGACCACTATACAGCATATTGCCACAATCACACAGATGTCTGCTAATCTCTTCTATAGAAAAAATCCTCAGAGAACTCAAAATCATTTTTAAATTCTCAAGAAATGCAGAAGTAATACTATAACAACACTTTATGGAAGTTCATGTGTTTTTATCTTATTTTGGAAGATAACGAATGAATGACTTGCAAGGAACTCCTAGAAAATATGGATGCATGTGAGTTTCAAGGATTAGTAATGCAAGGACTTGCCCAAACAAATGTCATTCTAAGAGTTGGATTTAAAAACAATTAAATATTTTAAAGAAATGTAGGTAAAAAACAAACAAACAAACAAACAAAAACCTGAACTCTACCTTTTTCAAGAAACTTTACACAGGTAGTTTTTCCACTAAAAAGTTTTCCCAAAATGCATCCCTTAATAGGAAAAGAAGGAAATACAGGTAGTGAAGATTTGGGTTTTGGAGGATAGAAAATCTCCATCAGTCTACGAAGCACATGACCCAATATGTTATTATTACGAGGAGGTTTGTATTCACTGTTATCTTCAGTTGGGCACCATTCCCCTGTCATACTCTGTATAAATGACAAATTATGAAACAATTTGTCAATATGCCTTGTCTTTCATCTTTCTATATATGCCATTATATAAACAAATATACAATAACCAAATATAAACAGTACTAAAAAATAAAATATTTTTAGAATAGAGCCTTGTTAAAATCAATAACTGTCATTATCTCTAAGCGTTTATTAATATTCACTAATAAATAGTTGAGAGACGAGTACTCCTACGATCATTTTTACAGATTGCTAGATTCATTTTTTAAATGCCATAAACATGAAAGGTCATTTCACCAATATGACAGAATGAATCAGTAGCATATTTGTGGAATATAAGTCCATTATCCTACCATTCAGCGTTCTAAAAAATGGGCAACAAGACTGCTCAGTATCACACTGAAATCTTTGAAAATATGTACAGAGAAAGATTTCAAATACAGTTATCTGCCTAATATGCAGTCAATAGACACACAAACAACACCCCCCAAACCCTAACAACTTCCCCCCTCCCCTGCCGAATTACATGAATCAGAAAAGAAAGCAAATACTGAGTAGAAAATTCCAGTTCATCTGCACTGAGATCAATATAAATTTATCAGTGGTATGAATTACAAGCATACAGCTTAATGAGGTTGTCTCTTACTGACAATTGCAGTGGGAGAAATATGAATGGAAGGATATAGTCAGAAGAACTGAATATATTTTTTTGCTGCTGTGTTATTGCATCTTATAAGGCTAGGAAAGTAATGATGAAGTACATGTGCAGTTTATGCTATGACAAGCTAAAAGACAACATTCTAGTATGCAGGATAATACTAGTCTTGTTTCACTTACGATTTAACTGAAGGGTAATAAACAGCTGTCTGGAAGATATGTGGACTAGTAATATTCCCAATTAGATTTTGGCTTGTCATCTCATTTGGGGTGCACAATAAAGGGTTGTAAGGCAAAGTCAAACGTTTCAGTAAGGAAATTTCAACACAGAAAAAAATGAGGGAAAACAATATTCACAATGAGGGTGGTTAAGCACAGGAGTAGGTTGCACAGAGAGTCTGTGGAATTTCCATCCTTGGAAATATTTGAAAGCTGACCAGCCAAGGCACTGAGCAACTTTATCTGATTTAGAAGTTGGACCTGCTTTGAGCAAAGAGGTCGAAGTAAATGACAACCGCATCCCTTTCAATGTAAGCTATTGTCTCATTCTATAAATTAAATATTTAATTACATCAACAGCAGCACCTAGTTTCATTCGCAGTTCTAGTGAAATACAATACAATGTTTTAAATTCATGTTCTAGTTTTTTTTGTTTGTTTGTTTGTTTGTTTTCCCTGACTTTACTATTTACTTTAGGGCTGGAGCACCTCTCCTATGAAGGAAGGCTGAGAGAGCTGGGGATGTTCAGCCTTGAGAAGGGAAGGCTCTGGGGAGACCTCACTGAGGCCTTTCAATACTTAAAGGGGTCTTATCAAAAGGAAGGAGAAGGACTCTTTACTTGGATAGATAAAGATAGGACAAGGGGGAATGATCTTAAACTAAAAGAGGATAGATTTAGATTAGACATTAGGAAGAAGGTCTTCACTGTAAGGGTAATGAGGCACTGGAATGGGTTGCCCAGAGAAGCTGTGGATGCCCCATCCCTGGAGGTGTTCAAGACCAGGTTGGATGGGGCCCTGGGCAACCTGATCCAGTGGGTGGCATCCCTGCCTATGGCAGGGGGGTTGGAGTTAGATGATCTCTAAGGACTCTTCCAACCTCTGCCATTCTATGATTTTATGATTCTATTATAAATTATATATTGCCATAGCATACTTTCTAGTAACAGAACTGGATCAGTGATGAATTTGAACATATATGCATTAGGTAAACTAACACCATATAATCTGTTATTACTATAAATTAAAATGCAACCTTTTAATCAGTAAAACCAAATATTTTTGAGTTGCAAAATACCCCCTCTCTAACCTATCTCAGAGAATGTACTTTTTAATATGTATTGGAAAAGATATGCTTAAAAGATCAAATCCTTGTTCTATCTGAATCATTCTCTTTAAAATTATGAGAAAAGATGGATCAACTGTTTTAAATTCTATCAAACCCGTAGAAAAAATGAATTCCAAACGGAATGGGTTTCGTATTTGAAGTAATCACTTTTCAAATTTCTTGTCTTTTTCTTTCCAATCTAAAAGATTGCTAGATTGTATTTGTCTTTGGTTAAAGTAGCTTATCTGTTAGAAACAAGGTTTCAGGTATTCAGGCCAGAGTTATATAACTGCCAGTCAACACCCTCAATGGTAACTGCAAATTATTTGGTATTTTGGACAGGGCCTACTGTTATGTTTGGTTTGGGGGGATTTTATATACTTATGAAGTGATTAGCCACAAGTGATCATGTGATTGTTTCCAAACATTTCCAAGCTCAGTCTAATGTAGAATGCACAACATACTGATAGCACTTTATTTTGTTCTTTTTTTTAACATCCATGTTTCTTTTAGTCAGCATTCTTAATATAAACTTATTGTTTTTGAGAGATGCCAAGTTGCTTGTGCCACGCTTTTTCCTCTGTGGTGAAGAAAATCAGCATAAATTTTACCAGAATGCCTTGCCAATACACTTTTGTTTAGATGAAATACTCTGAAGGAATTAGCTGTTCACTTAGGTTTTCAGGTGACATAAGTATGTATTGGTGCCTACCATTTTACACAATTCATATGATACCAGCTTTTGATGAACACTCATTCAGAGAGGCATAAGACTGGAAAAAAAGATGTGAATGTGCATTTGAAACAGGCTGGTAATGAAAAAAAATGCTTTAAACTAAATGTTTAAATGTTTGATATCTTCAGTGACCCTATATTGAAAGATTACTGAGACTCTGTAATACAAACAATATTATGACTGAAAAACTTCATTTTTCATTAGTGTTCCCCAGTAACTGTTTCCTCCCTATCTGTCCTGTATGTCCTCCCTTTTGGTGTTGAATATTTGCTTTTTCTTTTTTTCCACCTAAAGAGAATGATCATGAATTTCGTTACATGAGTGGATATGGCCTGAACAAGTAACTTACAAATAAATTAATCAGAAAAGCACATATTAAGATTGAAAACAAAATAAACTGAACTGCCAGGCATTCACCACGAACTCCTAAAAAACATTTAGACTCATTGCAAAAAAAATGTACCGATTTGTTCAGGAGGTGGGTAAAAGGACATGTATATTGTAGTTATAATTTCCCAGACAGTCAAAGACAGGTTATTTGTAATGATTTTGACATATTATAGTTAAACAGATTATTTGAAAATACTGGTGTGTTTTTTTTCCCCCAAAGAAAAGCATCAGTTACATTGTAATTTGGAAAATATTGTACAATACTTTTTAATTATAACAGGGCAACATTCATTCTTCATCTTTCACTTTTGAAATTACATAGTGTACCCTAAAGTTGAGGAAAAGTTTTAAGGTACCTTGTATCCTAACAGAAGGTTAACAAAAACATCAGCCATTTATAACAATATTTAAAAATGCTGCCATATGAAAATAAATAGACCACCCAAACCAATAAATCTTGTTAGAAAGCTTTCATTCAAAATTGCTAGAATTAAGTCTACCATGTTTAGTAACAGACACTATTTCTTTTCACTTGCTTTTGCTGTCTACTTCCTCTTGAATTTTTAAATATGGTAGCATTAACCACACTTTCACATGCCAGTTGACTAAAATTCATTGCATTGCAATTTACTTGTTGGTTCTATGAACTCAGGAGAGAAATATAATCGATGTTATATATAAGCATGAAATTATAACTGTTTTAAAATTGTATCAGCTGTCCAGTGCTACTAACATAAAATATAGCTATGTATTTCATATAGAATCTCATGTAACACAAAGAAAATGCATATCAAATTCTGATATCAGAAACTACTGAAAGAACAAAATGTAACATCACAACAAAATGTTTATGATTATGAACAATCAATGTGTATTATATTTCATTATGTCTTATCAGTTTGGTATACCTTGTATTCACCATAATCTTTTTCATCTAACAGACTCATTTTATTCAGTTCTACAAGTTGTTCTGGGCTTTGTTCATTTGGCAAAGGCTGAATTGAGGCTTGTTCATATATTGGTTTTCCATTAAAAAAAAATTCCTTCCAATCACACATCAGTTTCAATGGAATTTTGCTGTAGTAGAAAACAAAGAAACAAACAAAAAAATTGAATGAGTTCCAAGCCAAAAATTAAGAGTTAGATGTTTGAAAATAGTGGACCCAAATTTACAAGAATTACGATCATGAAATAGGGATATGCTAGACTAGGTACGGTTTATAACGTTTTCTGTAATTACTACAGCTTTTTAGGGGGAAACCATAAAAATAGTCACTGTGTGTGGCTACTTGTATGACACCAGTAGGCCCTTGTAGGTTTTGGTATCTTCAGAAGCATTTCATCACACAGTATTTGTCTAGCAGAGATGTGTGGTAACAGTTTTGCTACAACTGCATTTCCCTGTTTCAAAATACTCTGCTCTTTTATGGGGTAAGGCCTCCCCTCCCCAAAAATCAATACAATTTTTCCTGGAATCTAAAATTCATTCAGAATTATATAAGTAATTAAACTCTTTTTTTTTTCTTTTTCTTTCTTTCAGAAAGGAACAATATTCACATGAAACAAGATAAACTGCATATAGTACCAAGTTATTAAGCAATTATTGTTATTACTAAAATATAGATAGGACTCTGACATCTATGAGTGCTAAACAAACCATATAAAACCAGCTTAAATTTGACAAATGCTCAAAATGTTATAGGATTACATCAGTTTAGAGCTTTTTTTTTTGGCTTTTTTTTTTTTTGATTAATGCTTGTAGATAAGGGCTGTAACATTAAGTAAACTACATGCGTGGTTAAAAAATAATTGAATACATACTGTATGCACCCTTTTCAATGAAGTATGCAGAAACACTGACAAAACATATAGGTAGTGGCAGTAACAAAGATACAATCTTAATATGCATATTTTGCAAAGATATTTCAGATATCTGTACATATTGTTCACTACTCAGTACAAGCAAACATGACACTGGCCTATTCTGGAATAAACTGTATCAGACAAGGAAATCATAACTAAACTGTGTCTAGACTGACTATTTTATCCAGTACCCACTGGGCCAAAATTTATATGATTTCCCTGAAACATAGACATACATATTTCATATGTATATGGCTTTATTATTTAGCCTACAATTACATCAAAACGCAAGGAAGTTTTTGGTATACTTTCTAATCACACGCCCCCCCACCGTCTAATCACTGAATACTAATGAAAGAACTAGAGCAACAGACAATCCAAAGCCCTGCTCTGTGGCTTTGGAAACACTATTACAGCAAAGGCATGTGGAGATTGCTGCCTTTTTAGGACATTCTCAGAAGCCCTGTGGAATTGTGGCATGTCAGAAGGGGGAATCACAGCATGTAGGACCCAGACTTTGGACCAAGTTGCTACTTTCAGGACTGTCCAGGCAGGTTGATATGTATTAGGAAATTCATCCTCTTTATATTACTGTGGGGAAACGTTCAGCTAGTGGAACAACCTACCGTGAGATGAGCAGCATTCAGTTTCTAACTTTTAAACGAAGGAATTGCTTCATATAAAAGGGAAGTCAGTACTTCCACAAGCTGTAGAACTAGTGAATCTTTGCTAAGGATTCAAGTTGGTTGAGTTTTCAAGGAATTACACTAGGGCTTTAGCCCTATTTCACCTTGTATTACACATCAGTGAATACTCATATGAAAGGAATATCATAATTTTCTTATGTAAAGTAATTCAAGCTGTCCTGTAAGATACCTGAGGATCTACATAAGACATTACTGGTGCTTAAAACAGAATGAATCATTAAGCCTAACAACTACCTAACACCTGTTAGTTTTGCCTGACAGCTAACATACTCACTTGTTTGTCAATATTCGATATTCTCCTACTTTTGTTGACAAGTCAATGATTTGGTCGATCACTTCCCAACATATAGAATAATGCTTTTTATAACGAGCCTGAGCTCTTCCAACAGCAATTTTTTCATGACGTTCTCTTTCTTTGATAGTTTGTTCTTCACAATCAATTTTTTCTTGTTTTGCAAGAGCCTAGAATTTTTTTGAAAAGTACATTTGAGATTGTAAAGAAAACGAAACTGCAGAAGTGCATCACCACGGATTAAGAAAACGAACTTGCTCATTTAAACCAATAAATGAAAACAGAGTTACACCAGAGCTGGAAAGACAGCAAACATTGACACATACAAAAATCTAAAAACTTCTAAAAACTTCATTCTATAAGTCCCAGTTTGTTTGCTTTTTAACTGATAAAATATAACAAAATAAAGGAGAAATATATCACTTCTTTCATGACAAACAAATTAAGAATGTACTCGGTGCCTGGGGGGCAGGGAAACGTGAAATGACGTTGTCTGCTCTTCCTGAGGAACAATGCGGATGCATTGATAAAGGCTTAGTTTCACTGAAAACTATGATGGAATACTCATTTACAATATGTGACTAGCGACTTAATTTATCAGATTCTGATATACAAATAATTTGAGATTATTGATGCTGTTTGACCTTTGAGAAGGATTTCTGGTCATTGTAGAGAAATAGCAGTAGCTCCTGTGACGGTGTGCTCCTTTTGGCCAAGAGTGTTCTTACAGAAACACTGCAGTCAATAGCTATGGCTGCTGCTTATATAGGAGTCCAGTTGCATTGATGGATTTAGAGCTGTTAATTGTTTTTGGCAGGAGCAAAGTAACATTCCTACTGTTACATTACGGCCTGCTGTGGGCATAGCACTTGGCAATTTCCCACAGGATTATGAATTCTTTTAATTTATTAATCTACTCCAAGATCCAAGGTAGAAATTAGCATGCATGATTGAAATTCCTTATTACGGCATTTTTCAAAAATGAATGGTAGCATATTACACCTAAAGGACATGAAAAACGTAATTCTTAAGACAAGTTTTTCTGTAACTATCTTCTGTCATTTTGTCTCTACAAGACTGTCTTTTGACCTCAGCATATAGAGATGTTTCTCTAAAAAGTTAAAATTACTTTGTAAGAAAAGAACAAAATGAGACTTTAAGTTGCTCAGTTCTGTCCATTAACTGAGCCGCAACTTTAAACATATTTAAAAGTGATATATTCATCTTTGGATCACCCCAGAAAAAGCCTAAATTCTAACAGTTGACAATACAAATTCCACAGATAGGTACTGCAACATTCCTACAGTGACTCGGGGAGTAAATAATCACTTACTGCCTCTCTATCAAGAGCTTTCTGGAACTCTTTCAGTCGTCTATCTTCATACTGTTTTTCCCTGTAAATTCTGTTTTGCCTTAACACCTCTTTCTCATGTCGAACATGCATGAGTTGAACAGCAATCCTCCGCTCCTGCTGAGACTGTCTCATTAGTCTGTAAATAAGTTGCTCCTCTCGGTAAGCCTCCTAAAATGTATGTACATATAAAAAATTAGCATTAAGAACAGCTTATAAACTATTTCATAGACAACTCATCACTGTCTCATATGGGAAATATGAAGGGAGTTATATAACAACATTCACTTGCTAATTTGATATACACATCCAGAACAACCCATCTATTTATGAATACTACCTTTGTTAAATATACAAGAATTGTAGAACTATACAAATGAATTCTAAATTTGTCTTAACAGATATACTGAGTGAAAAATAAATTTGTTCAGAATAACTCAATTTTAACTTGGATAAAGCCTGTGTGCAACACATATTTCAAATAATTGCTTCTGAATGTAAAGATATATCCCTTCCTTGAATTACATTGGTTGTTATTTCCCTTATCTGTCCTTGTTCTCTACCAGTCCCCATTCTCAGCCATGCTCCACTGAACCCTTTGAATAAGTCTATTCTTCTACGGTTTTGAACTTCATCCTTTTTTCTCAGGATTCAGGTAAATATCTCCTCCATTCAGAAGACTGGGAATATAGGAAATCATTCCAACCACAGGAAAATACAAGACTTCTAGGTAACAGTTTCAGCGTTCTCACTATGACAAAGCATCATATATAGAATACCTTACTCAATATTATAAAAAAATCATTCTGAACCATTGCTTGAAGCATGGTCAGAGTACGCAGACAGCTGGAAGGCTGTGGACTGTTACTTTTCAAAGTTCTTGACAGAACATACTAATATCTTCCCACTACTGTACTTCCTCTTTTCTGTGCTTGGTATCTAAAGCTTAACCTAACCTAAAGTTTGCCCCATGGCCTTCACAGTCCAGAACTATTTCTGAGTTCTAATCAAAAGCATCAACTTGCCTTTCAAGCCCTATTGCAAAATATCACTCCTAAAGGAGAACCTTAGAGGAAACTTCTGATTCCCTGGACTTTTGATTCAGATGCAGAAAAACTGCTATAAAATATAGGTTCAGATTTAAGGACATAAGTTGGGAATTGATCTGAAGCGTTCAAATTAATTTTCCTAAGAACAGAGAAATAGGGTAAAACCACTTAATAGTATTACAAAAATAAATAAATAAAAAGTATCACGTCTTTTATTTTCTTCTAATGTGGTTTATTTTTCATCAGCTCTCTGTGATGGAGAGAGGGCAGAACACACTATATAAATTCACCTCTAAATGAAAATTCAAACTTTATTAAGTAAAATCATGCCATTATGAAAGAAATAGCAGATTCTACAAAGAGGTCTAGATCGTAGATTAGCAGTCTATGAATACCTGGAGGGAAGGGTTGCCATCCAGAGGGACCTGGACAGGCTGGAGAGGTGGGCCTGTGTGAGCCTCATGAAGTTCAGCAAGGCCAAGTGCAAGGTCCTGCATTTGGGCTGGGGCAATCCCAAGCACAAATACAGGCTGGGCGGAGAATGCATTGAGAGAGCCCTGAGGAGACTAATAACTATTTAACTATTTAAATAAGTTATTTAACTATTTTAATTGCAATAATAAGAACAACAACCTTCAAATAAATTGAAATCTTTGATGTGCATATTAGGGAGAAGCCAATATTTTTCAAGAAAAGCTCGTTCCATATTTTTAGGTTCTGTTGTCTTTGCAACTGCTGGAAAAACTACATTCCACTTAAATACTGGTGACTTGAAAAGATTACGCTGATATAAAATCCCTCAAAGTTTTGCTTATTTTAGCCAAAACGTGCTTTTTCCCGGCACAGTATCTCATGACAGTGTAGTATAGTTTTAATGGCAAAGAAACTATCATGTGGTCATCTCAGGCTTTAATACCAGAGGGCTTCACCCACATGCAAGATCATCTCCCTACAAAGCTTATCACTAAATGAGGATCTAAATTATAGTGTACTCTTTGTACATTATGTTTCTTTGTGCAGAATTATCACCACACATGCAACTCTAAAATGGAAAACAATGCAATATTAACAATTTTAGATGCACTTTGTATTTTCATATTCATGCTACACGTCATTTGATATACTTTGGGTAATAAAATTATCCAATAGCACTGCCTTTTGAAGAGTAAATCTGTTCAGATGTCTTCTATATTCATTAAAGCAATGCAATAAAAGAAGGCATGTAACTTTCTGATAGCTTTTTAAATTCCACAGGGAGAAAATCTAAACACCATTTAAAAATGAGTAGTTAGAACAAATATTTTGTTGAAATGGTGCAGATCAAAGATTCAACTGGGATGAAACTATGTTACTGTCAAACACTTCTATTTTCTGCCTGTGAAAATCTGACTGGCGTCACCACATGCTCCACATAGAGGAGTGCCATGTAATTTTAAAGTACGTTTACTCCCGGACTCAGACTTATACTACAGTTTTCAGTGTGCCAAGATTCAAAAATTGGAACAAGGTTCTTTTAGTAGACGTTTATAGATATGGTCATAAAACACATTAATGCATTCTGAAAACATGCAATTAATTTGATTCTAGATGATTCTATGGCCTGTCTTCAAGTTTTATGCACTATAAGCATAAAGCCTAATGACTACAAGAAAGCCATGATTTCAGCTTGCAAACCCTTTTTAGTTCTGTATCTAATGCAGGGAGATAATAATTTTCAACTACTTTGTATAATGTTTTCAATCTTAAATATATATATATATCTTTACTTATTTCATACTTCCTTAAATCAAGCAACATCTAATTTCTCAACTCTCACAGAATTCCAACCAGTAACTTCTTCCCCTGATAATTCAAAACAAAAGTGGCACTAAATAGGTTCTTTTATCTGGTCAAGCTATTGTTTTGGTCAACTGATCACTTGTCTTTCCTTCTAATCCCTGCAGTCCCTTTATTGTCCCTACACCAAAGATTATTTATTTCCTGGGAAGTTATTGTTACTTTTGCCTTGCTTTGCAGCCACACTGGAGAAAGCCTGATTAGAAGAACACTACAGCAACTCCTCCATCTTGAACTGGCAAGGTTTGTTCTGCGGCTGCAGGTGGCCCAGCCATCTGACCTGGATAGCACTGGCTGGCTTTGCTGGCTTAGTGCTGCTGACTCTACCAAACATGCCAATAATGGCTGCTGATGCCACACTGCCATCAGCTGATAGCCATGGCTATCGGAACCATTGGTCCAGGCTACTGGGGTATACTGGGGCTGCAACTGATGATGGAAGGTTTGGAACTACAGAGATTTCAGACAGCTGGGTGGCAAAACTTCTTCACGATCTATGCATATCAACAAGAACATTATACAGAATCACTCTGAGTGAGAGCTCAAATACAGCATGTGTGGATGGATATACACTCTTAGTCTAAGCCACTAGAGATATCCTTAGTTTCCCGCAGAATACAGACCTCGGAGAAATATTGAGAAGTCATCTAATTTCTAAATGCCTACCCCAGTAAACTTACATTTTTCTTAACAACTTCAACAACCTCTCCAGACAATATATGCCAGTGCTTTAAAATATATATATAATTAATAATTTTTCTTTTAAGAGGTGCCATGCATCTTCAGCGCTGTTATTATGACATAGCTGAGGAGACAGGCTCAGCTACAGTGGGTTCAATGTGCTTGATCTAAGCTAAGGAATCAAAATGTAATAATGCTAAGATAAAAGATAACTAGAAATTACAGAAACTCTCCAGTAAGTTACAATGATATGTTTGATGCCATCATTTCTTACAGAGAAGATGTGTGAAGTCAATAATCTAAGAGCTACTTTTTGAAAAAAGAGTGTCTGAGGAGGAATCTGAAAAGCCTTATGCTTTCAAGACAAAATTCAAATGGAATAACCTGCAACAACCATTTTTGGACACAACAGAGACATCCTCCCAAGACACACTTTCTGTTCCACAACACTTCAAAAATCAAAGCTCTGATCTGCAAAATAAGTATTTTGCTTCTTCATACTACCATGCACAACCATTTTTAAATTACTCTAGTCTAGATATAAATAACTTACGTTACACAATTGCAAATATAGGTTTTCAACTGTCACATTTGTTGGTTTTTAATTACTACCTTCTTCAGACCCAGTATGCATTTTGATGGTTTAAAGGTCACCTTTTTTTTCATTCTTTTCGGGGAAAATAGCAGGCAGGCCTTCAACTGGTTTCTAATCATCTTAGCTCTGCTGCTTTCATTTCAGCCTTTATGATTAATAAGGATGAAGTATGACATAAAAGTGGTGAGAAAGAATGGAAAACCTTCCATAATTTTCAAGGAATAACAATGCATAAAAGTTATTTTCAGAGATAAAATGTATATATCTCCCTTTCTCCCCTCCAAATTTTATTCAGCCCTCAAAAACTAGTGTTACTTTGTAAGTATATATTTAGGTTACTAATTGTGCATGGGTTATGTACTTCTCTTACCTCCTGTGCTTCGTGTGCTGTTAACTGTTCCACCAGCAATTTTCGTCGTCTTTTTTCTCGTTGTTCTCTAGCAAACGTATCTTCCTCCAAACGTTTTTGAATTTTTCTTACATATTCATCATCTGAATAAATATTTAATAGCTCAGTTGCTGTCTGTGCTGTGGTTTCTAGGGTTGGTACTTGCAACTTCTGTGTTTGCAACGATTCTTGTATATCACTGATTAAAGGATTAAAAAGAAAAGGTTTATCGACTTTACGGGACCTATGTTTTTTAGAGGTGTTTTCATATAGATCCCTGTGAAGTTGTATGCAAGTCTGACAAGTGCACAGAATTATCTTGGGCAGCAATGTTCATGAGCATTGTAGCTACTTCTTGACACCCTTATACCCCACAATCACCACTGAGTCCAGAGAGCTCCAGACTTTACATAAGCCAACTGTCAATTAGCTCATTTGCCAGTATTTAATACAGAAACCTTTCTGCAGAAAGAATTCTGCAGAAACAAGAAATTAGGATTGCAGAATATTAAACATAGTCTACTCTTTATATATAACCAAACACTCTGAGCACAATTTTGCAGAGTTATTAATCAGACGTAGTTTTCACACAGAAGTATCCATGGCAGCATGCATGAGTGCCACCTCTTCTAAATTTTGTATACATATCACTAAAGGTGACAGAATGCCTATTGTTTATAATTATTCACAAATAAACCAACATCTCCCTCTATATTAGTTGCCTATAAAGCATAATTAAGGAGAAAAGTTACTTTTCTTCAAAATGTGGTGCCATGTATATACATCCACCACCACTCTCTTCTTTCTGCAAGTCTAACCAAAACTACAGACTCAATGACTGAAATAAACAGAAAAAAAGAGATACACTTTGTGCCCTCTGTTGCTGCATATATTGCAAAAAGGAGAGAGGGAAGGTTGAGCCATCCCTAACACAATTATAAAAACACTAGGTAAAAATGCTAACAGCTGGAGCGGGAATACTTGTAATGCTAGCAGACATATAGACAGTCACTCAAAGGAGAATCACAGTTCAAACTAAGCAAGACATTATATTTCCTTCAAGTAGCTGTCTCCATAGATAGTAGGCACCTAAGGTGCCCAAGGTACTGTCTAAGCTTAACAATCTAATATCCAGATATTACCTATCAGAGACTTGGCTTTGTACGGCAGAGGGATTTCCTGCAATAGACTTCTCAAACTTGTTAATCTCCTTGTAAGTGTCCTAAAGAAATAACATAAAATTTAACGTTTTTTCTCTTCACAAAGTGTCATAATGAAGCTTCAACTATTTTTTCACAGAGTAAATACTAGGGAATGATTTATGCTTCATGTTAGTACCCCAAAAAAAGTTTACACTGAAAATACATTAAGCGTCAACTACATCAAGATGAAAGGCAAGACTATTTCCTTCTCCTACTTTTTGTTTCTATTTACTTTTTCCCTTTTTCCTATCTATACCTATGTTCAGACAAAATCCTAAATTTTTCCAGCTGTCCATTCTGCAGGATAATTACAATTTGCACAGGACTCTACTAGTTTGTATAATTCCTGCCATTCAGGGATTTTGAAATAAGATATTGTGGGCTATGTTCTGCTTTAACTAGCTTAAATTTATCCCTAATAGTTATTCAAGCAACTCTGTTTGGATACTCTACATTTAAAAGCATCTATCTATTTATGCAATAAGAACTTTCTCTTCCTTCAAAACAATTTTTCCTATGTAACAAATGTTGAATCACTCATATTTTGCCCAGTTCACACTGAGTCCACTACATAATTTCAAGAGTTGTATCAGCAGCTTTAGATGGCACAAGTACAGTATTCATAAGTGTAAATGCTCCCAGAAAATAACGTTTTCCCAGTTCATATAATTACCATTAATGAAATATAGATGATAGTTACCTCTGCTTCTCTTTTCTTCTTTAGCAATTTTTGGGCTTCAATAGCTTTTATCGTGTGGTTTGGTTGTGGCTTTGGAACCTGTATAATGGCTGCTTGAATCCTGGCCATTATTTCATTTTGTCTCCTTCTTCCTATGCGATGCTGAATATTCAACATAATGTGTTCAGATACTTGAGTTGAAACAAAACATACTATATTGATCTAATACACTATTTATTTACCCATGTAGGAAATGTGATTAACCCATAAGGAAAAAAAATCTTTTAGGAAGAAAAAAAAAAAAAGAGTGACAGAGAGAATAGCAAATGATTATTAAAAAAAAAAAAAAGGTTTCATTAAAATACCATGAAAGTTGTGGATGAACACCTCCCTGGAGGTGTTCAAGATCAGGCTGGACAAAGCCCCGGGCAACCTGATCTAGTGGGTGGCATCCCTGCCTATGGCAGGGATGTTGGAACTAGATGATCTTTAAGATCCTTTCCAACCCAAGCCGTTCTATGTTTCTATGATGAAACAGATGCATTTTAAGTTAAAGCATCACTCCACATTCAGAGTCATTTGACAGCTTTTCAATATGCTAGTACATATTCTCAATATTTGAGAATGAAGAAATATTTTAAGTACCAGTATCAGAAAATCTGATATATGCAGTTGGACTGGAAGATCTTTGAAGGTTCCTTCCAACTGAACTCTCCTATCCTATCCCATCCCATCCCATCCCATCCTATCCTATCCTATCCTATCCTATCCTATCCTATCCTATCCTATCCTATCCTAGCTATGCCTGCGTTAACAAAGGATGAGGTGCAACAAAAGCGTGTCTGTAAAAAACAAAACAAACCAAAAAAAAACAGTTTGTACTCAATGCCTGAGAGGCATTTAAAGGGTTGTATTAAATGTTAGCTCTAATCTAGCACCTGTTTCTGGTTAGAATTCAGAACAGAAACTGAAAAACACACATACTGTGATGCAATGCTACCACTCAATACTGAGTCTCAGATGATTAAGCATTAGCAAAAATTTAAATAACACCATTAAAGTGCACTACAGATACATGCAGTTAAAAGAAGAGTTGTGTGGGAAAAAACATTTTTCTACAAATGTTCAAAAAAAGCTAAAAAATAAATATTTATCATATCAAATAGAATTTTAAAAAATTCTTTAAAAAATATCTTGAAAATCTTTGGGATATTGTTCATATTTTCTTTTGTAGATACTTGAAGAGTAATTTCGTCATTTTTTTCCATTCTTGTTCTTGCAGTGGCAATAGAACAACTAAATAACCACTGAAAGACGCTTTTAATTAGCAGCTCCACAGAAAAGGATCTGAGGGTGTTGGTCGACAGAAAGTTGAAAGTGAGTCAACGGTGTACCCTGACAGCCAAAATGGCCAACTGTACCCTGGGGTGCATCAGGCATGGTATTGCTAGCTGTCTGAGGGAAGGGATTGTCACACTCTACTCTGTGCTGCTGCAGCCTCACAAGTACTACCTACAGCTTTGGGTGACACAATATAAGAAGGACATAAAACTATTAGAGAGTGTTCAAAGGAGGGCTACAGAGATGGTGAAGGGTGTGGAGGGGAAGACTTGTGAGGAACAGCTGAGGTCCCTTGCCAGAGGCCCAAAGAGAGCAGGCTGAGGGGCAGCCTCATGGTGGTGTGCAGTTTCCTCACGAGGGGAGTGGAGGCGCAGGCACTGAGCTCTGCTCTCTGGGGACAGCGACAGGACCCGAGGGAACGGCATGGAGCTGGGACAAGGGAGGTTCAAGTTGAATATTAGGAAAAGGTTCTTGACTGAGAGGGTGGTTGGGCACTGGGACAGGCTCCCCGGGGCAGTGGTCACAGCCCCAAGCCTGCCAGAGTTCCAGAAGAGTTTGGACTACGCTCTCAGACAAATGGGTTGATTTTTGGGTGGTCCTATGTGGAGCCAGGAGTTGGACTCAATGATCCATGTAGGTCCCTTGCAACTTGGGACATTCTTTTGTTCTTTGATTCTAGCCATACAAAACACTTCTCAAATTAGTCATTTTCTTATTCATCATGGCTTAATATTCCTCGACTAGACTGCCAATTCTTCTATATAAACTACAGCCCGTACTTTGGAAGAGTGTTCCCACATGCTGAAAAAATAGTTCATCTTTTTGATTTAATGAAAACATCTACACAGAGCTGGAAGATGCAATGAGGCCATCCATACCCACTATAGGTCCCCTTCCTTATGTTTTTATCCTACTTCTGAACAATGTTCCATCTTTTTCTTCAAAATGAAAAATTTCACAAACCTCCTTTATAAGAACACTTTAAACACTTGCAGTTGTGAAATTTACACTTTGTCTTCAAATTTATTAAGATTTTTCTTGCATGAAAACATGCAAATACCCTTAACATTAAGTATGTGATTTTGAAATATTAATGTTTTTAAGGGTCTTAAAAGACTGTATTGGCTATATATCTACACATAAATGCTTACTAAGAGCGCCCTCTTTCTTTGCTTTTCTGTAAACATGATGGGGCAGAACAACTATGTACGTGACCTTAAGAAAATACTTCTTCAGAAGTCTCTATTAAATGTAATTAGTCACCTTTTCAATGTCTTGGGCTCTTTGTTCCTCTCGAAGCTTCTGAACTTTCTGTTGTTCTAAAATATGTATACGAGCTATTTTATCTTCCATTGCTTTAGACTTCATTTCAAAATGTTCTGAAACCTGCTGTAGCTGCAAATCTGCCTGACGTGGTGTTAAAGATTTCAAACGCTGAAATTAAATTTCAAGATAATCAAGTCAGAAACAGTAAGAAAAATTGTATGTAAATGTGACAATTTTGCACTAGTTATCTCAAACTGTGTTTTCTGGTGTTAATATCCACAGAACAATATCTAAACATGGTGGAGTATTTTTTTTAAAAAAATAAAGGACCAGCTGTATTGAAAAGAACTTGCAGAATTGAACTTGAACAATGCCAGATGGAAATCTAAGACATTCAACTTAAACATAAGACAAAGTTTTTTCCCTGGAAATGTTGCTCAGTAATTTGCCCAGGTATTTTATGAAGTCTCCATCTTTGAAGATACTCAGAAACCAGCTGGACAAGGTCCTGAGCAACCTGACATAGTTAACTCTGGTTAGAGGAGCAGGGTGGCTGGATTATGTGACCTCCAGAGCTCCCTTCCAACCTCAACAATTTTATGATGAATGTATCTATTTACAGGAGCAATCTCAGTTGCTTTATCTTCTTTAAGCTATTCATATATGTGAAGGGATGTCGTGGCTGTTTGGTGCTATCTCTGCATTTGTTGGTACACTTTATGTTTTGTTAGGCTGTGTGCTAGAAAAAATGTGAAGTTTCACCCAGCTGAATTTGATTTGTGATGTGTGGCTTCTTAAAGATTGCTCGTCCTGGTAACAAATTATGGTCTGCACATGCTGAACATTACTGTTGAAGATGAGAAGAATGTCTTTAACAGAATGTACTACTTGGATAATGCCTTCCTTTTAGATACTCTCTTTGCCTTTTTTTTTTTTTCCTCTTTGCATTATTCAGCATACAGTTACTCAGCCAGCTGGAGTCTAGTATAAATATATGGGGAGAAAGGTAACAGAAGGAATCAAACCACCATGGCACATAGCTCAACACAGCTTAATTTCCCCTTCAGGAAACATTTATACCTAAGTTCAAACCTCGACTGCAATGCAGTCTGCAATCTGTACTGATCAAATAAGTAAGACAGCAGTCACTGAACAACTACTAGTCTTTGTTGCTATACATATTTTAAGGCTGGAAAGCAGGTAACACAGAATAAGCCAAAACAAAGGAACACAAAACAAAGGAACAAAAAGGAACACAGATGGTCATTATCCTCATGAATCACAGATAAACCAGGTAATCCCAGTGTCTATGTATAGGACATGGCAAAGGATTTCATCTTTTCCATAGAAGCACTCTGGTTTTGAACAAGAAATCTAAAAAGCGGGGAGGTGAAGCATGAAATATGCTTGAGAGGTACGCGTAAATAAGCTACCTTATTTTCCTATACATTTATAAAAAAATGGCATAGTTAGCTACCTCTTGATACAAAACACTTCCAATGGACTTGAGCCTTGCAGGTGCTGTAGGTCTCATTGCTTCCATGGCTACTGCAGTGAGCTTTGTCTTTCTCTTTTTTTCTAAAGCAATATACAATTCATACAAAAGCTTTGTTGCAGCCCCATGCTGCCCCGTCATGATGTCTTGGGCCACATTTTCATTAAACTGTACATCAAGGAGGTGAAGTGTGGGTTCCAGGAGAGAAAAATTGTTAAGTTTTGCACTTGCAACCCTATGTGATTAAAAACAAAGAAAAAATCAAAACTTAAACATACTTTCAATTCCAACTTGCTGCAATAAGCATTGTCATTATATGTATCTCATATCAAGATAGGAGGGAAAAAAAAAAAAAACACAGCGGACTTCCTTAGAGTGACGTGATACACATTTTGTTTTAGATTTTATACTGTAGTACATGCAAATAGATTGGCCTACTAGGAATAACTTTGGGGAAAAAATAGAAGACATATATATATAAATCTTGATGCATGCACACAAGAAGTACAACTGACAGTGAAAGCTTACTACAAATTGCAGCTAAAAGTATACCATCCACAAAAGGTACAAGGAACTAGAATGAAGTTTATTAAACTGTATCAATCCATGTGAGCTCTAACCAGCCAAAATACAGGAAATTAAATATATATATATATATATATATATATATATATAATCTATTAACCCTCACAACATCTTGTCACATTTCTTCCCCAATAAAAAGAAATGGACACATGGCTTGGTGTAGCGTTGAAAAATAAAGACTGTAGTCCCAATGAGCAAAATTTACATTCGAAAAATAAATGGTGGATTCCAGATTAATTATTTTTCTTGATGTATAGATTCTCCTGTGGAAACACTTGAGATCAGTAGATAGGCCAAAAAAAGAAGAAATTATCAATATTTCACAATTAACACACTATCAGATTTCATTCAGCAAATCCATAACTACTGGCTGAGTCAGAACATTTCTATGCTGCTCTATCACTTAACTTCACAATAGTTCATTTATATGAACCAACAAGGTTTTGAGGTCAGTAGAGCAACAGCATAATTCTACAAAAATGTTGAATTTTAACTTGAAGAACTCCTGGTCACACAGAATTCACCGTATTCCTAGATAAAACAGTCCTGGAGTTAATCAATCTCACTATAACAATCCTTGCCTTATTTGTTATACAATTATATATAAATGTAGCTTACAACTATTGAACATCTTTCTGCAACTGATTCAAGGTTAAGGTGACACCTACTGTCAGAAATCTTGCATGCACTGAAAAGCTGCAGTGACATGACCTCTTAATTTTTTTATTGTGTAAACAGATCAGATGGAAATTCTTAAACCTGCTTGATAATACAAAGATGTTCTAAACCTTATCTCAAGATCATTTTCAGAGATAGACAAAACTATAATATTTCGTTTTTCAAACACGGACGGACTAACTGGAGGATGTTTTCCAGTAGTATTCCTTTCAAAAAGGTAGTACCACTTCCTCAACTATTATTCCCTTGCTTTTATGTCTATATATATATGCCTATACTCTATATAAAGAACTGCACAACATAAGCAGCTAATATAGTTAAGCATAACTTGAGAGGGTCATCAAAATGACCACCCATTCTTTTCAGTTATTACTTTCTAGATTACAGTTGCCCATACTACAAAAGGAATTTACATTTCCTCCACTGCCACCCCAATAGGTACCATCTTCCCTTGGTGTGTACTAAAACATACTAAAGTGATGACAGTTTACCAAATGACCCTTGAATGATATAGTACACTCAAAAATTAAAAGTATTACTTTATAGATAACTAGTAAGATTTGTCAAGCACGGGTTCTTCCAAGATTCCAGGACTACATAATGACTATTACACAGAAATAATTGCCTTTAATGTGCGGGAGGAATATCTTGGAACTGAGGAAATATTGCCTCAGTTCTCAGTAGCTGTTAAAAGATCTATGTCACTAGCTAATACAAAAGGAAGAGAAAGCAGAAAATATCAAAATATCTTGATGAAGTCATGGAATATCATGGTAAAGAATACAGCATTCCTTCCTCTCATGTTGGATATTTCAGGACCTTAATAATTGTTATGGCATTTTGCTTGACCTCCTCCAATATATCCAGGTCATTCTTGTACTTGGGAACCCCAAACTGCACACAGCATTTCAGACAACGTCTCACCAGGGCTGAGTAGAGCGTAAGTACCACCTTCTTCACAGAATCAGGGAATGGTTGAGGTTGGAAGAGACCTCCAGAGATCATCTAGTCCAACGCCCCTGCTCAAGCAGGGTCACCTAGAGCATGTTACACTGGATCACACCCAGGCAGGTTTTGAATATCTCCAAAGGAGACTCCACAACCTCTCTGGGCTGTATGTTCTACTGCTCTGTCACCCTCCTCATACATTCCCTTCCCAAGGGACCTTAAAGACCATCTAGTTCCAACCCTCCTGACATAGGCAGGAATGCCAGCCACTAGATCAGGTTGCCCAGAGCCCCATCCAGCCTGGTCTTGAACACCTCCAGGGATGGCGCAGCCACAGCTTCTCTGGGCAGCCTGTGCCAGTGTCTCACCACATTCTAAGTGAAGAATTTCCTGCTAACATCTAATTTAATCTCACCTCTTTCAGTTTAAAACCATTCCACCTTGTTATCTGCCTTGTTATCTTCCACATTATCTGCCCAAGTAAAAATTCACACCATCTTTTTTATAAGCACCATTTAAGTATTGAAAAGCTGCAATGAGGTCTCCCCAGAGTTTCATCTTCTCCAGGCTGAACATCCTTAGCTCTCTCAGCCCTTCTTCACTGGAGAGCAGCTCCAGCCATCTGATCGTCTTCATGGACCTCCTCTGGACCCGCTCTAACAGCCCCATGTCCTTCTTGTGCTGGGGGCCCCAGCCCTGGATGCAACACTCCGGGTGGGGCCTCACAAGGGCAGAGCAGAGGGGCACAATCCCCTCCCTCCACCTGCTGCCCACCCCTCTGTTGGTGCAGCCCAGGACGCAGTCGGCCTTCTGGGCTGCAGGCACACACTGCTGGCTCATGTCGAGCTTTTTGTCCACCAGAGCCCTCAAGTCCTTCTCTGCAGAGCTGCTCTCAGTGGGTTCTTCTCCCAGTCTGTGCTCATGTCTGGGATTGCCCTGACCCAGGTGCAGCACCTTGCACTTGGACTTGTTGAACCTCATGCAGTTCACATGGACCCACTTCTCAAGTTTGGCCAGGTCCCTTTGGATGGCACCTCTTCCTTCTTTGGTATCAACTGCACCACTCAGCTTGACGTCATCTGCAAACTTGCTGAGCGTGCACTTGATCCCACTGTCTATGTTGTCAATAAAGATATTAAACAGCCCCGGTCCTGCGACAGACCCCTGAGGGACACTGCGCATCACTGGCCTCCACCTGGACATAGAGATATTGACCACCATTCTCTGTGTGTAGCCGTCAAGCAAATTCCTCATCCACGGGATGGTTCACCCTTCAAATCCATCTCTCTTCAATTTGGAGATCAGGATGTCATGTTGGACCATGTTAAAAGCCTTACAGAAGTCCAGGTAGACGACATCAGTCAACTGATGCACTCACTCCATCACAGAAGGCCACCAGATTGGTCAGGTATGATTTGCCCTTGGTGAAGCCATGCTGGCTGTCTCGGATCACCTCCTTGTCCTGCATGTGCCTTGACACTGCACCAGTGACTTCACCTGACTGCTAGGACTTTTCAGATATGATGGAGAGAGGCTTGGCAACCCCATCAGCTAGTGCCATCAGGACCCTGCGATGCATGGCATCAGGGCCCATAGACTTGTACCTGTTCAGTTTCATCAGGTCATCTCGAACCTGCTCTTCACTTAAGCTTGGAGGGACTTTGCTCCCCCACCCTCAGGTACAGGGAAATGAGAGACATGGGAAGCCTGACTGGCAGTGAAGACTGAGGTAACGAAGTTGAGCACCTCAGCCTTCTCCATGTCTGTCATTACCAGTTCTCCCTTCTCATCCATCAGAGGGGACACACTCTCCTTGGCCTTTCTTTTCTGGCCAATGTACCTACAGAATCCCTTCTTGTTATTCTTTGCATCCCTTGCCAAGCTCAGTTCCATCTGTGCCTTGGCTTTCCTGATCCCATCCCTGAATACCTGTACTCTTATACCCTGAATACCTGTACTCTGTAGCAACCCTGTACTCTTCCCAGGCTTCATGTCCCTGCTTCCACTGCCTGTGCATTTCCTTCTTGCACCTCAGTCTGACCAGCAGGTCCTTGCTCAGCCATCCCAGCTGTCTGCCTTCCCTGCTTGCTTTCTTACATGGGGAATGGAGAATTCTTGTGCTCTGGGGAAAACACCCTTAAAGAGTGGCTAGCTCTGTTTTGCTTCTTTGTCCCTAAGGACAGTGTCCCAAGTGATCCCATCCACTAGCTATTTATATGGCTGGAATTTTGCTCTTTGGAAGTTCAGGGTACTGACTTTGCTCTTTGCCAGGCCCATATTCCTCATGATCAATAACTCAAAATTCAACCTTTGTTGGAGGATGACAAAAGTCAAGATAAGCAGCACATACTGATCTTCCCTCATCCACTGAGCCCATCACCTCATTGCAGAAGACTGTTGTCAGGTTAGTTAGGCATGATTTCCCCTTCATAAAGCCATGGTGATAACTCCCAGTCATCTTCTTGTCCTTAATATGCTTGGAAAATGTTCCCACACACATTTGTTCCATCAGTTTTCAGGAACTGAGGCGAGGCTGACTATCTTGTTCATGATCAATTCCTCTTTCTTGCTTTCCTTGAAGAGAGGAGTGAGATTTCCAGTCCTAAGAAATCTCCTCCAGTCACCATCACCTTTCAAAGATAATTGAGAGTGACCTAGAAGTGACATCAGCCAGGGCCGTCAGCATTTGTGGGTACCTCCCATAGACTTGTGTATTTGTACCTTATTTAAATGTTCCTTAAGCCGATCCTCTTCCACCAAAAGTTTTCCTGCTAGTCTTAGGGGACTGGGATTCCTGAAGGCAAGTTTCACCAGCACAGACCGAGACAGAGAAGACTTTAAGTACTTCAAACTCTTCTTTTTTCCCCCCACTAGATCCTGTGCCCCATTCAGCAGTAAGATCATGTTTTTCCTATTCTTCATTTTGCTGCGGAGATACCTGTAAAAGCCCTTTTGTTTGCCCTTCATGTCCCTCGCCAGTTTTAATTCTAGATGGGCTTTGGCTTCCCTAAAGCCTCCTGTGTACGCTCAGACACTGTTTTTCAAGTCCTTGTCCACCCAACACTACTTCCACATCTTGTATGCTTTCGTTTTGTGTTTCAGTTTATTCAAGAGATCCTTGTTCATCCATTCAGGCCTCCTGCTGCCTTCATTGATTTTCTTCACAATGAGATGGACTATTCTCATACTTGAAGGTGGTGACCCTTGAATAAAAATTCAGCCACTTGTCCTGGACCCCTCTACTCTCCAGGAGTGATTTGCGTAGGATTCTTCCAAACAGGTCCCTGAACAAGCTTCCATGAAACCTATGGTTGTGATACTGTTTTCAGCTTGTTCCCTCCTCTCAGAATCCTGAGATCACTATCTCAGGGTCTCTGCAGTCAGTGCTGCCCGACCTCCCTCATTTGTACATATTAGGTCTAGTAGAACATGTCCCTTCTTCAGCCCCTCAACCACCTGTCTCAGAAAGTTACCATTGATGCACTCCAGTATCCTAACAGATTGCTCGTGTATGGCTGCATTGCCTTTCCAGCAGATAACAACTTGTTTAAAGTCTCCTATTCTGACTAAGATCTGTGAACATGAGAATTCTTGCAGCTGTCTCAAGAAGATCCTAGGTACTTCTTCCTACTCAAGGAGGTTTTGGTGGTTCCCATCTCTTCCTAGCAGTCCTCCATCTTCAGAGAGGATCCTGTGATTGTAGAAAACAAATTCCTATTGTTGACAGCAGCTGCACAACCAGTTGTTGACCTGTAGGATCCACCCACTCCCCACCAAGTTCTTCCACCTCACCAGCAGAATTGAGGAAAAAAGTGCCTAGAGCCCCACGCCTCTCACTTTTACTCCAGAAACACATGGCCACTCTTGATATACTCCAGGCCTCCGTGACGGCATCCTTGGTATCCACACAGAAGAGCAGCACGGGTTACAATCCTAGGGCTGGATGAGCAGTCCTGGACCCAAGCCTCTAGCAAGTAGAAAACCTTCCTAGCTAGCACATGAGGACAGAAGATGGGGGCCTCCATCTACAGAAGAAAATCTCCCACTGCTATTACTTAGTGCTTCCTCTTGGTGATCCTGTGTGTTCAAGATTAGCCACCTCCGATGCTTTGCTGCACAGCCTCAGAGTCCCCAGCCTCTCATCTGCTACTGAAACTGTTTTGCAGCTGTGGATCAACAGGTAAAGCATGAGCCTTTCTTCTCTTGCCAGAAGGCACAAGCTGCCAGTTATCTCCATTTCCCAGCCCTACAAACACAGACTCTGCCTGCCTCTTCCTCAGTACAGCTGAGGGGTCAAGTTTCTGTATCTGCAGTGTCTCAGAGAAGATCCAGTCAATCTCCTTTTCACTATCTGTGATGCTGCATCTCCTTCTGCAGCAGTTCTACTTAGTTATACAGATCCTCTGCCAGCACACACCTCTGCAGGCAAAGATACCATCTCCCTCCATCTAATGCTCAGCAAAGAGTCTGGACATCCCTAAAGCCTGAGACATGGAAAATTGTCTCCTTTCCCTGAAGATCAATCTGATTTGAGGTATGACATTCTGGGGTTGTTGCTCCAGATCACACCCTGTTGTGCATCACAACATCTGCTGAGAACGCATACACTGTCTCAGCAGAGTTTCTAAACCCTCTTGCATCTGTTGAAAGGGTGCTTGATCTTCCCTAATGAGAAGTCATCTGGGAACAAAAGCTCAGAGTATCCTTTTACCAGGAATAGTTGATAGAGCTTTTTAGATGTTGCTAGAGCTTGTAGAAGTAAAAACCTCCTTAAGCTATCAGTGGGTACCCTAATGTTCTTCGAAGAGCCCCCAGGAGTGCTTCAGTGTTCTGAAATATTCCCAAATGATCTAGAATTTTGAGAAACAGAAGCCAGAAACTGCTGTCTGCCTATTAGCTGCACTCAAGCTTCCCTTCTACAAGTTGGTAGGACTTGAATAGGAAAGGGTACAAATAAATGAGAAGTGCAGAGAACACAAAAGAGATTCAGAAGGAACAGGAAGAGGATGCACAGCCTGGCACATCTCTTCTATCTGTGCACCATGGTCTATCTTTTGCCATAATGGTGCATAAGCCAGGGAACCCCATGAACTACCTCATGAACATACCAAGCCTCACAGACCTGCAAATTTTTCACCTTTCTCTTTTGTGGGTTGTTTTTTTTTTTAATTCTTCACCATGGATATTCCACCAGATTATTTATAAATGTATGAATTATTATATTATCTTTTCCCAGGGCTTTACTCAGAACCTCACAACACATCACCACCATTTCTATTTTACTGAAGTATATGTTCACCACCATACCAGACTTCAGTATCCCGGGCTTCATTCAGCTTATGGGGAGAGTGTCAGAATCTCCAGTGTTAAAGACATTCTGAAGGACTTCTATCATTCTGTGACTTGTAGAACCTTTGATCTAGCCTGCTACTATCTTAGTTACAATCATAATGTGTAATTTTTGTAAAGTAGTATGATCAACTTTGGAAACAGGAAGCTTGGCTGTGCATCAAATAGAAGTAGTTTTTGACTTATTGATAGTTGCATCAAATTTTGGTAAATTCCAGATGTCTTTTCCACTCTGCATTAGCAAATTCCAAGTGAAAAAATGAATATTTTGTCTAATTTCTGCAAGAGACATGTTATCCATATGTACTGACCTGCTCTGTGAAAATTTATTAAAGTCATCCTGAAGGCCGTATTTGTGTAGAAGTTCTCCAAGGAGGTAGCCATTAGAAAATTCTTCAGCAAATGATCCTGGAACTAAGTTGTTTATTTTTCCCAAAAAGAATAACATAATTAAAATAATTCATACTTTAATTTTAATATTACCTTTGTTTTTATGACAAAATCAAGTACAAGCCTCATTAAATAATTAAAAAGAATTTTAGGAGCTGCCAGTGACTTTTTAAGCCAGTAACAGATTTTCTTTCAGTGCAGTTCTTTTGCAACATAAGCTTTCCGCAATCAATTAATACTCCTTTTTGGTGTTGAAAATCAAACTTTGTCGTGGTTGTCATTGAGACAATGGCAACAGTGATAAATGATAATTGTTAAGTTTTCTGTTAGAAAGTTTAAACAAAGAGATCTGCTGCGCTTCCACGGAAAGCTGCTTGCTCTCGTGGAACAGCTGCTTCTCCAAAGCCAGCACCACACCTGCCATCCCAAACGGGGCAGTGATTAATACAACTGTGTCCTCTGGAGCGGACATCCATCCTCCCCTCGCACCTCCTGAGCTTCTGTGGCGCCTGACGGAGCACCAGCCCCCCCCGAAGGCCACCCACCCTCCTGAGGGCGCCCCTCAGCACCCCCGCGAGGAAACCGCCGGGCAGCGGGACTTATCCCGCGGGACACCCCCACGGCCGCAGGGTTTAGGGTCTCGCTGCACTCACCGACGCTGCGGGAGAGCCTCACCTCCCCGTTGAGCCACCCGCACAGCAGCCCCGCCATCACCGCCGGCCGCCCCCGCCCAGCCTGGCACCGCGTCCCGTTGCCACGGCGACCGGGAGCCCGGCGCATGCGCGAAGAGGGGGTGGCGGCCTTCCCCCCCCCCCCCGCCCCTCCCGCCCCTCCCGCCCGCTCTCTCTGCCCCGCGGAGGGCCGCGCACGCGCCGCAGGTGTGGCGGGTGTGGCCGGGGCGGGGAGGCGAGGAGGAAGGTGAGCGCGCCGGAGGGGCGGGGGGAGGAGGGGAGAAGGGGGGGGGCGAATGCGCGTGCCCGCCTCCGCCGCGAGCGGCGCGCACGCGCGCACGGCCGTTGGCCGGCCGTTACCGCCTCGTTGGGCGGGAGCGGGCTCAGGGGAGCCTCGTGGGTCTGAGGCGGGGTGGGGGGGGGGGGAGTGTTGCTCCAGTCGCAGGGGGCTGCCGTCCTGCTGGGCGCCCCTCTGCCCTTCTCCCCTCCCCGCTTTTGTTTAATAAGGTGTCACTGCTACCCCGCTCCGCCCCGGCCGCCGGTGGCTGAGTTGTTTGCCGTGTTGGCGCTTCGCAGACAGGGACTCGGGCTGAGAAGCGTTCTGTCAGGAGAAGAGAATGAGCCCGGGATACATTTTCCACGATTTAGAACGCCAAACCGCACGAATTGTCGCATTGGCTCGATGGGGAAGGGGGGAGGGAGCGCAAAAAGTGAAAATGCTGAGGGGGGGGGGGGGGGAAATCACTGCCAGTTCGAAGCGTGTGCTACACGTTAGCAAGGCTGTTTTTCAACAGTGCCCCTTGTGTAAGGAGTCTGAGGCATCTGTGTGCCAGTACAGCTCCTCGCGGGGCTCTGAGCTCGGCCAGTTTGGGGCATTTCAAGATTGCTTTGAAATCATCGCCTCTTATTGCATTACTTCTCTTTTTACTGGGTCATCCTTGTTTTAGTATCACGTTGAAATAAATACTTTGAGAAGTTTTGGTCGTTTTAAAGAGTGTGCTACAAAAATGTAGAAATAGAGAAGAGATCTACGTCTGGAAAATGCATTGTACCCCATAGGAATTTAAATTCTTTCTTTCCAGGAATATCTGAAGTAGATTGAAGTTTTCAAGTGTCTTTCACTGCAATACAGAATCCTAAAGGATGACTTAATCTAGAGAAGAGCAAGAGGGTCTAGTGGTTAATGATAGGCAGACAACAAACTAAACATTTTTCCAAAGTGACAATTATAGATATTTGACATGACTTTGAATATTATAGATTCTGTACCTTTAGAAGTCTTTTGATTAAATCGCTGTGCTTTTACAGAAGGTGTGCTTTAAATCAAAATAAATTACTAGTTTTGTTAGAAGAAAGGTATAACTGAGCTGTTTATGTCTTAAGATTGTAAAGTTAGTGGCACATGAATGAATAAAGTAACAAACTTCAAGAGAGGGGAAGTACTTTCAGGGCAGATTTTGTATCCTTTTGAAGTTACAAAGTTTTGTGCACGTGGTAAACTATAAAATTACCCACACTTTAGAGGAAGTAGAAACCTTTATTGTTTTTTTTCTAATACAGTGTTCTTAGTGAGAGTATCTACCATGTGACTGTGTTTTTGATATGTCAAAGAACAAAGAAGAGATTTGTTTTTGTTTCATTGCGGAATTCTTTCCTCAGCTCCAGTAATTACATATATATATATATAGAGAGAGAGAGTTACATATATATATATATTACATATATATACATATGTAATATATATATAATTACATACATATATATATTTAAATATACTTAAATTTTGCTGTAAATAGTTATTTATATTAAGTTTAGAACTACTTTCCATATAACCTCTGACTTTGACAAGCTGATAGTTATTGTATCTCTAGGAATTTTAATGGATTTTTTTCAAATCTATTATCATAAGCAGTGGATCTGTAACATTGGTTTGATCTGCTCTGGTGGACATAATAAAATCCTACTCAGATAAGCTAGATTTGTGAGAAATGTGGAATCCTTCATATGTTTAAATTCAGTAGTGGTTTGCTGTTTCATCTAAACCTGTCTTAGCTCTTAATAAATTAAAGTAGCTTTCTAACAGAATTCTGAGTAGCGATAGGATGTTGTAGTAATCAATTTTTCCTTCATTGTCTCCCTGATTTAAAGAACTTGGAAAGATGTCTGCATTCTGCACTGTGAAAGCTGAGTCTGCAGTGTTTAAAGGAAAATACTTGCAGACAGCAAGTAAGGTAACTTTTTCCCTAATTCTGCCTTTCCTGAAACTGCTGACATTTACTTTTTTTTAATAAGGTGGGTTTTGTGTTTTGTTAATTTCTTAATTCTCTGCTAAGAATACCAGCGGGACTGTCGTGGAAATTGCAAACTGATTTCCTGTGGGATACTGTACCATGGGATAATGTAACTTTAAGACACTAATACTAGACTGCAGAATGCATCTGCTGTTTTCACCAACAAATCTGTAGGTTTATTTTAAATTTATTTAAATTTATACATACAAATTTATTTTAAACTTCATATATCCTCCTATGGACTTGCTTTGAGAGAGAATTGTCTGTAGGTTATATCTGTAATGGTCAAAGGAATAGAAGACCTCAAACAGCAATCTTCTGAACATAGACAGAAATGAAGTTTCAGGGACTGTGGCTGCTTGTCATTCCTTCTGGCCTCCTAAAAGAAACTGTATGTATGAAGATTATGTCATACACTCTTTGTTATTCAAGCCTACAGCTGTTGTCAATATTAGTTTTTAATCACATGGAAGTAATAGTAGTATGTATATATTATCAAGAGCTTGGACTTTTATCACAAAATGGCAATTGTAAAACTTTTAAAGGTTCAAGATTCTACTCTGAAGGGCAGTTAGGAGGAATGATCTTCTGAATACAATGAAGATTAAAAGGCAAATGGAGATGTTTGGAATTCTTAGATTGCATTTAGATCGAAGCTGTGCATGACAGTATCAGACTAAACTTACTGTGTAAGTGTGGTTTCAGGAGTTTCATTTTTGCACTGGAATTTATTGCTGCATCACTAAATTTTTTATAATCACATTAATTTCCTATTTTTTGTAACTATGTTTTTTATTGTTTGCTTGCCATGTCTCTTGGGAGGTTGCAAAAAGGCTAAATAGCATGCACGTCTGATAGTGTTTTTTTTCCCACTTTTCCTTCTCTAGTTTGATTATTCATTTTACTTTACATGTCATTTATTCCCTCGAGCATGATCAAATGACCACATCCTCTTTGAAACCTAGTTTCAACTATATTTGTCCTGCCCAGATGCTTTCCTCCTGTCACCTCTGGATCCTCATAAGCGTCTGTACTGAGGACAGAAGAGGATTGAGCCCTAAAGAAAGGTTTAGAAATTTCCATGATCTTGAGGTTTGTGCTACAGCATATTTGCACAGCTGTTTGCTACTAAATCAGTGAATTCAGTTCCCTATACTGCCATTTTGAAGTCATAATTCTGGAACCCTGTCCTGACTCCTACCCTGGTTTTCCTTGTTGCCACAAGGCAACAGTTATAATAATTCAGACCAGATGTCTGCCTAGTCCAGTCTCCTGTTGCTGACATTAATCAATAACAAATTCTGGGGAAGAGATTAGGGGAAAGCATATACTGAAACCTGTAGTTACTCCCTCCAGAACATTCTCCCAGCCACCACTGATTGTGGCTGAAGGACTTTTCTGAAACCACATAAGCTTGTACAATTAATTACTTCCATGAATACATGGAGACTGGTTTTGAATCTGTGTAAATGTTTAGCATTGACAGCGATCTGTGGTAAGGTGTTCCATTGCTTAACCAGGCTGTATATGAACACATTGTTACCATGCATTATGTGAAGTACATTGTTTTGTGTATTTTGGAGCTGCATTCTCTACATTTTACTTTCAGCACTGTGGTAGTTCTGTTATTTTTAAACAAGAGCATTGTGCATCTGAGTTGCAGGCTGACCTGATGTTTCACGTGCTAACTTGCTTCTAATAGCTGTGTCACCAAGAACTAATAAGTAATAGATACAGTCTGTATGTACATTTGGTGTCAAGCTTTATTCTCTCTACTTCACTGTATTGGGGTTGGGGACTTTTGTCTCTGGAGAGAAACTGAGGTGCCTCTTGCATATTCAGCTCTTTTTATTTTCTGCATGAAGACAGCTAAAATGTGAGTGTACTGTACAAGTACTGTAATAAAAAAAAAAAGTCCCCCTTTTAAGTACATGTAAAATAAACACTGGTAATGCTAATGTGGCTGCATACAATATATTAAAGAACTGCAGTTACTTGTTAAGTAACCTCTTTGTATTTTAATCAAGTGTGTCACCTTTGTTCAAATAGAAACGAGAATGTATGATGCAGTCTGAAAGATGCCAGGTACACTGTGTTCAAGAAAATATTGTAACTGAGTACATTGTTTTCTGTACTGCAAAGTAAATTGTCAGTGTGTAGGTTCAACTCGAATGTCAATAAATGACTGGGCAAGATTAAGGCAAGAGAACTGCAGACAAGTTCTGACATTATGAAGAGGAAACATGGTGAAATGCTTCCCATATGAGGAACAAATACAGTATTACGTCTGGCTGATGTTTGATTTATTTTTCTAACTGGTAACCAAGTAAAGAAAAGATAATTTAGCCTGTTGTGCAGAACTGAACTCACTTCTTGCATCTAAAGACAATATGTTTCATGTTACTTCAGTTATAGAACTTCCATGTTTAAACTGAGGTCTGATAAATTTTTCAGCTTCAAGTAAGAATTCTCTCCAATGTGGTGTGTTTGTCAGGAACTGTCTACAGTAGATAGTGGTATATAATATTGAATAATGTGTGAAATATTTATACTGTTTGGTTTTGTTCGTTAGAAGACTTACAGACTTGCTAAAGCATTTTTTTTGTTGTTGTTTTTAAAGTGTACTGAATTCCATTGAAAGATCTCAAAGAGGTTCTGTGTCTTCAAGGTAGGAAGTGTGGCTCAACTGTTTCAAGAGCAAAGGAATACTGTATTATAAAGCATCAAAACAGTAAAATCTGAGGCATAAGTGACAGAAAAAAAGAACCAAACTGCCTGACAGAATGAAAATTCTCGTAAGCAAAACAAAAGAAAGTAGAAAGCTTATTAAAACCTGTCTGAATAATGAGTATATGTCTTAAGGACATGGTAGGATATGAGAAAATTAGAGATTAATGTGTAGATATAGCTTTAAGCAAATACATAAAGGAGTGGGGAATTAAGGGCCTATTTATTTTAGAGGCTGCTGTGATGCCACTGAAATGATTACTGATTTTTGAGCGTTTCATTCTTAATAATTTATTTTCCTTTTACTACCAATTTCTTTCCTTTTATAACTCTATGTTAAGTTTTTTTTTTCCATAAAAAAGGCAGAGATTGTGGGATGCAGGCTGTTATCCCTTAGTGGTACATTAGGTGTAGTTGGGAAAGGCAGTGAGCAAGGGGTAAAACAATTTGAGCATTAGAGGCTGGAACTGGATAAAAATTCATAAAGGAATGTGGCTGGTACAGATAGCTAGCCAACAAGTGGGTTCCATTATGGATGGAAAAAAAGGGAATCAAGGGGATAGAAGGTGCTTTAGTTCTATGGCCGAGGTAGAATCTTCAAATTAAGAACCATAATTTCTCTACCATAGGAAATATAGACTGTACTGGCAAGGGATGTTTTTGGTAATTCCCCATAATTATCCACATCCACACACGCACACACACATCTGTTTTATAATATGGTTACAACTTACATTATGTGAATGTTTTTCTTGTA
Organism: Cygnus olor; assembly: GCF_009769625.2. Classification (NCBI taxonomy): domain Eukaryota; kingdom Metazoa; phylum Chordata; class Aves; order Anseriformes; family Anatidae; genus Cygnus; species Cygnus olor. The sequence goes on along the minus strand of NC_049198.1, from coordinate 12,384,134 downwards.
GTTGTTCATTTTGAACAACTGAAGTACTCATAAGTTCTAATCACTTAGTGTTTAATCTTCATCATTCAATAAATGCTCATGAATTGGGCACCATTTGTCTGTAGCTTTTGTCTAGAATTACTAAAGAATATTTGTAATATAACTAGGATCCTTTTGGCTGCTACTGAAACGCGACTACTTTTTTGCTTAGAAATGGACATCTACTGTGCATTAACAATTCTGTTCGATTCTATTTTTAAGGTATGAAATGAAGAATAGTGTGTCAGATCTGAAGTGGAGAGGGAATGCAAGTAAGCAAATGTAACTAAGTAATCTGCAATTTGGCTAGCATCTTTGCACCTAATGCCAGTACTTAAAAGCCTTAGATACTCATTCTTTCTCATTATGTTGAATGAGAACATTGGTCAGGCATTCTGTACATTGGAAATGTTCTTGGTAGAACATCAGGCTTTCACAATTGTTCTTTAATCCACAGTTGTTAGCAAATTAGAGTAAATTTAGACACTGGTTGGCAGAGTCCCTTTGGAGGTGGTTCTGAAGGGCAGAGGAGTCCAGGAAGGCTGGGCACTCTTCAAGAAGATCTTAATGGCTCAGGGGCGGTCTGTCCCCACGTGCCCAAAGACGAGCCAGCATGGAAGAAGACCGGCCTGGCTGAACAGAGAGTTGTGGCTTGAGTTTAGGAGAAAAAAGAGGGTTTATAATCTTTGGAAAAGAGGGCGGGCCACTCAGGAGGACTATAAGGATGTTGCGAGGCTGTGCAGGGACAAAATTAGAAAGGCCAAAGCTCATCTGGAGCTCAATCTGGCTACTGCTGTTAAAGATAACAAAAAATGTTTTTACAAATACATCAACACAAAAAGGAGGACTAAGGAGAATCTCCATCCTTTACTGGACGCAGTGGGAAACTTAGTTACAAAAGATGAGGAAAAGGCTGAGGTGCTTACTGCCTTCTTTGCCTCAGTCTTTAGCGGCAAAACCAGTTGTTCTCTAGATACCCAGTACCCTGAGCTGGTGGAAGGGGATGGGGAGCAGGATGTGGCCCTCACTATCCATGAGGAAATGGTTGGCGACCTGCTACAGCACTCAGATGTACGCAAGTCGATGGGGCCGGATGGGATCCACCCGAGGGTACTGCAAGAACTGGCGGAGGAGCTGGCCAAGCCGCTTTCCATCATTTATTGGCAGTCCTGGCTATCAGGGGAGGTCCCAGTCGACTGGCAGCTAGCAAACGTGACGCCCATCGACAAGAAGGGCCGGAGGGTAGACCCAGGGAACTATAGGCCTGTTAGTTTGACTTCAGTGCCAGGGAAGCTCATGGAGCAGATTATCTTGAGTTTCATAATGCGGCACTTACAGGGCAACCAGGCGATCAGGCCCAGTCAGCATGGGTTTATGAAAGGTAGGTCCTGCTTGACAAACCTCATCGCCTCCTATGACAAAGTGACACGCTTAGTGGATGAGGGAAAGGCTGTGGATGTGGTCTGCCTTGACTTCAGTAAGGTTTTTGATACTATTTCACACAACATTCTCCTCAAGAAACTGGCTGCTCGTGGCTTGGACTGGCGTACACTTCGTTGGGTTAAAAACTGGCTGGGTAGCTGGGCCCAAAGAGTCGTGGTGAATGGAGTTAAATCCAGTTGGAGGCCAGTCACTAGTGGAGTCCCCCAGGGCTCAGTACTGGGGCCAGTCCTCTTCAATATCTTTATCGATGATCTGGATGAGGGGATCGAGTGCACCGTCAGTAAGTTTGCAGATGACACCAAGTTAGGTGCGTGTGTCAATCTGCTCGAGGGTAGGAAGGCTCTGCAGGAGGATCTGGATAGGCTGGACCGATGGTCTGAGGCCAACTGTATGAAGTTCAACAAGGCCAAGTGCCGGGTCCTGCACCTGGGGTGTAACAACCCCAAGCAGAGCTACAGGCTGGGAGATGGGTGGTTAGAAAGCTGCCTGGCAGAGAAGGACCTGGGAGTACAGGTTGATAGTCAGCTGAATATGAGCCAGCAGTGTGCTCAGGTGGCCAAGAAGGCCAACAGCATCCTGGTTTGTATAAGAATCAGTGTGGCCAGCAGGGCTAGGGTTTTCCTAGGCTAGATTGTCCCCCTGTACTCGGCTCTGGTGAGGCTGCACCTCGAGTACTGTGTTCAGTTTTGAGCCCCTCGCTACAAGAAGGACATGGAGGTGCTCGAGAGAGTCCAGAGAAGGGCAACGAAGCTGGTGAGGGGTCTGGAGAACAAGTCTTACGAGGAGCGGCTGAGGGAGCTGGGATTGTTCAGCCTGGAGAAGAGGAGGCTCAGGGGCGACCTTATCGCACTCTACAGGTACCTTAAAGGAGGCTGTAGAGAGGTAGGGGTTGGTCTATTCTCCAACGTGCCTGGTGACAGGACAAGGGGGAATGGGCTAAAGTTGCACCAGGGGAGGTTTAGGTTGGATATTAGGAAGAACTTCTTTACCGAAAGGGTTGTTAGGCATTGGAATGGGCTGCCCAGGGGAATGGTTGAGTCACCATCCCTGGAAGTCTTTAAGAGACGTTTAGATGTAGAGCTTAGTGATATGGTTAAGTGAAGGACTTGTTAGTGTTAGGTCAGAGGTTGGACTAGATGATCTTGGAGGTCTCTTCCAACCTAGATGATTCTGTGATTCTGTCCCGCTCTGTCCCCCTCTCTCCCTCTTTCTCCCTTTCTCTCTCTCTCTCTCTCTCTCTCTCTCTCCTTCTGGAATAAAAAGAGGTCCAAGCCTATGCAAGTGCAGCATACTGTTTATTAAGTTATTTTAAATCAAATAAATTTTACAGTTTGCTTTGAAATGTTAGTTTATAGATTAATGTATGATATTACTTCAATGGGCCAGGTGAGATGTGGAAAAATAGTTTTAATTTTGAAACAAGAAATAAGTATGTCTGACAGACTTTACAGCTTACTCAGCTCCAACTTCATCTCATTTTTATATATAGACTGTGCCAATAAAATTTAATAATTTACTGCATAATATAATATGTGGAACCTAATATTCATTTATTTCTGGGATTGTGAAACTGCTTCCTATGATTAACTGCCTAGGGAAACTCTCTTCAGCAATTCTTTCTATGCCTTTAAAAGTTTCTGATCCACGAGGAGAAAGAAGACATACTGAAAGCCCAGGAATGGCAAAAATAACCAAAAAGCAAATAAATTATATTGTGGCATTGTAATTACTTTCTTACAGATCCAGACATTCATACAAAATGAGATAGTGTAGGAGTTAAATTGATAGAAATTTTAATTCAAGTTCTTCAAAAACTGTTCATCTTATCATTTGTGTCTAAAGCTAAGGAATTAGTTTGATTTGCTTTAGGTATTTTAGTATGGAAATGGATTTACTAGTGGAAATGGATCTTGGTGGTCACAGCAATTCCAAACCACCTGTAGCGGAAAAATAAAGGACACTTTGAGCAGTCAAGCCCAGGCTCCTCTGTTTTATGACACTGAGATTTACAGAAACCTGTAAGATAAGAAAAAATATTTGTAGAGTATATGTGAATATGCAAGTATGTGTCTGTGTGTTTTTAAATATTTTAGGAGAACATCCTATGGTTTTGGAAGGACTTTTGCGAGCACTAAATTCATTATTTCAAATCATTAATAAACAAGCAAAAAAGTTCTTTCTTGCTGCAGCAATGTTGTTCCTTTCCTATAGTTACTTATCTGAATGAAAATAAAATCACTGTATATTTTTTTCTGAATTCTAAATGTAATTCATTTAATATTTTCTTCCTTCATGATATAAGTATACATTTTTTCAAATTTGATTAGTTATACAAATACAACATTTGCCTTTTGAATTTATCATTCATCAGCTGGCTGGTGCAACAGTAGATAATGAATATGGGAGGTTTTTTTATCAATATGTCTTGTTCATTGTTTTCTTTTTGTGAGGTAGGCTCAGTAACATTGCTTGCCTATTTTTTTGAAATTAGATAATTTGTTTCTGTTGTCCCAATCACATCTGTATTTAAGAGCTACTATTGATAACCTTTTGAAAGATTAAAAATAGGTATTTCTGTCCTATGTATAACATGTCAGGATATAGAACAGCAGCCACTATTTTTTTGATAATTGTGACATGTACATTTTGTTTTGCTTTGTGATTTATTATTCACCGTGTCCATATTACACAACAGAAACTTTCATATATGGTTAGTTTTTTCCCTTCATCTTTGAGCTGAATATGGCAATTCATTTTTATTTTATGATGAAGTTATCCTTGCAAGTGAAGAGGGCGTAAGTATTGAACGTTTCTGGGAGGATCCATTATAATGTCCAGGTGTGGTTCAAGCCATAGTTTATGAGACATGTCTATAGTGTGGAAATTAACAAGCAGAAAATAAAATGTGTGTTTTGCAAGATGATAGGCTGTAGGAAATTCAGGACAAATAATGGAATCATAAATTATGTAATTACTAAATTATAGAGATATTAAATCTATTTGAAGATTTATTAAACATATAAATAAGTTATAACAATTGTCTTTAGCAAGAGATATTTGATAGTATGAATGTTACTTAAAAAAAAAAAAAAAAGAAAAAATGGAAATGATAATTTTGGTTCTAACCTAAATGTGTCTTCAATCATAAGGAGTAAAATACATGGCAAAATTCTATGAGTTATTTTAGCAAGAAATATGTGTGGTAGATAATTAGAGACAGTGATAGTGCTTGACAGAAATTCTCAGAATTCTTTTTGGTCTGTAAATCTGTCAGGAGATCGCTTACCTGCTGCCTAGATAACAGCCAGGATCAGGAGACATTTTAGACATCTAGGCTTCTGGGTTAGCAGTACTAGCCACAACTTTTAGACATTCTGTTTGGTAATTTATTCTGACTTCTATTGGTGATCCATCTTTGATCTTTTTTAATGAATTATCACAAAGCATTGCTTACCACTTTTCCCTGATGGAAAATATACAGTTACCTTCTTTATCACAATCGTATGCTGAACCTGTCTTACTGGTGTCATGTCAAATAATTGTCTCTGCACTAGTTTCGTGTAGGTGAAACAATCTAAGGTTGTACTCAGCATTGAAGCATAAAATTCTAAATTACTTAATTTCTTATTTTTTTGTGTATTGTCCTTGTAAGCACCAAGAAGTTCTTAAGAGATACTGTGCCATAATGTGCCTATTTAAAACCTTATTTATCCTAATCTATATATTCAGGTATAGTATGTGTTACATATGTGTTCTGTGTACATTCTTAATGCTGTAACTGTAATTCTCTGGAGTAGTGTTTGGGGAAAAAAAAAGTAATAGCAGTTCAACCCTTTTGTGTGTACTGCCAAAATTTCTAAAAATAAAAATAATTTAAAAAAAACACTTGTAATTCTATGAGAAGTTCCATTTCAGACCTGAGCTGAATTTTATCCAGATTTCTCCAACCTCTGCTTTCTGGTATGTTCCTTATTTCCTCCTCCTTCTTCAACTGATACTACTATAAGTTTTATTAAAGCCTGTAAGTTTTACTTGAATTTGTGACTACTCAGGAAGCATGCTGTTTTTCTATCAATTTTTATTTTCTTGAATGCAAGACCAGCTCGCTGTCTCATCTTCCCTGTGCTACCTCTCTTCTTTCTATGCTGTCATTATTTCTTCACTGAAGAGAGCGTTTTCTTCTGTTTTACTCAGTAGATTCCATTTATTTTATCTACTTCTTATTTCAGAAATGTTAGAAGGCCTAAAATTCTTCTACACTTTTCTTTAACCAGTCTGTAAACCCATCCTTCTTCCACAAATTTTTCCTAGTAGAAAGAGAATTATATAGATCTTGTCCATGCAAGTAAAACTCGTGATCTAAATATATAGGATACCTCCACAGTAATAAGAAGAGAATGTGTGAATTTAAGCAAGTGATTTTGCCCTCACGTCATGAAGTCTAGCAAGTCCAATGTCAGTAGTCCCTTTGCAATCTGCTAATTCAGAGCAGCCAGAAGAAAATAATATATTTACATGCTAAAAAAAGTGTAAGATTTACAACTTTGTGATCAAAGACATTGAGCTGAAGGCCCTAAAATATCGTAGGTGATATTCTAAAATATCACTGAGAAAGATAATTTAAAGCTTAAAAAAGCACACATATCACAGTAAATAACAGTGTACAACTTCTTTGATATATATAAATTTATTAAGATACACAGAATTTTACTAGCAAACACTGAGTTTACTATACCTGGATTTATCAGTGTTCTCACTGGTTCATATAATTGATAATTAACTGTTGTTGTATGATTAAACACTTCATTGAACAGTATGAAACGTATGCTGTATTGCTGACACTGAAAGCCTGGAAATATTTCAACACCTTCAAGCTAGTAAATATGTAAAGCAGTAAGATAAAATCATTAATAAGCAAGTTCTAGATAGAGATGACAATCATTATTGAAGCAATTCTCATTAAAGCACTTTTTCTGGGTATGGCATGCTTTATAGAATAAGAATACTACATGCTTTGTTTAGGAAAATGGCAATGAATAAACTTTTATCTCCAAAAAAATAGAGGAAACGGTTCTGATCAGTTGTTTAGGAAAAACATAAAAACCACCAGTTTGACTATATTCTTAAGTGTGAAGCTGTGTAACAAAGAAATCAGTAGACCTATAAAATAGATGAAACACCTTTTAAATCAGAGTCAATTCATAAGTAATAAGAAAGTGTTTTGAAATAGAAAAGAAAGTGGGGGCTGTTTGCTTAGCTGAAGGATGGTTACATTGGTTATATATATGGTTCAGCTCTTAGCTTTCGGTCGTCTAAAACTGTAAGAAAGGTTTTGATGATGAGTAATTTTTGATGGAAAGATGGCAAGGTACCTTTTATATGTCCCAGTCACATTTAAACCTATACACACGCTTTGAAGCCTAACTTGGCGGTATTTTTCAAGCCACAGAAAGATCTGTATGTGTGCTGTTCTAGCTCGTGTTCAGAACAGGTTTATAGTAATTTACTGCAGAGATTCAATACTTAAGGGATTTAGGAAAGTATACTGAGGAAAGTATACTGTTTTCCTTTAATCTTTTGGTGTGAGTACTGTAGTTACACGGATTTTTTTGGTTTGAAGATTTACTTTCAATCAAGTTATCAACTTGGATTTTCTTCATATATGTGAACAGTTTTATTCTTGTACACAATTTATGATTTTTTATTTACAAATTCAATGTATTTACAGTATCTTTTTTTTTTTTTTTTTTTTAATTTGGGGATGTGTGTCCTATTTATTCCACTTTATAGTGGATCCATTTTATTCTTATTTTTAAAGGGAAAAAAAATCGAATTCAGGGACAGAAGATACCATTCTTCACAATGAAATGCCAGCCTGCTAAAACGTTAGGAATCAGTCTGACTTGACATTATCAATGTACTAGTTCTCATTCATGACAGGTGTGGTCTTTTGATGGCTTCTATAGGCAGTGTTTATGTTCAAGTGGAGTAAAAGATATGTTTTAATTTCTAGTTATTGCCAATAATTACTATTTAATTTCTACCCATGACTCGGAATTTCACTTATGCTAGGATTATGCTAGAAGAGCCTGTGTTGCCTAAGAAAAATGTATCAGAAGAAGATTAAAAATCTATTTTCTAGTTTGGGATTTTTTTTATTAGTTTGGTGTTTAACTTTCATACAACCACAGAATGTTTTGGGTTGGATGGAACCTTAAAGACCATCTAATTTCAACCCCCCTGCCATGGGCAGGGACACCTCCCACCAGACCAGGCTACTCAAAGCCCCGTCCAGCCTGGCCTTGAACATGTCCAGGGTGGGGCATTCACAGCTTCTCCGGGCAGCCTGTGCCAGTGCCTCACCAACCTCTGAGTAAATAATTTCTTCCATTTATCTAATCTAAATCTACCCTCTTTAGAACTTTAAATATTCTGTTTAAATTTAACTGGGATTTAAATCAGTTAAATCATAAATGGAGGTTAATTCTTAGCGTGCTATCCACAGCTGAATGCTAAGCTGTCCTCTTTCTTTACTGTCCCTATCAAAATATACTGCAGTCTATCATTTAATTGACAGATAACCTATGGAAATCACCACAGCTTAAACTGACAGATGTAGATCATATTTCTTGCTAATGGACTATGCTGCTTTGCCTGTCTTAATGTTGCTCAACCATCTTTTTTTTGGTTTCAACTTTAATGCTTGTTACAGTGTCATCAAAATTCTTTGCCTTTTCTGGTAGGTGACAGTGTACGCCAAGTTCTTCCTAATTCAGGCATATCTTCTGAATACTTGATATTAAATTGCCCTACAGCACTGACAGTGGATCTGGTGTTACAGTCTTTTAAAGCACTATTCTGTATTTCTGTGTAAGACTGCAAGATGTTTTTCTTACAAGGAATAAAGCTATCAGAGAAATCATCAGTATATTGCTCTCCTCCACTGTCCCTTTTTCTGTATTATCTGTTTCTCTCTTTGATTTATCCCAGAGCAGTCAGTATCAAGGTGGCGAGTTTTTTTGTTTCACTGTACAACCCTTAACATATTACCTGAACTTTTACTGCTAAAATAGTTATCATATAGACCTTAAATGTACATATTTCTATCGACCATTTTGCCCAAAGTGCTAAATTAAATGTTGTTATGACTGGTTATGTTTTCCTGTATTCTTTGTATGTTTTTTGACAGGTTTTTTTTTTTTTTCCTTCTCTATCATGTACATGAACTATTGGGTCTCTTCAAGAGTATGTGCTTTTTTTTGCATACATAACTTCAAAATTTGATCTCTTGATGTCCCTTCCAACCCCTGCAGTTCTGTGATTCTGTGAAAATTTAGAAGCAGGTGATATGATTATAAAAGTAAATGTGTACTTGCATTGTAGTGTTTTTTTCATTGACAGATCACATACATTTTTCTTATATTTCAGAATAAAGTTTAGTGAGTGTATCTATTTTCATATACATGCATATATATGTATATCTGTGTAAGCATATATAATTCATGTGTTACTCCATCTATATGAGGCTAACCCTTCATAAATCTGTACCCTATTTTGTGAGAAAATATTAATCAGTAGCAGCTTATTTAATGGCTTTATCTTAGAACATAAGAATGAGATGCATTTCAAAAAATGAAAAAAGGATTGACATGGTGTAGCTTGCAATTACTTACTTTTTTTGGCACCGGAAAAAAATATTCATTTTATCTTCACTTTAACATTAGTTGTTGTCAAAGGAGAAAAGTGCAAAAATCGTGTAGAGGGAAAATTCATTATGAACTGGCATAAAAGTATGCTTGTTTACTTTTCAACTTTGTTTTTTAAAAATATTGTATTCATACTGGGAAATAAATGTGTCCTCCACTGTCTTTTCAGTATTTTAATTTAGTAAGCTGCAATGATAAATGTCTCGGTACTGTGTAATTTAACTGAGTGTAAACAACATTAGCCGGTATAAGGGTTGATGTAAAATGTAAACTTTGTCATAGCTGATGTTGTTTGTTGTTAATTTTTTTTTTCTGAAGATTTTCAAATCAAGGTAAACCTTGCTGTAGATGCAGCCATAGAAAATGAATCTTTTCCAAATTCATAAGGAGTAGTATACCTATAAGAGTATTAGGTTACCCTCCTATAGCTCTGAAAGGCAGAATTACTGTTTCTGGCACACTAAGTAAAGCATTTCCCACATCAACCTTCCCACAGTCACTGGAAGTCATATTCCTTGTTACACATAGAAACCCTTGGAGTCCCCAAATGTAAAAATAAACAAGCAGATACAGAAATGTAAGTAAAAGCAAATAATTTGTATTGACTCCCCTCACTCCTTATCCATGTGAACAACGTAGATAGTGATGCTGATAATGTATGGGTAGGTCTACGGTGCCTTTGGGACGTTTTGTTTATGGAACACTTGGCGGCTGGTGATGAGGTGCAAATTCTGGTCAAAATTCACACTGGATTTTTAATAACTGATACAGAGGGAGCATCAATAGCCAAGTCTGGATATGTGAATAAAGTATGGACTGGTAAGAGGGTTTTGTTCCTGCACTTCAGCCAGTTTACCGTGTGTGATGATAGAGTGATCTTTGCAACTGGGGAGTCAAAGACAAAGTTGAAAATAGAAAAAAATCATAATCTCAGTCTCTGAAGGATTTGATCTGGATTTTAAAGAGACATGTCAAAGTATGGGTACATTATCTGTCCAGCAGCTGCCTCTGAAGATTTGCAAAGCAGTGTGGAATATTATCTGAATTATGAACTGAATGTATCAAGAGTCATTTTATAAACAATGAAAGACTGAATAGATGTTGTGTAAAACCAACATTGATTTTGTTATATATGATGCACATTTTGTGTAACATAATTTACTGTGTATAAACATAGCTTTCTGTCTAAATTCAACTCCTTCCTTTGCTTCTGTAAGCTATGCCTTTCTTTTTTTCCTCTTTTAAGTCTACTTGGAGTAACAGCAGAACCAAAAGGAGAACATGGAGCAATTGTATTATTTAACTAACCTTCTCCAACAATTTTAGTAAAAATTATTGATATGCTAATCGTATCAGTAGTGATCTATAGATCACTATAATAATATGACAGTTGTTCTTCAGATATTAATTGGGCTAAAGCTTTGTGGCAGCCAATGTTAGAACTGATTCATATTGGTTTTAAATCCTTAATTGCAGGTAATTATAGATTTGCTTATGAACCAAACAGCTGCTCCTTTTCCATGATCTATTTTACTCTGCCATTTGAAAGGATTAAGCTTGAGGCATGTCTATGAAGTGTTTTTTAATTTACCTTGTCTTGGCTCTATTTTATATTTTACATTGCACCTGGCCTGAATTTTCTAGAGCTCCTTGTTAATCTAGTGAAGCTTTTCATCTAGCCACATTAATGACATTACTTTTTTCATTACTTTTTGCAGCAATCCATTTGGCTTTCCTGTCTTGGCTCAAGATGGTGCAGATTAATTGTAACATCTCAATCAAAACAACATGTATAATATGCAAGCAGCATTCTTAAAAATGTTGTAACATTTGAGTTACATGAAGTTGAGCGCACTTGAAAGTTCTCTAAGCAACTGCTGATAGATGCAATCTGGGCAACATTTTGCAAGAATATTTATTGACAATATTCAACATTAGCTTTTGAGGGCTTATGAAATTGACTGTAAGCATGGGCCCAATATAGGGAGCTAAAAAGGAAGCTTGAATGAGATATGTTTTTCATGAACATCTCTTCTCTCTCCCTCTTTTTTTTTTTTTTTTTTTTTTTTTTTTTGTGGAGTAGTTGACGACAGAATTGTAAGGTGGCAGAGTTGTTTAAACTTTTGTTGTTCTTTGACCATGAACAGAAGAATGTTCCTCATGTACCAAATTACTGAACGCAGTTGTTTGGAAGCTGGTATTGTGTGTATGAAAAGCACAGTTACTATGAAGCATGGTTGAATGAATATGCTTCAAATCCCTGTATCATCCCTCAGAGGACTGATGATACCGGTCTGTAACTAAAAGTTTTTCACATGTAATCACAAAATCTTCAATTAGCTGTTGTCCATTTAATTCTGGGTTGCTTAAGCTTTTACTGTCTTGGAGACAGGAATGAGAAAAAGTGCATTTTGTCTTTGCAGATGGAACCATTTGCATTCAGGATTAGGTCACAAAAGATAAACCAAATAGTGCCAGTTTATGGGTGAATTATATAGCACAGAGGTCATCATTAGATTTCCAAGTGTATGATTTGGATAGCATTTTGGCTGATATCCATCAAAATAACATTGCTTAACTAACATGACCAATCTTCAAGCAGACTGATTGAGTAAAAAATTTATTTCCTAAGGGGAACAGAAGCCCCAGGACATGTTCTGGCAAGTCTTCAGTTGATAGAATAAATTATTAAGTACTCTTTGAAGCAACCAAGAATGGTAAATATGGTATTTTGTACCCTTAATGAAGGAGGTATCTGAGGAGCAGCTTACTCTTTTTTTTTTTTTTCCCTTCCTTGAGATTTTTCATTAATGTATTCTTTGCTGTTAACATTATCCATTCCTCCTCCAAGAGAGTCGTCAATAACTCCATCAAAAGGATCCCTATGACAGGGATGCCACCTCTTTGCATTCTTCTGGAAGTACAGTTTTGTTGTTGACTTTCAACATAGCTGCACACATTTCCAAAATTCAGGTCTGCTAAAATCTGAATTTCTTCACTTCTTACTATTGAACGACATAATAATAATTAAAAAACTGAAAAGGACCTGTACTGAGACAGCAGAATTTATGTACTTCACATACCAAATTTAATGTTCAAGGCAGGAGGTATCCTACCTCCTAAATGTGAAGCTACTTTCTGTCAAAAGAATAGCATTATTCAAAAAAAAAAAAAAAAAAAAAAAAAAGAGCTCCTTGCAACTGGGAAGATATGATAATCTTACAGTCAAGAATGCAGTGAATGAAGAGGCTAAGACTGGGAGCTGTGCAGGAGACAGGAAACATCTAAGAAGTCAAAGGATGGTACAGTCACTTGGTTGGAGAGAGTGGCAGTCTTGAAAGAAGTAGGAAGGGTGGAGAAGCTAGAGTTTGCTAGCCTGTGAAAATACAGACAGAAGTGGAAGAATGCAGGAAAGGGATTAAGAACCAGCTTTGTATTGGTTTTGGAGACAGAATATTTTCACACCATGAAAATAATACGTTTCCTTATGTCTGTTGTGATTAGCCTAGGGGTGTAGTAACACTTATCTTTTCCATTAGGTCAAATGTCCTTAAAAAGTTAACCTTTCCTCATCTTGAGAATATTGTAATTTGTTGTGTTGTATATCTTGTGTGTCTTGCCTTTAGGCCCATCTATCTTCTTACAGAGAGGATTGTAGAATCACTTAGGTTGGAAAAAGACCTTTATGATCATCAAGTCCAGCCATCCACATAACTACCAAGTCTACAACTAAACTGTGTCCGTAAGCACCACATCCACAGGTTTCTTAAATACCTGCAGGGATGGCAACTCCACCACTTCCCTGGGCAGCCAGTTCCAGTGCCTAACCACCTTTTCCATGAATGAATTCTTCCTGATTTCCTATCTAAGTCTCCCCTGGCACAACTTGATGACATTTCCCTGTGTCCTATCACTTGTCCTTTGAGAAAAGAGACTGACAACCACCTTGCTACAACTTCCTTTGAGAAATTTTCTGACTTGGAATTTCTTTGTAGTTTATCAATACGATCAACTCTGAGAAAGAATAAAGATACAATAAGGTGTTTAATACTGTAGAAACTTTCTCATTACTTAATAAGAAGTTTAAATATATTTGCTGCCTTGTGTTGAAATGTGTTCATTGTATAAAGAATGTTTTGTTTTAAATCATTTTAATTACTTTATTCTTTTAGTGATATTTTCTAAAGTGACTGAATTTTATCAAAACTAGAAACAGTAACTTCTTCTGTCGTACTGTAAAGACTACGTGAGATTTCATGTGGGCTTTATTTCTACATTTGCATCTAGAAGTTTGCTGAAATATTACAAATTTTAAAGGGCACATTCCAACACTGAATGATGAAAGAGTTTGAGACTCTGCTAGCACTGGTTTTAGAAGACTTACTGGGAGAAAGGTGAGAGCAAAAGATATCAGATGTTTGTGTTTTCTTGTAAGATGCACGGGCCACATCTTAAAACTTCATTATTTAATGAAAAGGGATCAATTATGTAACATTTTTATAATTATGCAATACAAAAAATATTGTCATACTGGAAAATTTTAAGCAAGGAATATAGAGACAAGCAGGTAGTTAAACAAATTACTACTGTAGGACAATTAAGATTAGCAGAAATTACTTTCATGTCTTAACATTATTATTGTAATGAAGGATAATTATGATATGGAACTTGAAATTGGAGTTGCAGTGATTGAAAGCATATATGACAGATACTTGAAGTTGCTGGCAGTTTGGGTTATTTCATTTTGCTGTTAGACTTCTGGTAATTACCTGAACACATGACAAGTTGTCATTAAGTACAACAGTAAGAAAAATCTATCAACAATCCTTTAAAAATACATTCTGTAATGCTGGAAGCTACATTGTTTTTAGGAAATAGAAAATGTTCTTTCTGATTTTAGTACCTGTATTACTGCTTCCTTTTTAACCTGTGCTTAGCTCTCCTTTCAGATACTGCAAGCTGAAAGAATCCATTGGGTTTTTGAAACAAGTATAAATTCCTGCTCCTGCCCAAGCTGCTGATTGTGTGACATGATGTAAGTCATGTAACCATTTTGTCTGCTTTTTTATTGTAGATGATGAAAATTTTCTGTTTTCTATACTTTGATGAAGTCAATCAGAAATGTTTATACTAGATTCCCTGCCAATCTTGATGAAAATTTCCATCTTATTTTAAAATTGAATTTAATTTAATAAACAAAACTTGTTTTGAAAAAAAAATCTAAATTGAAACCTTACATTTCTGCTTTTTCAGCTGAAATTATTCATTAGAATTGTAATACTTTCACAAATAATTTCACCTGACCTAACACATGCGAGACTGCTTACAGTTGCTTATCCTTCTTACACTGTTACTTGCTAGTTTTAGAACATTTTGAGCAATTAATATATATACCTGTTTAACAAGTATACGTTGTTGTTGGCTGAAACTTTATAATCTTAGCTACAGTTTCATTATCTTCCAGTGTGCTTGACTGTGTTTTAAATTTAATTCATTTTGAAGCTGGTGAATTATGACTTTGAATTTTTTCAGAGTTATGAATTATTTAAGTCATAATTATCTGAGCTATTCAGTAGTGGATCCAGAAAGTAAGTGGTCTCAAAGGAAAGAAACCAAAAAGTTTCAAGAAAAAAGATATAGGGAATATAGGAAAATATCAAATAGAGATTTCTTAGGAGAGAAGAAATACAAAGAGAATTCCCTCTGTGTGAATCAGGAATGACTGACAAGTTTCAGTTCATTGATCACATTAACATGGTATTAGTAGAGAATCTACCTTGTAAGTATAATATCAGCATCTTTCAACTGACCAAAGTTATTTTTCACAGATCCGTGTTACAATCTGATGAGCATTACCTTCAATAAAAATTCAAGGAAATAGATAATGGAATTTTTGAGGAGTTTCTTGGTGAGCTAGGATGGTGGAACTCAGCCTGCAGTAAACAGGACATAATTACCTAGTTTAAAGATGAGACAATGGGAATAAATCGGGAATTCTGAGTAGCTCATATTTAAAAGGGGTGTTCATGGCACTCACAACTCCTTCGGTTAGCTTATAAGATGCACAATACCACCATATCTGCTAGGAAAGCCATTCGCTGCGGGTCCTGATTGTGGTGAAATAACAATTGTGCTCAATACGTTATTTTGTTTGTAACTTGCTTTTAGTATTATATATCTCAGTTCTTCTAGAGTGGATGTAAACATGAACTACTTTGTTCTGTACATCTTGTTGTTAAACATGAACTACTGCATACACTTGCATTCTTTTCTGTTAACTAGTGTCTTTTCTTCTTTCTTATTTCTTCTTCCTTGCAGAAAGACATATATTTGCTTAGCTTTGCAATTGCTTTTGTCCTGCCCATAACATGCTGATCTCCAGAAGGACTGAACTTGAAACTTTTGTTTTTTAGTCACTCGTCATTCTTTTTAAAGAATTTTAAAAACGAGATTTGTAACGTTAGTTGTTGTTCTCTTTTAAGCATTTGTACTTACTCTTTACTGTGTTTTTCATCTGATGCCTTTAAGATGATTATGAAAATTAAGCTTCTTTCATAACTATAGATTTTTTATCTGATACAAATACAAAATATATGATGCAAATAAATTTGTGTTTGCAGTTGTCATCTGTTTCAGAATTTCTAATAACTCTGGGGCTCTCTATAGATATGTTTTTGTATAATGACACGAGCTGTCTCTATGAATGTAGTTGAAGTTTGTGTAAAAGTCACTCCTGGATCTCATGAAGTTTCTCTTCTGCTTGTTCATCATTAAGGTTTGAAATCGGTAATTAATGCTTTTTGATTATGTATTATTCTAACAATGTGTAGAATACTTTATAACAGTGTTTTCATAGAGAATCGATAACACAGGGTGCTCAATCTTTACAGCCTGAACAGTCTTTATAAAGGTACTTCAGATGACCTGTCACTTTCCAGAAGCCATTTAATCTCTCTTCACTGTCTTACATCTGCAATATATGAATTTTGTGTGGTTCAATCACCTTTGTAAATAACAGCTTTCTCGGAACTGGAATAAGCAATATATTTGATTGCTAATAATTTTGCTTAGGCAATATTCTATCCAAAATAAGTTTTCACAAGTTTAAAGAAAGTTTTCACTAAATCAAAGACTTCTAACTTATAAAACATTAGGAGACTGAAGCATAAAAAGTATTCATTCACCAGATGCTGTTAATTAGCTGCAATTATTTTACTAGGTCTGTTATATCCTGCAAATCACTGAACTGTCTTAATATCAAATTGATATTTTCTCTCTTAATGCATTCTTTAAAAGATCCAAATTTTCTTTGTTATTTATGTAGTAAATAGTATGTAGGAAATAAATCAGATTATACATTTTATATTTTCTTCTGAAATCAATGAAATTTGTAGTTTTTCTGATTTCCCAGGACTAAAATGGTAAATATGGACCATCCAGCTGGAAAACACTGTTTATTGTATGTTAGGTGTTTAAAGAAACAGCTCTACCCACCCCCAAAAAAGACAAAACCAACTTTCCTAAAGCATTCAGCTCTGTTGTTCTTGAAGGTGGAAGGTCATTGTCATGGAAGGCTATGTTCGTGGTTGTGCTAAACTGATCTTTTCTGTCATGTAAGTTTGCACACTTGAGGCATTCGAAAGGAAAAACTGAAAACTTAAACTTAACTGTATTCAATAAGAAAACAATTCTATGAGTGGAGTGATGTATTCTTGGTGACCTGCGTTGCTAAGAAACAAACTGCTGTGTTCTCAATTGATTAAGTCCTTCTCTTCTAAGTGTTTTTACCACAAAGTACATTGCAATGCCTTATTCAGGCTTGGACGTTTCGAATCCATTAACTATGAGG
This sequence comes from Cygnus olor, assembly GCF_009769625.2. NCBI lineage: Eukaryota > Metazoa > Chordata > Aves > Anseriformes > Anatidae > Cygnus > Cygnus olor. The sequence goes on along the minus strand of NC_049198.1, from coordinate 12,367,118 downwards.
TCAAGCTATTATCTGCTTCTTTACTCCCTTCAATCTTGCTCCATCTAAACTAAAATCACTTAGACACCTTTCAGTGAATATCTAGTATAAAGTTCCAGTGCAACAGGGGACAAAGCAAAACTCTTCCTATTTCTCCAGACCTATCTCCATATCCTGTTTCTTTTCTTGATCCTGGTAGAGAACACTGCCAACTGCATCTGTCACACAGAACTGAAGCTTGGATATCATCTTCAGCCCATTCTTGTTTCACTTGCTAGTACTGAATTTGCCCAGTGCATGGTGGGTTACAGCACGTGGCCACATAGTGCCTTTCTGTGAAATTTGGCAGTGCACACAACGAAAGATGTGTAAAAGCTTGTTTATTTTTATATTAGCTGTGGAAGGATAGTTGATACACGATCAGATATAAAGTAAGCCAATACAGAGTTACCATGTCAGCATTGTGTGAACTAATTTAAACCAATAAAGTCATTTTATAAAGTATCTATTCTATGCATTGGGGCGCAGCATAACTGTTATTTAGTAGTAGGGATTATCTGTCTATATTTATTTTATCATTTTTCCCTATACTTTTTGAAGAGCATTTCTAAAATAGTAACTTACTTACTCAGCTACAGAGCTGATGCGTTTTCTCTTGCTTTACTGTTTATCTTAATTATTGTAAAATCATTTTTCTGCAGTTAGAAAAATGTTCTATGTGTATTTATCTAAAATATTGTTGCACTGTGTAGTTTGTCGCTATTTCATTTTTGTATCCATCTCTAAACTGGTATTGAAACTTTTCGCTTTAAGCTTCCTAACTTCTCCCTCCCTTCCTCCCTCCCTCTCTATTGAAAGACTAACTCCTGCCTATTTACCCATCATTGACCCACTACAGTGGGTCAGTGGCTGTTATTGCCTGCTTGTTAAACTTACAGATTTTCATAGTGTATTTCCCACTTGATGGGAATTTACGTACACGTTCAGTAATCCCCTTATATCCCAGTGCTTCATGCTATCACTGCTGCTCTTCTAGCTACACAGAATTGACCAAGGTTAGTTAAAAAGGTTTTTAGATCAAGGTTTTCCTGAGATCACTGCCTGCAATACTAATCACCATCTTCATTGTTTCCTACTTCCTACTACTATATCAATTTCTAGTCTTTCACCATAGATTTACACTTGATGTATGTGAAACTAGAACTTTAATGTCATTTTCTAAATCTAACCATTCAGAACAAATCATGTACCCAGAGAAGCTGTGAAATTTAAGTCAGCCAAAACTGATAGAACATTAGAAATTCCAGCTTGCAACATCTTCAGCTTATGAGTTAGTGTTTATGGCTGTTACTCATCACACATTGACCGTTATTTCTACCTTTCCATCCTGTTCTTAATTGGATATATTTCGTTTATTATTCCCAGCCATATATTTTCAGGTAGTACAAATAGCTTTATAGATCAGCAGTCACACAATCTCATCTACTTTTTTCTTGACTCTTAGTACATACTTACTCTGAAATATTTTTAGGACAAATATCATAGGCTGAGTAGCTCTACTGATTTATAGTAGCAGTAATGCTCCTTCTCAGAAGAAAAAAAAAAAAAGAAATCTTTTGAAATTTTCATATTCCAGGCTAATTCGGAATTCTTAGCTTGTTTTACTGGAGGTGATTAAACTGATCAGTTATGAGAAAGCACTGATTTGGACATCTTGCTTATGAAATAATAGAGGATTTCTGGCTTCTACTTCTGCAAATACATTTCTGGCTATAAATTTTTGTTTTGTTTCTCAATTTCGAATTCCATCAGACTCATTTTGTTCTGGGGTTTCTAGATGGAGTCCACTGTTAGTGTTATTTCCATTGCTTGAAAGAGGCTAGACTTTATATTAGTTCTAAATTCACCATTGGAGGTTGGTTGATACTATTATTCACCATTATAAGACACTGTTTTATTGACAGTTGGGTGCTGGATTATGGTCAGACCCCAAGCTCCAAGATCAGGAAGGTTTTGCCACATGAGGGCTCACCACCTTTCTTGTGCTTGTGTTAGTAAATGGCGCTTTGCTAGGGAATTTTCACCCCCCTCATTGGAAATAAGTTGTCCATGCTGTTTCCTTATTAGTGCATGTGAGAAGAGTTTTGTCAAGGACATTGCTAAACATTTTCAAAGTTTGGGAGTTTATACAGGCTGTGGGTTATTCTCAGTTGGCAGTTTGCTTGCAGACAAGCTGTTTTGGAAGATAATAGAGTTTAAAAAATTGGACTTCTGCTCTGTGGCAGTTAGTCCCAGAGAGTGGTATTTCTCACAGCTAATTTATGACTACCACTGTAACCTCTGTAGAATTTCCATGCATCTATTGTTCTTTAAAGTAGAATGTATCACCTAGAATACCATCCAAAAGTCGTACAGCCCTCCAGCAGTTAATTCCAGTAATGTTGAAATTCTGTACTTCGCTACTGTCATGAATTTGTCTACCATCAACCTCTAACCAGAGGATTTAATCATACTTATACCTTTGAAATCTTCATCTATTGCCAAGTATTCACTTCCCATTTGACAGGCAAGATGTTTTCCAGCAGTCATGTGCGTATACACCTGGCAGATACAACTTATCCCTGAAATTTCCAGGACAATTTAAATCTGGAAGAATTCCAGTCATGGGTAAGAGCTCCAGGAAGATTTGGTATTCATTAGGCAGAAACACAGGTTGGGCAAGGTTACTGTGTCATGTAACCAATAAACACACTGTGAGCATTTTAAAATCATATAACCTCTCTCTAATTAAGTGTTAATAGAATGGAAAGGAAATTCACCGGATCACTTTTCCTAATGCATTAGCTATTTCAGCAGAGAAACCCTATGAATGATTTTAATAGTGTCATTATAGTGATATTGTTGAATGACAAATCTCTTACTTACATCAACAGGAAGGATAGTTGACTATTTCAGTTAAAATGTGAGGTGAGGCTTTAAAAATGTAATAGGCTTTGCATGCTCTTGCATGATTCTCAGCTTCAAAACTGGTTAACTGGAGATAAGGTATGTCAGTTTTTCATATTATGTGTAATCCTCTCACTGTTTGTAATATCATTGGTCATATTTCCACTTTCAAGATTATTACTGCTTTTTTTTTTTTTTAATATTCATTTCCTAATTCTGTCTGCCTTATTACATTTCACACTGACGATTAATTCTTACCTCCATATAGCATGCAAATGACATGCCTTGAATAAAAAATGCCCTTAGACTGTGTGCTCAACAAGACTAGAATTGTCATGGCTCCTGAGTTTCAGAAGTGTTCATCCCATATGGGGGATGGCTTTGTAAGTAATTAATAGCAAATGGTTTAATATGAACAGAAGAAATATAACGTAAGGAAGATTTTCACTGATTTTATTTTTAGCCTACAATGATTTGTAGAAAATAGCATTGAATAATAGATTTTCAGCTGGACCATACCCTAAACCTGGACATCACATGTGGCTCCGGATGCTGTGGCAACTGCAGCTGTGTTGTCAAGGAAACAGCCTTGTGCTCAGTAGGCAAAACCAATGAGGATTAAGCAAGGCTACATTATAGCTAAGCCTCTGTGACCTTATCAGGGAGCAACAAGATCTGTCTGTTCTTCACTGTGCAGGTGTCCCTCAGGAGTGAGGGAGATATGCACAGGCAAAAGCATACATGCAGTATATCTGATTTAAATGTCAGACCTGGATTATTCAAACAAGTGAATGCATTTCCCAGTTAGATGGATTAAAAGACTCCACTTGTGTAAGTAAAACATTGATATAAAATAAAACTAGATATTATAAAAGAAAGTAATGTGACATGTTTTAGTTAGCTATGAAATGAGGAAGAAATAATTAAAGTATGATGGACTTTGGAAATATTTTAATTTTTGTTATATCTCTGTAGTCAGGCTAAAATTACATAAAAGTGTACCACTATTAAAAATATGTTAATTTCCCAGTGATAAGAAATATTGTAGATAGGACACTGACATGCAGAATAGTTGTCAACATTTTCAAGAAGTCTTATTCTTTACTACTAAGAATTAATTAATGCATGGGTCACTTAAGTAAACTCACACTCCAACATACATGTTATTTCATCCCAGCATTTTATATCTAAAAGAATTAAAATCCAAGTGGAACTGAGATAAATAAATGCAAGAGAAAAATACTTAGTATTTTTTGGTTTGTTGGAAAGGAAGTTTAAATAGAAAAGTTGTTTAAATTGCTCTCAGAAGTTGTCTGGTTTTTGCTTGAACTATAAAATATTTTTTGTTTTGTTTCGGAAGCAAAATAGACTGTTCCACTTGAGTTGAAGCTTCATAATAAATAAAAATGAATGAACAAGCAACTAAATTTTACTTGGTTTGGCAGAATCTCTGGAGTTCGTTGTGCTTATCTGTTTTAAATTGTCACATAACATCAAAGGTGATTAAATGTCTCTTCTAATTAACCCTATGTTTAAACCGTTAATCTGGATTTACTCATATTAATTATTGTATTTTTCTTATTTCAGTATTTCTTTTGGTGTTACATGACAGTATTTTCCAAAAAAAAAATCAGTGTTAATTTATCTGCAGCTAAAGCCAGATGAGCCTTTTTCATTAGTGATACTGCCAAGTGTCTTGTACAGAAAAGAAGGGGCTGAAGCAAACTGTGAAATGAGTCATATCTGATTATCATAGTGATTTTTCTTTTAACATTATTTTATGTTTTATTTTCTTTCTTAGTGTCTTTTTTTTCTACAGTGAATTTAATCTAAACCTACCCAAGTCCATGGGTTTTGTCAAGTTTTGATGCTTCTTTTCTTGCATCCCACTCCTTTTTTCAGTGAAGGCAGTGCTTCTGCATTTCTTCTTTTTTCAAATATCTGACTTTTTTTTTCCCCAGAATTGCTGTTTTTACCATTTCATTTAAGTTATAGAAAAATCTTATGTATAAGATATTTCCAGCTAAATAGAGTGTTTCAGACATTTTGCTGCATGTTTAAGGCAGCTATAGAAAACTTGAAATTGACCTTATTTTATTGCTTCATTTCTAAGATACTTACCACTGACCTGATGAGAATTTATGCCAGCGCATCAGGGGAAGAAATGTAACAAAGATGACAGGGAAGACTTGGCTACTTTTGTGACCTAGAAATGATTTCACTCTTATTAACTATGTAAAATGTACAACAGGAAAGTTAGAGACAAGAGCATACTTAATGCTGAGCCATTCTAACATCAGAGTTGTTAGAATATGTGCAACAGTTAGCTTTAGAAATTGTGGATAAGTCCTTGAAGAAAAGGCACTATGATCCAGAAATGTTCAGAGAAACATGTACCTTAACATTGAAAATAAGAGGATTAGGAAATGTGTTCTGCTTCCCAAAAATTTACTCATTCCCATTTCTTCTTTTTTTACTCATTTTTTACTTTCAGTTTTTGAGTGGTTTTGTATCACATTTGATTTCCTCCTCTTGTGCTTCTGTTTATTACTGATGCATTTAATAGTTATTTTGAAGGTTGGGTACATAGCTGGATACTTTTCCTACTTTTTTATCTTCTTGACCTTTTCCCCCCTCCTCGCATTTTTCCTAATTCTATACAAACACTTCTATTTATATTCTCTCTTGGTCTATCTTCTACCTTTATGGGCATTTTTCTTTGCTTTTCAGCCACTTGAATCCATGCATTGGTTAAATAGTCTGTCTTCTTTAAGGAGTTTGATGTGAATTAAATTGAATTTTTATTCTAGATCTTACTAGTATAAATGATACTGACCAATTATTACTAATTTGGGGAGCAAGAGGTGTTAGCCACTTTTTAAAACCAGTTAACTGCTTTAACACTGCCAGTAATTTAGTGCAAGTAATCTACTATCCTGCCACTTGCAGTCCTGAAGAATAGACAAAGCAGCAACAGTCTCTCCAGTTGGATTATTTGTGTTCAAATAGGTAGATCAGGCTTTCTATACTAATGGAGTGAGTTAGAAGCATTCGGGACATGTCATTTGTCCTGTGCACGTGATGTACAACTGATCTGTTTGTGCATAACAAATCTAAGATATACCTGATGCTGTAGATTTACAGCAGGCCATCAGTATATGTCCCAAACCCATGTGTCTTGGTGTTCCACCTTCTACAGTAGATCTCTTTTCTTCCATGTGAAATGCTGGCAAATATGATTTCCTCACTCCATTTTTAGTTATTTGTGTAACTTTGGTTCATTTATTTTAAATGTCTCATATCAAGGAGATCTAACTTGTTTGATCAAATTCAGACATGAATTGAGGAGTAGTTATTGGAACATATGGTGAAATCTGATAAATTATGTAATATCACTATGGAGGAAATCAAAACTAGACCTAGATAGTTTACTTAGGTCTACTTTTTCTTAATCTTTAATCTTTTTTAGCTATTTATGGTAGTGTAAAATGCCAGGGTAGTTTTACTAAATCTAAATACTCAGGATTATAGTGAATTAATTCCATTTTGTTATGAGATTATGCATTTATAGGAAATGTATTGTATTATTTTTGTATTGTATTGTAATATCTTCAATTTGGTTCACTGTTCATAAAACATATATACAAAACTGTATTTCAGATTTTTTCTTCTACTTTACCTGAACTTCTGACTTCCGACCTGTTTTGCTCATTTAAAAGTAAGTTTCTCAGGAGGGTAACTTAGTAGCTATAAATTGCTTTCTGAACAGGTTTTGATGAATGAAACATTCAAATTTAAGCACACTTTCAGGTTGTGAAATCCAGATTATTTGGTGGGTATATTAATCAACAAGTATACGATTTCTTAAAAAAAAAAAAAAGCGTGTCTATATATAAATGTGTGTATATATATATATGTGTTGTTACCCATGAATTCTAAGTCAAAGGCTGTCAGCCACAGTAACTATCTGTGTGCAAGATATCTGAAGACATTTTAGTATGTATTTTTGTATCACTGCAGTAATAGGTAGCAATATATAATCATGTGTCACTGAAATAAACTCACACTTGCAAGCAATGCATAAGTTACTACTTCATTGTATCTCTTCATTGTCAATCACCTTAAGAAAGAGAGTGTTTATGGAAGCCCCAGCACCTGTTGTTTTTTTGATCTTATGATGAATGTTGTGTACTTCTCCAGATTGTTAATTGGAACAAATGCAAATGATGCATATTTTCCATTTCTACTTTTATTTAAAGTACCATTTTTCAGTTTAATATTTTAGAAGGGATAGAATAAAATCCAGCAAATTACTAACAGAAGAATTGAGAAAGTGAGTTCAATTGTTTTGCTAATGATCTTTGGTGCCTGCAATTCCAGTCTGCAGTCTTGATAAAACCCAAGTAAATATTGGTCATACCTCCACTGAGAGATACACTGGCAATAATGTTCAACTTGTTAACAGACCTTCAGCTTTGCTGAGAAAAACACACAGAGGATCTTTTTGATTGCCAGCTCTATTTTTTAAAAGTATTAACAGGCCCACATCCAAGAAGATGATTACTTCAGTGCTTGTTGCTTAGGATTTATACTCAGGCACGTGGTTGCTAACACAAAACCGCTTTGCTTCCTTAGGAGGTATTTAAGTCTTTTCAGACACAAGAACATAGAAATTGCTGTACTGAATCAAAGCTTTGGTTCATTTATTCAGCCTATGATCGGAATTGATTACCTGTTCTTCATAGAATAAGGCAAGAATCCGTTACATTTACAGATTAATCATATTAAAGAAAATTTGATGCTAGCTTCTCCCAGTCACTGCTTGTGAGGCTTGCTTTATATGTGAAGACTCTGCTCTTGAGAAAAGGAAGGAAAGGTAAAAATTACTTTGTAATGCTGCTGGGTAAGGGAGAACAATAAGGAAGACCAATAGAAGGAATAGGAAAGACATAGATCCAGAGAATGCCAGTGGCACATTAATGGCACAGTCAGAAGCTGTTTGTCTTCTGAATAGTCAATATTTGATGGATACTACCTGAACAAGAGAAACAGGGTAAAATTCAGGATACAGTTTGAGGGAGAGCATATGATTGTGTCTGTCATGAATGTGGTGAGAACCTTGGAGGAAGAGGCTCTTGGCTTATTGATTGATGTTAATTATATTTCCTGATATACAGCTTATTAGGTGACACTGATAAGAGATGTATGTGATATCCGAAGGGCTGTATATTCAGCCCCAATAGTAAACAAGACATGAACCACAAGGTTGAGAAAAAGGCTTTTCTAAGCATGCCTTTTTGTCAATTTAAAATTTTCTGGTTTTCAGTTTGAGTAATAGCAGAAAAATTTATTTTCATTGTATTGTTTGTTGTTTTGTATGCCCTGATAATAATCTCCTTTCTAAATTTGAGTCCAGAAATTCTTTTCCCTTTTGAATCACATTTTTTTCTATACCTCTCCTTATACTTTCAACATTATGTTTGGAATTCCTATTTGAACTTCCTTGTGTTTGTATTCTTCCTGTCTTCTTTTTTGATATGTGGTTCTTAAAACTGAAATCAGTATTGATAGTATAGATATGTCTTTGATTTCTGTAGTTCATATGAAAACTCTTCCACTCTAATTCTTATGCATTGCGTTTGCTTAAGCCTTTGAGCAACTTTGGATATGGAGGTTTGTTTTTTTTAATAGGCTTATTTGACTACATATCCAGTATATCCACAAGTGATTTATTTTCTTTCTTTCAATGTCAACAGGGTTTGTAGTTATCAATAAAATTGTGTTTGCTAATGTGATTTTCCAAGTGAAAATGAAATCTGTCCATGTTTTGGGTTGCAGAGCAGAGCTCACGGACAACTTGCATATCTCCTACACTGGAGCTTGTGGAGGTAGAAATAGAGGTTCTTGCTGTTAGCTCACTTAGTCATTTGTTGCTCTCAGTATATTCCTCTCTGCTTGAGATAACAAGATAGAAAGTGCTGTTTCCTTTCTTTCTCCCACGCCACCTCCACACTTTTCTTTTCTTTTTTTTTTTTTCAGAGTCTGTCTTTCAGCTTTTAATTAAATGACTAGGTTGCAAACTCCCTAACTGTCAAGGTAGATAATGTATTTAATGAAGCAATATGATATCTGGACAACCAGAATCACGATTAGGCAAACAGTTATTCTCTGTCCCAGTTGTCCCTTTAGTCAGATGGCTGTCCTATTCTTGATTTTTTAGGATTGTAGAGTTCTTTCTTGCCCTGTGGTATTAGGTCTTTTTTTTTTTTTTTATAGGTCCCACAGTTTAATGTGGTACATTCATCGACTCTAAGTTAAATATTCCTCTTGAACCCCTTCCAGTAGTTTTCAATATACTCATCTTTTAGGTATTCTAAAAATATAGTTATATGCAAGCTTCAGCAGAACCCAACAGAGGAAAATTCATTACTTACATATTTTTCACTGTGCTAGACACAAGCAATTCTTATCTTACTTTCACAACTTAAATATATGCTTTTCTTAAAAATCCTTTTATATTAGATACTCCAATATTGACTAAGACAGTAACTAACACTGAGTAAGACAGGTATTAAGTCTGTAGGAACGACAAAGTGTTCAACTCTGCTTGCCCATACAGGAGTGTTAATGTCTCTGATTATTTTTATTTCATATTCTTTGGTTAATCTGCAAATTTTCTTTTTATTGGCATGTTTCCAATAACTTTGTCCTGTACAATACTTAAAGAAATGGAATTGGATAGGACATGAATCCTGTGTTGGACTGCAAAACTTTGCCAATCAATGGACAGAAATGTTAAAAATATCTGTAATTCTTTGGTAATCAGGACTGATTCCTGTTCTTATAGCTCTTAATGCCTGTGTCCCAGTGAAATCTCTTCATTTGGTTTTGGTGATTTTTACTTTTAAGCATAAACCATCTATTGGTCCATCTACCCTTTAAAATTGGATTCTTTGGTGATAATTCACAGTTCATATGGAGTCTAATAAACACAGGACCAATTTTTACTGAACATTATTTAAAATCAGAGTGAATTTATATTTTATCTGAAGAAATTGAATAGGAAGGACTTTTCTGGTTAGTGGTCCTGTTTTTGAATGTCATACCTCCTTGGGTTTTGAGAAGATATGTTTAAAACTTCTGCTATTAAGGGAAGAATGAGTGTACCAGGATCACTGAGTAGAATTTGCAGTTGTGCTTAAGTGTTGTCCCTTCGGTGTTTGAACTTTCATTGCTTTTTTTCTAACTGATAGTATTATTGCTACTGTGGTATTTCATCAGGATTATTTGATCCATCAGCATTTTTACTGATGGTTCTAGACTATCATCAGATGTTGCTGAGAAGGTATGCTGTTGTTCAGGAAAGAAGTTGGAAAGCATTTTTGCACCATGTTTGGTGTAATGGTGGTATTCATGGTAGGTTTTATAATTGTCAGAGGCCTCCCTTATAACAGAATAACGCTCTTCATTTGAGATATGTCTGAATATCAGATGGAGATATGTAACCACCTGTAGTGCCTTGCAGCATCATACAAGCCATATAGTAAAATTCCCTGATGACACTTGAGACACCAGAGATTTTTCCATCATTTGGGAAAAAATCTTAATAAATGTCCTTGCATATCATAATTCCTCCAGTGGTTTATTTCTCCAGTGGTACTGAATTTGCACCTGCCAGACGAAGCTGGGGCTAGGTGGTCCTCAGGGAGCTTCCTTTAGCTCTTCTTCTATATGTGGGGAACACCACCCTGAAAGTATTTGCTCTAATATGCTAAAATTAGGAATCAACCTTGTAGTCTTCAGAGAGAGACACAAATTTTTAGAAAATAAGTTAGCTGCTGAAAATACAGACTTTCTTAATTACTTTCTTGGACTTGGACACTACTTTTCTTCCTAAGTTCCAAAGTTAATAGACTACTTACACCCAGTTAAGCATCATATTGCTATGCAACTTCAAACATTAGCTGGTTGACTAGATATTGAGAGGATATTTTTAATTTATTGCTCTGGACTTTTGAACTGTTTTAAGTAAGCATAAATCACTTTTAGTCAGTGCAGCTAAATTGTTCTTAGGCTTAAAAACAGACTTACAAAAACATGCCTATTTAAGAAAGATATTTAAATGAAAAACATTCTGCTTTCTCAGGTATGAAAACCAGGGATATTTAATAAATTAATCTTTTGTTACAAATTTAGTACTCATTATTGTTACTTTGTGTTGGCTTCTTTCAAGAATAATTCTATATTCTTTGTACAAATACACTTGTCATGTTTATTCCATTCTTTTGCTCAATGACAAAATATTTGTATCTTCAACTTTTCAATTTCTATGCCCTAGAATAGAGTCCACTTTACAGTTTTGGAGTTTGTGAAAAAAGGTGGCACAGCATTTTTTTGATCTTTTCGCAAGCATCCGGTAACCATATACATGATTTTCTTTGTGACAGTTAGTTTAATTTCCTGCCTGTATCTCATCTGGATTTTTCTTTCTTTCATTCTTGTTTGTCCTTATGTCTGTTCGGTTCCCTGTGTTCCATTCTATGGATTACCTATAAGTTACTTGTGGAGTTGTCTGAGCTTTCTCCTGAAAATACAGTGATGAGTGCTACAATTTAAATCTTGCTATGGATGCAGAAAGGAAATGCAATACTATTAAATTGATTTTAATATACGCCCAATATGTAGGCACAATATTTATTCACTGTGAAGCAATAGCAAAAGCAATAGCTGTGAGGGAGTGGGATAACTAAATCTCAGAATGCCTTGTATTCTGTGTGTTTCTTTTGTTATATGATTTGCTATTTTTCTAAGATACTGCAGGAGTCATTATTTTCATAAAAATTGTCTGTTTTGTTGGTATTGATGTGCACTTTTCTTTTGTTGCTGTGGCTGTTCTATTCTGCAGTTTTTCCCACAGTGAACTGAATTCATTTGCAATGTTGTCAGACTGCAAATGAGTGGGAAACAGAACTAGTACTTAGCTTACATTCAGGGCAAAAGAAGGGGAACTCAAGCACATACACTAACGAGTTGCTTTGGAAAACACTGGAATTGAGGTTGCATTTCTACACTAACAATTCAGTTACTTTGGAGGTGTCTTCCTTCAAAACTATTTAGTATTTTTCTTTCAGTTTTGGCAATTTGTTACAGTTCGTTTTGCTACTCTGTTCCAAACCTCCAACTGTCACATACCTTTGCAACAAAATATTCCAGTATATTCAGATTTTCCAGTATATTCCCTATAAGAAAGCTCCTGTGTTTACTGAACAGCTCTTGTTGTGCCACTGAAGTCTTCATGGCACTTACAAGCAGATAATATCTAGAATTTCTCTTCTGATTTATTTTAATAAGCCCCCACACTTAAATGTAATTGCCTTGTTTGAAATTCAGCCCTTGATTGTTTTTGGTTTCGTTGGGTTGGGTTGTTTTGTTGTTGTTGTTGGTATTTTCATTTTTGCCTATGGTGCCCATGAAACAAAGAATGTGATGAACATGGTTACAGCTTATCTCCTCAGTAATTTTTAATTACATCCTGGATGTGGTGGAGGACTATCTCAAGAGTTGTTTCTTCTCTTGTGGCTTACCTGACTGGATTCACTGAAATAATCCGTTAAAATTTTTGCCTCAGCAATATACCCTTGTGGAATTTAACAGGTTTACATTATTGTTTGCTTCTTGTTCTCAGATTTCCTGGTCTCCCAGAGTACGTCACAGTCACTGTCATCATCCTAGTCTCACCCTCAGTATTACAGTCTTAAAAATCCTGTGCTTTCCTGTTTAGGTATAGAATCCCAGTCCTGGTCCTATTTTCCTTATTAATACAACAAACTGGTTTGTCTGATTTAACTCAGCTATTTCAGCATTTAACATTACTCCTGTGTTGGAGTGAACAATTGTTTTTCCTGTTTTGTACAGTGAACTACAGCATTTCACTTATTATTACTTTTTCTCCATGTTTTAAATTGTAGTATGTTATTAACTTAATTTAAAACCAGTCATTCTGTTTTTCCCATTTTACTTTTTCTTTTTTTCATTTGCGTATTTTCATACATTTGGTAGTATTTTTTTACTTTATGTATCCTGTATAAATAGGACTTTATTGTTAACTAACCAGTAAACTGGATTCTTACATACCCACAAAACAATTCAGGTAAATATTTTCTTTTACTTTTAGCTGCTTTACTTGTAATTCACATCCACCAGTGCAGTATAAGCTGTATGATATTGATGTCTTAAAATTGAAGAGTATGCCTGAGAAAAAAATCACCCTATATTTGTCTGCTGTAAGATTAAAAAGAAAAGTAAACATAGAAATTGAAAGGAAGCAATAAGATCTGAATTACAAAGTTGGAGTGGAGAACAACATTGGTGTAACATTTGAAATGTTTATGGATTATGTATATTTTGTAGGAGGAGGTTGCAATTTTCATCACGCAGAATAGGGAAAAATGAATTTGTTATTGTAGGTGCACTAAGAAATGTAATTATGCAGTAGATGTTTCTACATTTTTTCCTGGTATCTTGAGTAACAGTTTTACACTGTCAAGAAACTGAAGAGACTATGAAAGAATAGTTTTGCTGATATTAAATAATAACAGGTCTTCATAAAAGCTTGGAGGCAAATGCAGGATTTTTTGCCTAAATATTTATTAATTTCCTACTCATATTATCCTCGGATTTCCAGATTTTATCATAGTCCTGAGAGTTTCAGACTGTTTGTATGAAATGGTACGGTAACTTTCAGGTTCAGTCTTATTTAGCATGCTTAACAATATTTTAAATCTGAAATAATGATAACCACACAGTCACTAAATTGTTATTTTAAACTCAGCGCATCTGGGAAAGACCACTTAGATTTTAGCCTGGTGCTGGATTAATGAAAGTCCCCATCTCCATTGTATGCATGAAGAAAGTTTTGTTTTTATATAGCACTCTTTGGCTTGATTACAGCTTTTTGCAAATTATTTTGCTTTGGTTTCTTTGTTTGAGTGGAAAGTAAGGGCAACAAGAGAAGGATTTTTGGTTTTGTTTAATCTGTTTCATATTGAAAGAAAACACATGTACAAGGCAGTAAATCTTAACAGAAGGAAAGTGAAGTCTAAAAAATAGACTCAAATTTTTGTTATAAATATGTCCAATTACAATGCAGTAGCCCTTGCTTATGTGAAAAACAGACTTTACGTAATTACACATTTTCAAAAAGTCTGTGTGTCATTATCATAATTAAAAAGCCATCATTTCTTTTCTAAAGCACTTCAGGAAGCAAAATGAAGAGTCTGCCAGCATCTTCAATTTGTCTATGTTTCACAGAAAATTGTAGCCTAAGTTTAGTAAGCAAATTTTGTTGTTTTTTTGTTGTTGATGATTTTTTTATTTTTTTATTATTACTTTTTTTAAGTTTCTACATGCAGATTTCATAATAGGAAGTGAAAATTAGTGTTCTTGTCTAAAGCAGAATAATTATCAGAAATTCTTGAAAACAAGAACATTATTCCAGTCATTCCTTGGAATTAAAAATGTAAATGTTTCTCTCCTCTCTGCTCCCTTCATCCACGAATTTTTTTCTTTTCATAGATACATATACCACCCAACTTCACCTGATAGCAAGTTAAAACTGCAAGCCGTGAGTAATTTTCTACACATCAGTGAGATGATTTTAAGAATATTACATGAATTAATTGCTGGAGTAATATTCAATTTATAAAAGATATCATGGATACCATTTTACCATAAACAGCTTAGTTGTTAATATGAAATGATCTTTTGTCAGTAAAAATCTTAAATACTATGATTAGAGGGGAAAAATGTTGATTGTTTTTACAGATTATAAAACCATACATCAGTATATCGTATGCCTGCTGTAAGAATTTGTTTCAGTTGGTTAAAATTAGTAAATATGAGTAGACGTGAACTTTCTGGCTGGTTCTGCCATCCATACTTACTGAGCTCCTTCTCCTTCTAAACCCATTTTAGTTCATCTCATCTTTTCCCAGCTTTCAAATCATAGATAAGGGGAATGCTCTTTTACCCCCAGAAATGTGCATTCTATACACCAGGTTATGAGTTTGATTAGAGAAGTAAAATTCAACAGAATATGAAAGTTGTCAAAAATTTTAATAAAAATTGACACTAAAAATAAGGTTGCTTTCAACCGGGTTCATAGGGTAGGTGTTCTGTAAATACTCATATGTTTTTGTTTTCTTAGATACCAAAATAACCATATTAAGATCCCAGTGACCATAATCAGCAATTAAATATGATGTAAGAGGGAGACTGAAGGATAGTTAAATGATTTTATGAAGCAATATTGCCTAGCAGTGATTTCTTCAGTTTTCATTTGAACTTCCCTTTCTATCTTCTGTGTTCTTTTAATATTTTCACAAAAAACATGAAAAGTTCATTGGTCTTGAGTACTTTTCTCATCCATCCTCAATCTCTTGTTTTTGTTTTATTAAAAGAAAGTCTAACCCTGTGTCTCATTCAGACTTTAGGTCCAAGTTCTGAGTTCATCAAGATGAATAGAATTTTCCCATTATTTTTGTGCTGGTTGGGGGGCAGATTGGGATCTCATTAAAAAAGGCTAAGTATCATACCTGGACATGAGTGATATCTTCAGTATCTGAAATTTGGCCCTTAAAGAGTGTTTGCAGTTGTCTGTGATGATGAGGCTTAGTTACTATCTCTGTATTTTTTTTTTCTTATTTGGTGGGTTTTGTGTGTGTGTTTGTGATTTTTGGTTTGTTGTTGGTAGTGGTTATTTCTTTGTTTTGTTTTGTTTTCTGTTTGTCTTTCAACTCCTTCCTGCTCGTTACTGTGGCTGCTGTTCTTTTAAATGTGGATCCTTACAATAGCCTGTGTAGTCTCCCTGGTCATAGCAAAGAAATAGGTACTTCTCAGACAAATTTGTCTCGCCCTTCAATATATATCTAAAACAGGTAAGATGAGTCACGTTCTGTAATAGCCTGTTTCCCTTTATTGACAGTATAGGGACACCTATACAGCTCAGCTATAGGCATCTGGTTAAAGTGAGGTGAGTCCTGATTTGTCATTCTGAAAACATTATCTCTTAGAGAGCACACAATCTACTCAAAGTTCACCTCAGTCAAACTCATTAAAGAGAGAACATTACTTCCTTGTTCCAGGATGGGCAAGTTACAGTGACCTTTCTAGCTTGTTTTTAACTTCACAGGGTTGATTGCATTTTGCTCCAGTTGCCTGCAGTACTTTCAGGATTATTTCTTCCAACTATAGGAAGAAATATATAGGGTTTGCTAAATCTTCAAATTCGTGGGTTTTATGCTTATTGAGCAGAAATTATTTTGCCGCCTTCTTTCTTTCTCCACAGGTCTTAATAGTTCCTGATGCTAATTTTGATAATCTTGATATAGACTAGAAGTTAAATGAATGAACAGTATACTTCCTCTTGGAAACATGCTATACAAGATATGGTTACATGAAGTAGGTGTAGGCACTTTAACAACTCTCCAGTGCAAAGTGGGAACTCCTCTATCCTGTTTTTCTTTCCCCAGTTCTGGTCACATAAGCCTGTTGCTGACCTTGCACCAGCTGGCATTTATTTGATCACGTGAGCCAACTCACTGAAACATCAGGAAAGTAACTTGGGAAAAACAGAAGCTGTTTAACTCATTAAATGTTTAATCTTGAGATCACATGGATGCTGTATCTCCTGGACAGTGAGGCAGGGTAGGGAAGCTATTACTGAGGGTGGGAGGGAAGGAACTGACTCAAAAACAGGAGGAAAATGAAAAAGCGAGGAAACAAGATCTCACCCTTTCAGCACTATTAGACCATTCATTTGGTCCACATGTAAAGTGAACTGTCATCTCCACATTTAACACAGCTACTCTTCACTAAATAGAATAATTGCAGTTCATTTTGGTGTAATTTGTACTTGCTGCTGCTGCCAGGATGTATACCTGTGTCTTAGCTCACCTGAATTGTTATTTCAAGTATGATTCTAAATGCCTACATTTGCATCTTCTGTTTTCAGGTAATTTAAATGGATGGATCTTCTAATTAGGTCTTTTGAATAAAGGTCACTGACAAGGTGCACCTGGTATAATAATGTTTATATTAATATTGAGCTTTTTCAATGGCATAAATTATTTCAGTAGTTTTCAATTATGTGACTTTAAAGTTAAATTAACTGTAATTAAGAATTAATTCGTGCATTTGCTTTTGATTACCTCTCAGTAAATTTTGGTTTAAACTGTTTAGCTGTGCTTATGAGGTATCAATGAATACATGTGGAACTACATACAAAAAAATAACTACCTCTAGTAAGTTTTAAAAGAGTTCAAGGAAAATATAATATTTTCCTGTTTAAAAAAAAAAAAAAAAAAAGCATAATATAGGGTGATATTCTAAATATGGAATATTGAGGTCTAAGATAAAATTACTGTGTCAAAGTTGCTGCAGTGACAAGGTCTTCTTAATCTCTTCCTCAAGTATTTCTAATAATTCTTACTGAAATATAAAAATGCAAAGATTAAGGAAAGAACTGAGAGAGAAAATAAGAATAAAGAGACACACAATGCTTAGTTGTCATCCACATAGGCTTACAGTATTTTGTTGATTACAGTATTTTAATTTATTATTGGGTATTTCCTTTGAAATGACTTGGTCCTCTCAAGAAGTTGAGGTAGAAAACCCTAACTCAGTGAAGTCAGCCTTTTGTATATTATATAGGTAAGTAGGAGATTTCAGACTCAAAGATGATCACTAAAATTACGAAAACTGTAAAGGATAACTAAACTTAATGGAAATATTTTTCCTGTGATTATGATGACTTACAGTGCATTTTATTTCTGAAAGGATATGATTGTAAAACTGTTCCCATTACTTGGAGGATTTTTATGTTTGCATATTAAACTCTGTAAATGTCAGCAAAGAAATAAATATTTCTGATCACAACCATGGAAAAATGAAAACAGTTCTTTCCCACAGACTGCCCATTTGACATGGAAAATTCCTTTTATATTTTATATTTCTTTTTTTCCCCACTTACCTTCCACTAGTGTCCTCTACTGGAGGATTCCTCTATGGAATCCTTAATTGTGAATGTATTCTTTTGCATACTAGCCCATCCCATCTGCGTGTTGTCATTGTTGTTTGTTTTGCCTTTATTTTGTAGGTTAACAGTAAGTTCAAAATGTATTGCAAAGAAATACTTTTTTCTGCATTAGGTGGAGAATGTAGGATTTACATTCAGTACAAGGTCTGTGCACAGCCTTTTGGTTGAATGAGGTTTTTTGTGCATCTAGTTAGCTTTAAGTTGTACATTTGTAATTTTTAATACAAGCTCAACCACTCATCAAAATAGAGAGTAATATAAAGTTAGGTAGCAGTGACTATGCATAGTGATGTAGTCCTACAAAATTTTCTTCAGGTATCAAAGATGACATCAATGTCTTGCATTTCTGGTACTATCTCTGGGCCTAATTGAGAGTCATAAAGGCTATGCAGAAGCAATATGTTTTTTACTGTAACAAATTTTTAGACTAGATGATGCTTTGATCTGAAAAAAAATATATATGTGTATATATATATAGTCTTGTCAATTTTGCTGTAGCCTTTTTCACTGTAATTCTGGATTCAGCAGTGGTCTTACTCTGTAACTTAAACAGGAAATTTGGTTGCAATGATACCAGTGAGTTGGAGCTGGTTCAAACTGATTCCACATATTATTTATCCAGACACCATATGTATGTTATCTAATTCATGAAAAACATCTTTATTATAGTCAGTTGTGAGAGAAACATGGTAGATCGGTTAACCAGAACCAAAAAATAAGGAGAAACATGAAAGAAAGGAGAGTAGTCCTTTTCTAGGGCTGAAGAGAAACTCCAAGGTATGTTGTTGCTTTCTGCTTCTTTTAAACTCTTTTGATTATTTTTTTTTTCCTCAGAACGAGTACACTTTGTATTTTTTTTGCAATTAAACAACATATTGTAATGAAGCATTTAAAGAGATACATAGATACAATGTTAATTTCTTTGCATAATCAAAAATATATGAAGAGTATTGAAGAGTTGGTTGAAGTCTGCTGTGGTAAGATGTATTCCTGCTGAGAAACCTTTCTGCTTTCATGTCTTTGTTGTGCAGAGACTGTAGTTATGAATGCAGAGAAGAGATTTTCCTCTCTCTCTCATCTTTTGTTGCAGAACTACCTCATTCCCAACAATTAAAACGAGGACTGATGGCAGCAGGTATTTGAACATCAGGAAATTCTGTGTGAGGATGAAGGGGAAGATAAGGCCACAGACCTACTGGCAGTGCTGGAGGTTAGGGGTAGACAATTTAGTATATGAGTTCCCAACTCTGAATCAGTCCTAGTTAGAGATGCCTGGATGGTGACAGAAAAGTGTCAGGGGTGGGGGAACAATGTCAGGGGTTGATCCCAACAGCAACAAACAAACCCTCTTAATTATGGCTCAGAGCTATAAAGTCTTTGCAGCCTACAGGTCACATTATCCGAGATTCTTCTCTCCCTGAGATTTTTCAATCCAGGATCTCCTTTTTAGGTCCTAAACCTATAGTTTTGATGGTCGCTTACATACTCGTGGTCTTGTTGATTACTAGGATATACTGCATATGTATATTGTGTATATGTATATATATATATATATATATATATATACACACTGTATATTATATTCTTAGTAGGTGTACAAGTCATTTGAGCCTGCCTGCTCAGAACCTGAAAAGAGCTCAGCAAAAGTTCCTGCTTTGACAGACATTTTAGAAAATGTGACCAAGCTGCACCTTACCTGTCTGCACTGGAAATCTGAAATAGAAAAAATATGACAAGACTTAAAATGAAATTGATATATAATTGCCCAAGGGCCTCTGCCACAAGCTTTCATCTGCAAAAGCACATTCTCTGCAAAACAGGCTTTACAGAAAACATTAATGTGCCTGCATCTTCTTTCTGGCATGCACGGAAAATGGAAGTGCCATAACAGCTTACCCTGTTAGAACTGCTGAATGTCTCTCATGCATAGCAGCTATGCTGTGTGGGAATTGCTGTGATTTGGACCCACTTATACTGCTTGCAGTGAGTGAAATGGTCCAGTGGACTCAAGTAACAGACGATGTAAGGGAGGGCAAATGGAAGCAGGAGTGGTAAGGAATCAAAACTGAAAAGTCTGTAGTGCACTGTCTGGCACATACAAGGTGTACATATTTTCATAAGCAAAGTTCTGCTCAGAGAGGTGAGCTCATCAAGTGGAAAATTAAAAGATAGGAAAGGACCCTGAGTTTAAGTAAAACTGTGGAGTTCAACTTTTAATTTTAATTAAATCATTTCATGATTGATTGGAATTAAAATCTAAACTGCTGTGTATGTTGATGAGAAGATGATTGCATGTAAACACTCTTGAGATATTATCAATAACTGCTAATGGCTTATTAATCTCTGGGAAATGTTGGATGATTGAAGCTGTTTATTTTTTTTAAGTGTCAAGATCATAACTCAAGTTTCTTTTTGAAAAGAAATTTCTTCTAATCTTAAGAATCAAGTGTAAATGAAAACTGTTATGTGCTGAAAGTTCTGACGTAAGAACTCATGTTAATTGGTGTTCTGTTTCTTGATCATTCCATCCTAGACAAAGTGAGTTATTTTTGAAGGAAGTAGGATGTTAGACATACAGAATGGCTTTATAAGCCCAATTAAATAGGGTTTTTGAGATTATTGAGAGCTGGAAGGTTGCAGTTCTTCAGCCTAAAAAGTTTATTTTGGTTCATTCAACCTTTGAACCTGCCCATGGATGTCAAATCCTTTGTCCACACTGTCGCTCTGGGTGTTGGGTAGTTGAACGGTGTAAGTCAGGGCAGTCCATAATATAATGGACAAGATTTACTGGCTGCATATATGACTATGCAAAACTAACCAGTGAGATATAAACCCTGTTAATGAGATCTTACATCTTAATGTCTGGAAGCCTTGAGACCTTGGCAAAGAGGCAATTCAGAAGTAGGCCCAGCTTTTCTTTGTTCTGAGTATTCACAAGTTGTTCTGGTCACCTTTAATTCTCCCAACTACTTGTTTCTTGGTGTTTTCACTTAATTCAGCAATTGTTTTACTTCTCTCAGCTATTAGGCTATTTTTTTTCCTCCTTCTGTCTTATTTAAAAGTCATAAATTGCTGTGACAGTTACTCTTCTCATTGTCTTGCTACCTTTTGGGTTCATTCTAGGTTACTGAACTAACTGCCAGCTGCTTGGCCTACACTGGACCAGATGGCAAAATCAGCTTTTGCTTTGGACTAATTTATCTATAATTAGTTGTCCCTTAGTGACAGTTGCTCACTAAGGTAGAAACTGTAACCTAACTTCCTTCTAATTTCCATATTTACATAAAACTAATTTTTTGTGTTTTATTATTCTTCTTATTTCGACAGTCCTGTACATATATTGTGCATGATTATTCTAATGTTGTCTGTATTAAGATACTCTAAGTTTATGAACAGTTGAAAAACCAAATAAAAATAAAAAATTAAAGACTATGAATGAGGAAGGTGCAATGAATAACCAAAATCAAAACTTCCATTTTTATTTCTTTATTTGGCATTTGGGTTGAACATCTCTCAAGATCTTGGATTTATAATCGTTCTGGCTGCTCTTCTATTTCAACATGGTAAAACAGTTTGGATTTCTAATACACAATCTGGATCATACTCTGCTTTAGTAATTTTAAAGGTACTTTTATATCTCCATGTTTTCTGGCTGAAATAAGAAATGACTAAAACTGTACATTACTCTCAGGCAAATATTTATATTTTTTAAGAGTCTGAATTGATTTTTTTATCCATATAAAGATGGCTTTTTAGAAAGTTTTTGCTCTGCTGAGACAGACATCTAAAGGAGTATGTATCTTTAACCTTTTAAGTAATCTTTGTGAAGCCAAAGCTCCCTGGTGTTCATCTTAATTAGTTAATACACGTTAAATGTCACGTTGTCTAGCACACATCAGCTAATACATGGGACTGAGATTCTATAAAAGTCACCAGCTCTGCTAATGTCAAAAGGCAAATGAAATTTCTTTCAATTCCTTGACTTTTGTTGTCTTATCTTATGTAGTATCATCATTTCCAAGTGTCATTTGAGACTGCCTGCAATTTTACCTTTAAAGTTAATCTGCAACAAAAGAACTTCTGAATTCCTTAATAAATCATAAAGTTCATAAATATCATACAACATATGGTAAAACTCATCTCTTAGAGATGGTGCAGATAAAGTCCGGATACCAATTATCTCAGTACTGTAGCTGTTAATATGCTGACTGACACCTTTACATCTATTATACATTTAGCATTTGCCACAGCCTTTCCTGGTATTTTATTTAATAGCCTAATAGGGTACATTGTTAATAAGTAGTCTATTTGGGAAAGCATACTTTTCTTCCGAGAGAAATTCATCAGATTTTCATTAAATAAATGCAAATAATATGTATAAGTATTATCACGTCTTTCCTGGGAAATTGTTTTAGTGGTTGGAATGATTTAGAAGGAAGCTGAGGATAGCTCACCTGCGTTTAACATTTTGCACACTATACATTTGAAAAGTACATGTTTATATGGATTTGATAGTAATAGATCAGGCTGTCAATGTTCCTTAAATTGTAAATGATACCAAATGTATTTGGATGTGAAGTTTTTCTTATGGTATGCATGTATGTGCATGTTTGCATGCATACTGTATTCACTCTGTGCATCTTGTGCACAGCTCATTCTGTAATCAGATTATTAGTTCAATCTTATTAGAGTACTATCTACTCTGAGGGTATCCCATTAATCCCATTTCTTTAGCATGCAGAAAATGTGGCAAAAGCAGTAATGAACATTAGGCTCAAATAACTGTTGCTTCCTCTTTACCTCACCTCTGCAGCTTTAGAATCAGAGACTTTGCTTGAGCCTATAGGAGTGGGGGGAAAACAAAAGACACCCCTAAAACTCACACACTTGTCTCTGCTGCCCTCTAATCACTTAGCTCAGTTTTACCAAATAACTATTTCATCAGCTGGGAACACTACATTGCTGAAATTTGTAAAATAGAAGGAAGTAAAGTATCATGTCTTGTAGGTTGTCATACTTTATTAGCATATAACACTTTGATGTTGTATAAAACACCCCTCTTACAACTTACTAGTAATAATGTATACTTAAAAAATAAAATACTTGTTTATTCTTTCTTAAACATACTTACAATATCAGTAGGATGCCTATGCATTGAAGAGTTTCATCATGCTTTTCTATCAGTCATTACGGTTGCATGATCTTAGCAAATTAAATGTGCCAGGAATATTGGCATGGGAACCAACTGATATTATATACTCCATGTCCGTACTTTTAAATTGTCTTGCCCTCCAAAACACTGTGGCTGCATGCAGATCACCTACTGGGACTGGTGCTTGTGCAGCTCCAGATCTGTACCCAGCAGTTGTTTGGGTTAGTTCTGGTTGACTTGGACCAAATCTGTACTAGGGACCACTCCAGCAGTTTATCAGTACGGGTAACCAGGATCCAATACCCAGGAATGCTGGTAGGTAGTTTGATTTACAAAGATGGATGTATCCATTTTAACTAATATGTAGCAGTTTCAGCCTGTAAAGTTCAATTTGACCTTGTTAATATCTGAGTAATGTGTAATGTGTTTTAAATCACGCTAATAGACACTTTCTGAATACTGTTGCCACCTCTATCAAATTCTGCAATAACTTCAGGTTCTGAGAGTAAAAAAAAAAAAAAAAAAAAAATCATTTAATCAGTCTGCTGTCTTCAACATGAATCACACTGACGACTTTTACTGGCACATCTAGAAAAAAAAAATACAACCCCTAAATTTTGGGGGGTATTCTTTTACATTTTAATGGGTGGGAATGATTTTACCTATGATACTTTCTAATGTTAGTAAATATATTGTAAAATGTTTTGGTTTTATCATCATCTCAGTAGATGAGTATTGCAACCTCTGCAGAGTCTTGACAGAGAAATAAGACCTCAGAATTTTGGCAGTTATTGTTTTGGAAGATTTGTACATTAAAAAAAGTGAATATTAAGCAATGCTATAATTAATACCTGTAGCAAAGGATAGATATCTATCAACTTGCATGGAATATGAAACTACTGTAAAATAATTCAATTCTAGGCCAGTCATTTTGGCAGATCTGTAATGGAAAATAACTGCAACTTTAAGAACAGTATTTTTTCCAGTTCAGGTGCTGCAGGATTCCATCATGGCACTGACAGTCACTTTAATCACATGAAACAGTAATTGACTGATGTAGTTTATGAAATTTTTAGACATGTAGAGACAGAGATCTCTGTGCTGAAGAGCTTATTCTATAAGCAGGCAACTTACAGTTAACTGAGAGGCTAACTGATGATACAGATCAAAGTCCCTTCCTTTTCATGTTTTTTTATTGTTTCTTTGATTTTTGTTTCTTCTATTCTAGATGTTTCTTGCTTATGGTTTTGAAACTATCTTTTTTATTTAGGGAAATTCTCCTCTAACTGCATACATTATACATATATGTGCTTTTATGTTTCTTTTATACTGAAACTATTTTATATATCCTGTATTTTGCTGCATTACTCAGCTAGACCTGCTGTTTCTACCATAATTGAGATTTCTGATCTTTACCTTCCTGAGTCTTTTGTACTTAGACAACTTCTCTTTAGTACCCATACCACTGCATTTTGACTTGAATTTATTTTACTTCAATCCGGAGATACAACCTCTGTCTCACAGCTTTCTGTTACCCTGAGCTTCAGGGCATTATAATATTCTGCTATAAGCTGCTGGAAGCTTTCAGTAGGTTGGATGTTGAATGAACAGAATTCATTCGTTCTTGCATGCTGAGGCTGCCTTCCTTTCCGTCTCTTCAGAAAGCATGTTTATATCTGTTGGTGCATTCCAAACTTAAGTGCTCCTGTTTCACTGTTGTTCATGTGTAAAATTCATGTTTCCTAAAAATGCTCTCCCAACTCATGCTTCAGATCATTTCCTCCAAATACATATAGCAGATATTTGCATTGCTTCTAATGTCCAAGCAAACAGCATCTGTTTTTCCCATCTTTGTTCCTTGCAAAGAAGCTACACTGTTTTATATATATATATGTTATATATATATAATTTTATTATGTATATATTACATACAATAGGTATACATATTATATACATTAATTATCCTACTGATTGTCTGCTTTATCAAGTCATAACAGGCTGATTTTACTTTCTGTAATGACTATGTGAATTGATATAGAAGAAGCTCAGTGGTGTCTGCTTGAACACTTGGTCTGAAATCTGTAATACAGTGCCAGATAAACATGCTGAAAATTCTGGGTAGTTTATAAAGGGGACAAAAACATAGATAATTATCATGGTAAGGGCCTCCTAAACAGGCTAGCCTCAAAAGATTAAGATTCCAGGGCTTCCAGTAAGCAACTAGCAGAATGATCTACCACTACTAGTGATAGTGAAGGATTTTGAACACATAGATATCTTTTGATGAAAGGAATACTGAGAAATAAATCCACCAGATTCCCAATTAGCAGACTTAAACTCTGAAAATCAATATGTAATATTTCATAGGAACTAAGTCTAAGAAAAGAATTGAGGAAAATGTGTAGTACCTTAAATACACTATACTAAGATTTTAAGTACACACTCCTCCAGTGCAGAGGGTGTATGGTTGTTGTGGTTTAACCCGGCAGGCAGCTTGAGCACCACACAGCTGTCCACTTCCTCCCTCCCTCCCTACAGTGGGATGGGGGAGACAATCAGAAAAAAAAAAAAAAAGAAAGAAAAAAAAAGTTAAACTTGTGGGTTGAGATAGAGAAAGTTCAATAGGACAGAAAATGAATGAGAACTAATGATAATAATTATGATAAAGGAATATACAAATCAAGTGATGCACAATGCAACTGCTCACCCTGAGCTGACCCTAAGCCCAGTGCCCAGACAAACCCTGAGAAGTAGCAGCACCTGAGCCAACTTCCCTAATTTCATTGTTCAGCATTATGTATCCCTTTGTCCAGTCCAGGCCAGCTGTCCTGGCTCTGTCCCCTCCCTGCTCCTGGTGCACCCCAGCCTCCTTGCTGGCAAGGCCACACCAGAAGCTGAAACGTCTGTGGCTCTGTGTGAGCACTGTTCTGCAACAACTAAAACATCAGTGTGTTATCAGCATTATTCTTATTCTAAATCCAAAACACAGCACCGTGCCAGCTACTAGGAAGAAAATTATTCCATCAGAAACCAAGACAATGTTGTGGAAAGCAACAGCCCAAATAAATCATAAGTTCTCATTTGACCTCAGATATAAGATTAAGCACAAAGAAAACAGAAGAAAGGTCAAATGTCAAAAGATGAGTAGAAGGGAATAGTATAAAAGTGGGGACAAACTCAGACAAATGGAGAACACCTGGGGCAATCAAAATAGAAGAAACCACTGGTTAATTAGACAAAAGGTCTATAAAATGAGCCAGGGACAATTCTGTTGCCCCAAGAACATGTGGCACAACACATACTATACCCATATAACTAAATTCTTTCTCCTCCAAAACGGTGTGGCCTTGTCCCATACAGCCTGTAGGGAGCAGTAACAGGTCCATGTTACTTACCAAACACTCCTGTGTTCCCTCTGAAAGCGTACTGATTTGAAGCTAAAACTAACTGTTTTAGGAACTTGTTAACTGTTAAATAGGATGGACAGACATATACTAGTGCTTGAGCTTGTGCCATGACCTTATTTTGTTTACTAGAGTAAATATTGCAAATGAGTCCTTTTCACATTTTACCAGAGAATATGTTTATTTTCCTTAGGGAGGTCCTTACATACCCTGCCTATCCTTTCACGTCAGGGACTGTTTTACAGCACATTTGTCTACCTTGGTTTAGTCCTTGTTTAAAGCCTTTCAGCAGGAATGAATCTTCCACAACTCTTCTAAGAGCGTATATTCTTGGCTTTCTTATAAAGCAGGATTATAAGGTTTCCCAACCACAATACACGGAATGAGATGTAACTAATGAGACAATTTGGAAAACACAAAATACCACTCTAGTACAGTAGTTGTAAGAGGAAGGCCAAGAGAATTACTGTTCTCTAAAAAGTGGAAAGACCAAAGTTTTTAATTAGTTTTGACTGAAATAGTCAGTCTCAAGGAGCTGCTGAATATAGTTAATACCAGAAGGGAGAGATAATGGAATCTGTTTAATGTTGAAGGAGAGAAGTAGAACAATATAATAAAACTATTTACCTACAAACATCGAGAAGGGATCAAGGACATGAGCTTTTTCAGCAACAAATGGTGTCAAACCAGTTTAATTTACTTCTCTGAGATGGGAGCAGGCTATATAGATGGATAAACATTAATATAAATTAATGGATCTTTATAGATAGATAAACATTAGTAATAAATATTTTATATAAATATTAATATAGAAATACATAAATATTAGCTATCATGACTTTAATAAAACTTTCAATGCTGTATCACATGGTATTTTCATAAGCTAACAATGAAACATGATAAAGATGAACTTATGGTAGGGTGAAAATAAAACTAGTTGGAAAACCACAACCAAAAGTAGTTATCAGTGGTGGAGTTCTAGACATGTCTGTCCTGTATCCAGTACTATTCAGGATTTTTATTTACATCTATAAAGGTCTACTTTATAAGTAAACAAGTGAAAGAAGTTTAGTGTGGTCAAACTGCATTGGCAGATAGTACAAAATAGCCTTTAAAAATTGAAATCATGTTATGAGAAAGATACGATCTAATACAAAAAGAAAGTAAAGAAAATTATAAATGTAGGTAGGAAAAAATAACCACAGAGTGGCAGGATGGCATACAACTAGTTAAATACTAGTCCTGTAAAAATAACAGGATCCAGAGACTATAGCACATACAAGCTTAATGAGAATTAAGTTCAGTGAATACTGTTTGGAGTGTTTCACTTCAATTATTTGAATATGAAATTTATTTCCAAATTGCAACCATGCTTTGTTTTCAAAAGGAAGACTTTCTGTTTTGCCATATGTTTGAGTTACTCTTTGCAGATAAACATCCTTTATCTGAGTTAGACATATGGCTACTTCCTGATTTGATAAGGAAAACTATCATTCTGATGTTAGAAGGGCAAGTCTTAATGTTGGATATAAAAAGGTGTACTATTTGCAAGATGTGTGTTTTCCCTTCTGTTCTTCAGCAATGTTAATGACTAAATTGAAGTATTTCATTCGTTTTGGGGGCATTTTGCTTCAAGAAGAGGTAGAATAATTTCAGAGAGTCTGGGAGAAAGCAACAAGTTCTGACAGAAATCCAGAGATATCTATGACAATGGAAAAACTTGAAATATTTGATCTTTAGAAAATCAGATTGGGGGGGTGGGGGGAGGAAGAAGAAGAGAAGTAGAGAAGTAAGGAGAAGTAGAGGGATATTACAACAATTTTCAAATACTTAAAAGCTACTGCAAGAAGGAACAGGGCAATCTGTTCTATGTCTGTGGTGCACAGAGCAAACAGTAATATTTCCAAATTACAGAATGGGTGATTTAGGATAGAGATTAGAAAGACATCTTTCATCTGACAGTTTATGAGAGTTTATGGAGAGGGCAGAATTATTTTTTAAGATTTCTAGATTTCTTGGCAGGTTGTGGAAATCCTTCACTAGATCATTAACAGCAGGTTAAAACAATATCAAAAATGAGAACGTGCTTTGGAGATAAAGCAGATGCTGTTTTAAGGCTATTTCTGACCCTATTTTGCAATGATTCTTAGGGTGAAGTTCTACACTGAGCAGCAGCACTGATGTGAGGTCTTTGCATTTCCATCAACCTTTTCGGTATTTGAAGATACGTAACGTTTTTATTCAGTCTTCATCTCCTTACATTAAATGACACTTTCTTTATTTTTTCTTTCCTTCATAGAAAATGAAAAGCCTCCCCCCAATTTCCCTGGTCATTTCAAGTCATAGTGCACTGCCTCTCTTCTGTTCTGACACAATTGACTGTGAAGCTAGACTGTGAACTGAATCAAGCAACTGACAGACTCTTACTTTGTGGAAGATCTGATCAAATTTGCACGTTGTTTTCAGGTGGACAGTTGTTTTCAGGTGGGTGAGTTCCTAGATCAAGTTCACAGCAGATCCTGCAAAACAAACAGGTGTAACTAAAGAGGCATCAAAGGGGAGGAAACAGGCACATCTGTGATTAAAGGCATTTAAATAAGCACTGTCAATATGAAAATGCACATGGATCTGTGAGGTCAGGGTCGCATTTCCTTCCCTCCCAAGCCATTACAAATTTCTGTCTATACATTTCCATATACTAGTTATCAAACATCTGTTACTGTTATTCTCAGAAGGTATAAGTTAAATTTTTATCCTAAGGACAATGCAAACCTTAATACCTTTGAGCCACTCCATAATAAGAGGACTGAAATTGAAGCTATGGGCCACTTTATAGAATTTGCTACTAATATTTCTCTCTCTTTATAAAGAAAGGCACTCTGATTCTTAACTACTTCAATAGCATTTTTGTTCAATTGTCCTTCCTATGGATGAGTATGATTTTTTATATATGAAAATAATAGAAATAATATATTTATATGCTCATCTTAAGTGTTAGAGTATTATTGTAAGTAGTCATCGCTTTGTTAAAAGACCAGGCAAGAAATGGTCATCTGTCTAACTCAGATAAACTTTGTATCTCTGCTGAGATTAATATGCATATTAGGGCTGGGGGGAAAAAATAGCCTATACTTACTGAATATAAAATATGTTTTTATTACAGAAATATAATTTTTGTTGAGATATTTGAGATAAAACACTCCAAACAGGATTGAAGAGGTTGGCCATTTTTCACCATTTCAAAGCTACAGCCTGTAAACACAATGTAAATATTTAGCGTAGATCAAGCATGATCAATGATACCGAAGTTTTAGTTGGCATGAAACTATACCTAGAAAAACCGAACTGTGCTACATTATACTGATAGTAGATAAGAAAATAACATGCTTGTATAGATTGACTAGATCCGTATCTTTGAAACATGAAGTCCGCCAAATGCAAAGTTCTGCAGCTGGAACAGAATAATTGTGCCACAGTACAGACTGTAGCTCTTGTGTCGGAAGGCAGCTTTGCACAAAAGGACTTGGGGATCCTGGTGGACCATGAATTGAACATGAGTCAGTAGCGTGCGCTTCCAACAGAGACAGCTAATGGAATGGTGTGCACTTGCAACAGAGAAAGCTAATGGAAAATAGGTCTGCATTAAAAACAGCAAAGTCAGTAGACTGAAGGAAGTGATTATTCTCTTTTCAGCACTTCTGAGATCACATCTGGAGCACTGAACCTTTTCTCAGAAAAGACGCTGAGAAACTAGAATAAGTCTGGTGGCATGCCTCCAAGATAGGAGCTGGAGCATGTGATATAAAGGGAGAGACTGAAGATCAGGGTTTGTTCAGCTTGGAGCAAAGGTTATGGGGGGGGATCTAATTGCTTTCTTGTGTCAGTAGAAAGAGAGTCATGCCACAGCAGTAATAGGGGTACTATACAGTACAGGTTCTTTCACCTGTTTAAGGGTCAATATATGCTTAATAGAATGTTCTTCACTAGGTACTATTTCTCATGCATTTTTTATCCATTCTGTTACACTTGCAAGAAGTCTTGTGTACTGTTAGGAGTTGCTGAATCTGGTAGCCCAACAGCACTGAGGTTGCTGTGGTTCCATGTCCCCAGATCCAGCCAGCAGTGAGTCTGAGTATGTGTTCCCATACACATATAAATAAACCGATACAATACATATATAAATATATATATATATGGCTAAGCACACAGATCAGCGCAGACAGAAAACACAGCAGTCATGCAAACACAAGCAACACCAATGGTCTCATCCTGTTCCCCTTTGTGGCTGATCAGAATTAATGCCTATTAGTCAAAAATATATATTTTATATACCAGCAAGTTATTCTAGATTAGCTGCCCATGTCCTTATGGGTGACTTCAACTTGCAAGATGTTACATGGAAATACCACACAGATGATAAAATAGGTCCAGGAGATTCCTAAAACACCTTGATGATACCTTGGTAAAGGTACTAAGGGAGCTGACCAGAAAAGGTACCCTCCTAGATTTGTTGCTTGTAAACAGAGAGGATCTCAAGGGTAAAGTGGCAATTGGAGACAGGAACAGAAAATTCCACAATGTTGGAAGTCCAGCAGGCAGGGCAGAAAGACAACTTGGCTGAGCAGGGATCTTCTTGAGCTGGAGCAGAAAAAGGAAGGAAGTGTATGGCCACTGGAGGTGAGGTCAGGCGACATGGGAGCACTACAGAGATGCTGTTCACCATTGTAGGGAGAAAATTCATGCAAACAACAATCATTTAGAGTTGAAGCTAGTCAGTACCGTGGGGGACAATAAAAAGGGCTTTTTAAAAATATGTTAAGAACAAAAGGAGAACCAGAGAAAACATTGGTCTGCTACTTGATGAGGATGGTGATCTCACAAATAGGGATGTAGATAAAGCAGACACATTTAATCACAGAATCACAGAATGGCCAGGGTTGGAAAGGAAATCTAGTCCAACCCCCCTGCTGAGCAGGATCACCTAGAGCACATTGTGCAGGATGGCATCCAGGCACGTTCCACAGCCTCTCTGGGCAACCTGTGCCAGTGCTCTGTCACCCTCACAGTAAAGAAGTGCCCCCTTATATTGAGCTGGAACATCCTGTGCTTCAGTTTGTGCCCGTTGCCTCTCGTCCTGTCACTGGGCACAACTGAAAAGAGACCGGCTCCATCCTCTCAACACCCTCCCCTCAGATATTTATACACATTGATGAGGTCTCCCCTCAGTCTTCTCTTTTCCAGGCTAAACAGGCCCAGCTCTCTCAGCCTGTCCTCATACGACAGGTGCTCCAGTCCTCTCATCATCTTCACAGCCCTCCTCTGGACTCAATCCAGGAGTTCCATGTCTCTCTTGTACTGGGGAGCCCAGAACTGGACACAGCACTCCAGGTGGGGCCTCACCAAGGCTGAGCAGAGGGGAAGGATCACCTCCCTTGAGCTGCTGGCAACACTCTTCTGAATACAGCCCCGGATACCGTTGGCCTTCTTGGCCACAAGGGCACATTGCTGGCTCATGGTCAGCCTGCTGTCCACCAGGACTCCCAGGTCTCTCTCTGCAAAGCTGCTCTCCAGCAGGTCAGCCCCCAGTCTGTACTGGTGCTTGGGGTTATTCCTTCCTAGGTGCAAGACCCTGCGCTTGCCCTTGTTGAACAAGACAGTCACCAGTGGGGTTCCCCATGGCTCCATTTTGGGGCCAGTTCTCATTAATGTTTTCATAAATGATTTGAATGCAGGACTCAAATGCATACTAAGTTTGTTGATGCACTAGATTGGGAAGAGCCATTGAGTACCTCTAGGGAAGAGAAGCCTCACAGAGAGATCTTGACAAATTAGATAGCTGGGCAATCACTAACTGCATGAAGTTCAACAAGAGCAACCTTGGCTGTATGTACAGACCAGGGGATGAGAGGCTGGAGAGCAGCCCCACGGAAAGGAGTCTGGGAGTTTTGGTAAACAGCAATTTGAATTTGAGTCATCAGTGTGCTCTGGCAGACAAAAAGGGCCAACTGTACCCTGGGGTGCATTGGGCACAGCAGTGGTAGCTGGTTGAGGGAAAGAATTGACCCACTCTGCTCTGTGCTGTTGCAGCATCACCTCAAGTACTGTGTGCCGTTTGGGGCACTGCAATGTAAGGACATAAAACTATTAGTGTCCAAAGGAGGGCTACAAAGATGGTGAAGGGTCTGGAGGACAGGATGTATGAGGAGGGGCCGAAGACCCTTGGTGTGCTCAGCCCAGAGCAGAGCAGACTGAGGGGAGGCCTCATGGCAGTCCTCACGAGGGGAGCGGAGGGGCAGGCGCTGAGCTCTGCTCTCTGGGGACAGCGACAGGACCTGAGGGAACGGCATGGAGCTGGGACAGGGGAGGGTCAGGCTGGGTGTTAGGGAAACGTTCTGCACCCAGAGGGTGGTTGAGCACTGGGACAGGCTCCCCGGGGCAGTGTGATGTGACAGTACCAAGCCTGCCAGAGTTCATGAAGCATCTGGACAACTCTCAGTCATATGGTCTAATTCTGTGTGGTCCTGTGTGGAGCCAGGGTATGGACTCGATGACCCTTGTGGGTCCCTTCCAACCCAGAATATTTGATGATTCTCTGATGTGCATTCCTCCTGTAACTGGTCTTAAACAGTCAATCTATCCAGTAGCTGGCGCCTGGATTCACAGGTCTCCCCATATGCTGGCAGCTGGGCATATGAGCCCCTGAGGCTCACAGCCTTGCTCCAGTAGTTGGTTATTCAGCTCTTCTCACATACATGCACAAATATGTTACAGATTCCTCCAGTAACTGGCATTAGACAACTAGTCTACCCAATAGCTGCTGCTGGATACCCTGGTCTCCCAATTATGTTGCACACTGACACATACCTGCAAACAGGTCTCTCCAGTACCTGGTCCAGACTTACGACCTTACCATTAGCCAGACTCAGGCCTCTCCTCTCAGACCCCTCTGGCCTCTCCAGTATCCATCCTAGATTTATGGACATTCATATGTGAGCCTTTTATCCTACAGTAAAATTATGGAGTAAAATTTCCTGTGAACTATGTGAAATGTCTTCACTTGAAGCAGAAAATTAAGGAAACCTGCATTAAATACAGCAAAAGGTGGTATTGTCCACACAAATGCAATGTATAACATTTGCAATATTTTCAACATTTTTGGTTACCTTAGAATATGTACAAAAGGGCACAGATATCTTCTGTCTTTATTTTGTGCCATATTGTCTAGTATTTGTTTTAATTTCAGTACTCTTAAGCCTTGTATCTCTTTGTGTACTCGGTGTTCAGGCTATTTCACTCAAAATTTTACCAAGAACATGTTTGTTTGTTTTTTCACTGATGGCTGGCTGTGTGGAAGTTGTAAACTACTTCATACTGATCCAAGCAAGAAGGAATCACTGTTATAAACAAGGTTTGCTATTAAATATGGTAGGATTATGCAAAGAAACAAGCATGTATAAAAGATAAAACAGTACAAGGATTGCTTAATAAAACAGAACCCTACAATCAGGAGTGTGTCAAAGGCATGGGTAATACCAACAATGTGCCACTAATGTGTATCAGTGTGCACTGTGAAATTCATCCCACAATACTAGCAGCACACAAATAGTTATATAAAAACAAGCAGATCATCTCAGACCCCATTCAATATACTGTTAAGTATGGCAAGGGAGTATTATAGCCAAATATTAACAGTACTTGAATGAGAGCTCCCACCAATTTTTCCTCCTTTCAGAGAGCTGAAGGACCAGACAGGCTATTACTTTGTTTTCACATTTAGACAGAAGCATTCCATCATAACTGCAGATAAATAAATTTGGCAGTTTCTTAAAGGAACAACATGAAAGACACCAACACAAATTACTCTCTAGAAAAAGCAAGAGAAGATCAAGTAAAAGACCAGTCCGGCTAAACCATGTGTCACATAGAAGGTGGAAACTAGGCTGGGTTACAAAGACTGAATGGAAAATTAATAGCATATGCACAGAGAGATCAAATCCAACATAGCATGGTGCAGAAAGATATACAACTAGTCCTTGTTTTCTCTGCTTAGTTGTCTAAAGAAGCAATGCTATTTCACCTAGTTATTTCTGTTAGCATGGATTATCTTTTAATAAGGAGTTTTGTGGGTTTTGTTTGTTTTGTTTGTTTGTTTTTTGTTGGTTTGTTTTTCTTGAAAACTGTATGGGATGCATTAGAAGCAAAAAAATTCTCAGCTAGTGTAAGTCAAAGACAGTCAAACTAAGACAGACTAAGGTAGAAATTTTTTTTTTTTTTGTAAGTATCTCCCACTTAGTATGACTCAATGTGTTTCATGAGTATGTATTTTTATCCTAATAAAAATTAGACATTTCTATCCAGAATCAGTATAGAACAAATATAAGGCTTGACATAAAAATATTAAATAGTCACTTTAGGTAACCTCTGTAGGAAGTGAAAAACCAATGAGCACAATTTATGGGAGAAAATTACTACTTCTATTAAAATTTCCAGTAGACACTTTGCATTCATGTTAAAAAAAATACATAAGAGAGGAGATTGAGCAGTGAAAATCAGTATGTGTTTGTCCATTTTTTAAACATCTAGAACAACTTATCTTCCAGTACTTTGCTTGAGATATACTACAATTTAATCTATTAGTCTGTTGGCAGGAAAAGCAACTATAAGTTTTTTTCCACTATTTCTGTGAAGCATTTTAACTAGATGATTCCAGAGAATTAAGTCATATATTTAAACCACAAACAAGGAATGGGAGCATTTCTTCTGTTTACTTAAAATGCACAGATTTTCTGTGAATTGCTTTTCATTTCCATAGTACACTTGTAAAAGCAAACTTACAAATTGACATAGATATTTACGTACTTTGCAATACCTATGAATCAGATACACAGATATATAGACTCTAAGTATAAACAATTGCAACTGTAGCCGTCTACATCGGGTGTCTTAAAATCATGGTAAAAGGAAGACTTTTCAAGAGCAGTGGGAAAAACTAGCTTCAACATTGTTTGGAAATGTAGAATTTCAATTATCAGATGTCTTTGAAAACAGGTTAAGGAACTATTTGTTATAAATGAGTTAGGTATATTTGACTCTGCCTTAGAATCAAAAAGTGGTTTAAATGGACCTCAGAATATTGCCTGTGCTCTGTGCATAATTGCATCAAGTCAAAAACTTTACCCCATTCCAGTGGTTGGCTTTGTATTAAAAAAAAAAAAAAAAAAAAAAAAAAAAAAAAAAAAAACCTAAGCTTTCTCCAAAAGTTTGGTACCTCCTAAATTCCTCCCACAAGATGATTTGGACTATACTTTAGATCTTCCGTTTCAAAAGCATTTACTGTTTCTTGTATATATGGCTAAAAGGAGAAGGCAGACAATTATTGCATACAACAGTAGAACAGAACAGAACAGAACAGAATAGAATAGTGTAAAACAGAATAAAATAGTTCAGTTGGGAGGGCCTTACAAAGATCAAGCCCAACTGCCTGACCACTTCAGGGCTAACCAAAAGTTAAAGCATATTATCGAAGGCATTGTCCAAATGCCTCTTCAACACTGACAGGGCATCAACCACCTCTCTAGGAAGTCTGTTCCAGTGGTTAACCACCCTCACAGAAAATGAATTGCTCCTAATGTCCAGTCTGAACCTCCCCTGGTGCAGCTTTGTGCCATTCTCACACATCCTGCCATCAGTTCCCAGGAACCAGAGACCAGCAACACCCACCCTGCTCAGAAAGTTGCAGAGTAATGGGGTCACCTCTGAGCCTCCTTTCCTCCTGACTAGACAATCCAAGTGTCCTCAACCCCTCATCACAGGACACGTCTTCCAGCCCTGATACCAGCTTTCTTGCCCTACTCTGGATGCTTTCAAGACCTTAATATAATTGTTATCGTCGTCTTTCAACATCCCAGAACTGCACCTGATATTCAAGGTGAGGCCACTCCAATGCTAAATATAGTGGGGGAATCACCTCTTTTGAGGTAATTAAACACCATGCTGTGTTCATTGTACCCCAAAATGCAGTTTTCCCTCTTAGCTGCCAGGGCACATTGCTGGCTTATGTTGAGCCTGCTGAGCCTGCTGGTGTTGGACCAGCACCCCCAGATCCCGTTCTGCTGAGCTGCTTCCCAGCCACTCATCTCCCAGGCTGTACCTGTATGAGGTTAGACTAATGGTTTTGTAGTTTTCTGGGTCTTCCTTCATGCCCTTCAGTCAGCAGGAACCTTCCCAGACTCCCACAGCCTTTGGTAAATTGTTGAGAAGGGTCAAGCTGTAATATCCACTAATTCCTTCAGCACTCCAGTGAATCCTATCAGGTTCCATGGGCTTGCAAACATCCAGCTTACACAGCTGTTCCCTCTCAGTAATTTCTTTCAATCATCGGTCTGCTAATGAAGTGGTGTGTGTATGTCAAATACTGCACGTCTGTTGTAAGGCGTGCTGAGAACAGAATGTGTTGCACGGTCTTTCAAAAGTACTCTAAGGCTACAAACATAAAACCATAGTTTGTAACAAAGGAGCACAACTGTCACAAAACCATAATCATGTATTAATCTCCATTTAATTATTTGTTCATAATAGCAAACTAATAATAGTGAAGTGTTTTGCTAAGAAACCAGTATTTTAATTCTGCAGAACTAAAGCACCTTCTGCAGCAAATAAACTTTTCACAAGGGATCTCGCTCATCTATGTAAGAAAGCTTCTGCCAGTCCACAATTATGAAAGATTATGTAGAACTGGAAAAGCACTATAATCTACCATAGACAAGCATTGAAAGGTGAAGTTGCCAAACTATATTTGAAAATAAGTGTGTCATTACATAATTATAAATCATTTTCTTCTGCCATTTTGACATATACAAGATGAAAATTTCTTCTCTGCAATGGACCTGTTGAAATGGAAGTTATGGTATTAGACCGCCTGCTTTACCATTCTGAAATGAGAAACTATAAAAAG
Organism: Cygnus olor; assembly: GCF_009769625.2. Taxonomy (NCBI): domain Eukaryota; kingdom Metazoa; phylum Chordata; class Aves; order Anseriformes; family Anatidae; genus Cygnus; species Cygnus olor. The sequence continues at coordinate 12,329,589 of NC_049198.1, read as the reverse complement.
AGTATTAAAACAAGAAATTCTGCAGCGAAGAACCATTACTTTAAATATTTATTTATTTATTTATTTATTTTTGTAAGAACAACCTACAGTTTCTGGGATATCTATAAGACACTGTTTTGAACTATTACCACAGAAATTCCATGACATTTCTGTGGATGTTCTGTCAGGTATTGGGCACCTAAGACCTTTTCAGGTCATTTGAATTGGTCTTACATGCTGCCACATACTGTCCCTGAGCAGCTGGGAATTATTTCTCTGCTTGTCAAAGACATTGAGTGAAATACAGTCTGCAGGATTCTTTTCTAAACTAGGACAATAGCTCCCGAAATTCATCTGAATCCAGACAGTAATTGTGGCCACCTACTCCATCAGCCTACCCAAACATATCTAGGAATATTTGTTCCGCAGAGGTGCATTTTTCTTCTGTTATGAACATCTAATATCTATAGCTCAGATGGCATTGACAGACAGTGTAGGGGACCCTTTTTTCAGAGCTATTTTTACTTCCAGACCATGTAGAGTTGGTGTGATGTAATGTATTTTCCGGGATGATGACCCATCAGCATTAGCAAATAGACAAAAGTTATTAAGTTGGGGGTGAGGTCAGACTGAGAGGACAAGTGGCAGAGGTTCAAAAAGAAGGACTGCTAATAGCCTTGGGGAGGGGCAAAAGAGGCCTTGTGCAGTTCTGCATCTAAGATGGAATATCCTCCTGCATCAGTACAGGCTGGGAACCAGCTGGCAGGGTAGCAGCTCTGTTGGAAAGGCCCTGGAATTTACAGTGGATGCCAGGCTGAATGTGAGCCAACAGTGCACTCTGACTGTGAAACAGGCAACTATATATTATGCTGTTTTATTACTACATCTGTACTGCTGCATTCTCCAGTACAAGAGAGTTATCAACAACCTGCAGCAGAGGGTCCCTGGGATGGTTAGTGAACTGAGGTGTAGGATGTACAGGGAGAGGCTGAAGGAATAGGATTTGTTTACCCTAGAAAAAAGAAAGCTAATGGGGGATCTAGTTATATTCTTCAGCTATATTCTTCTAAAAAGTGTACAGTTGGAGAAGACAGTTTTCAAAAGTTGCAACAAGGGAAATTTGGAGTGGACATAAGGAAAAAATATTCACAATGAGAGTGGCTAGACAATGGATGAGATTATCTAAAGGGGCTGTTGAAATCTGTCTTTGCAGTTCTGGAAGGTGTCTGTTTCCATTGACGCATGAGAAATTTAGGGACTTCTCTATAATTTCCCACCTAATGTCAGAAAGTTGATTTTAGATTTTACATGTTAGAGGAGCAGTACCTCAGATGGGTGCTTAAATTTGGCAGAGCAGGGGAATACAGCAGTAATTTGATTTGATTTGTTGACTTTATTTTCTTTGCAGTACATTTCCTGTAATTTTGTGATGGTAGATGTAAGAAAAAATTGTAAGTAGAGAAAATTAGCATTATTTATTGTATTTGCTTCTGAGAGAGATTCATAAATAATCTTGCAAGGCTTTGTATTTTAAGTGATTTTGCACAGAATTTTTAAGTATCCTCAAATACGTAGTTCTATTGAAAAGGCTATTTAATTGTTATGCACAAAGAGGGAAGCACGTACATTCAACAAAAAATCTTTAGATTAAAGAAAAGAATAAAATATAAAAAAACAGCTTATGTCCCTCCAAATAGGCAGTCTTACTGGGATTTTTAAAGCTTAAGTACCAAGAAACAAACATAATTCATATTGCACTTGGAAGCACTTGTCAGAGTGCTTCCAGTGTACATTATATTGTTTACTCACCATGAATTTTATTTTTCATTTTGCCTTCCATTGAAGTTTTTCTGATTAGTGTGTTGTGTCACATAAATGGCTTGAGCAAGTTACATGAAATAACTCTTATCAGTCTCCAGAATCTGTGTCTTCAGGCCGTATTGTTGTAAAGTTCAGTGTCTTAATTCCTTCTTTTCAGTCTGTGGTTTATAATAAGTTGTCACAGCCATTTTCATTGCTAGTTTTCTGCTGTCACTGCCTCTTCAACTCTTCATATTAATATTCAGAGAAAAGCTGAAAATTGAAGTAGGGTTAACCTCCTAATAAAATATTTTTCCAGTTTTGAACTACTACAGTAGAACAGCATCAATTAAGAACAAGAACTGGACATTATAACTATTTGTTTCTTCATAACAAACTACCACATACAAAAATTGACTGAGTCTTTGCAATAAAAGTTAATAGTTAACAAGGAAAGAGACGATTATCATCATTATTGACAAGTTGTTTTTTCTTGCAGCTATACCCATCACTCATACAATACAAAGAAAAAAAGAAAAGACAAAATTAAAATCAAAACACAATAGACAAGTAGGGGGATTGGACCAGATAACCTCCAGAGGTTCCTTCCAACCTCAACCATTCTATGATTCTTAAGTAATGATTAAATATTAATGACTATCAGTATAAAACTGATTGGATAGAATGCTTTTAGTATGCTGATATTCTTTATGAGATTGCTTCTAACTATAAAATATGATTCTGATCAAAAGGTGAATCCGTGCCCCCACATAACCCTAAACAACAAATTATCTTGGTTTAAAATAATTATGTGGAAAATTGGATAGCCTTGAGAGGAGGGAACTATTTCCAAACTTCCTTCTTGGGATCTAGCTACTTTTTTTCACTAGATACTGAAAGATTGGGTAGTTCACATGACAGACGCCTCTTCCTTCAGACTCACTACGTGGAAGAGGTTTGAGAGTGTCCATGAATGGCAGGAAAAGATGCATTATACCTTCATTTGTTGTCATTTATTGATTTAAACTGTTAGAAGAACAAGTGATACTGGGTCAGATGAAAGGTCCTCCTAGTTCTCTCTCTTCTCCAACTATGACCAGTAATTGGTACTTGGGAAAGAGAATAAGCATAAGGAAATATACACTTCGTCTTTGTAAAGTAGCATATTATTCATTCAACCTAAGGCAAAAATAATAGCAGTTTATTTGTAAAGATAAAGAATGCTCAAAAGGCAACGAAATACCACTCATCTATATTCTTCTGTACAGTAATTATCCAGATAGTAAGTAAGACAGCAGTATGATTCTTAATGTTCATATAACACTTTGAATTGCAAAATGTATTTTGGAAGTGAATATTATTTTGTATTTTTAAATTGATTTAATACATTTATTGGATACAACACTTAAGGGAGTTTTCTAATATAAAAATATATCTCATAATATGATACATAACTAGACTTCTGAAACTCCTAATACAAAAAGGGAAAAGATTTTTCAAGTCCTCTTGGATAGCACAACTGTCAGGCCCTGAAGCAGAGACCTGAGATCATTCTGGAGCAAGGAACACAAATACACTTCAGAAAAGATTCTTGAATAGCCATTTTTATGTAGTCAGGATTGAATTTAAAAATCACTCAGGAGGCACTGCTCTTGGCCATAGGTCCTACACTGATGGCCATCAGTTGCACGGCATTGACAAGTATATTAGGCCAAATTCATAACCCAACAGATTACAGAGTAATCTCATCATCATAGCTCTGCTTCCTACATATTACATACTTATTGGTTTCACACATTTTCCTCATCTACTTCAACAGTTTGTGATTGATTTAGGGAGCAAAGACTCTGACTCAAACAGAGTTCTAATACTTCTGCATTTGAAGACAGAGGCTAAAAATTAAGAACAGAAGGAGGGTAGTAGAGCTTTTCAGCTAGTGTTATTAAGAAAATCACATAAGTTAGAAATTAAGTATCCTTTGTGTTTGTTGTCTTGTAAAAGGCTGTATCTGTTCCAGAATACAGGATGCGACCATTTTGTAAAATATTTTAAGCGACTGAATGAATTTAGGAGAAATCATAAATAATGAGACATATCCTTTGAAAGCCTGTTTTTTATTAATGCCTCTTTTCCTATTCAGCTTTTCAGACAAAAGGAGATTCTGTTGGACATCCTGTGTTAATTAAATGTACAGTTTTGTGAAAATGCATGCTGGTTTAAAAAATATAAGTAGATTTTTTGTAGCAGTAAAAATATCAAACAAGAAATGACTCCATGTATGACAGCATAACTCCAGTTATAGATCAAAGAGATGAAATGAGTTAGACCCTAAAGGGGTGGGCTTATCTGGAACTTACTACCCTACAGAAAGACCATGTAATTGTGTTAAGTGCTACTTTGTGTTCATAGCATCATAGTTCATCATTTAGATCTTTTGGTGTTAAACCAGTACTTGAACATGTGCATCTCACATCAACCAAGCTGTTGTACTACAGAAATATTTTTGTTTATAGCTGAAATCAAAGAATATCAGTCAGGATGAATTTCATCTTTATTTTGTGAATGTTCCCATGAAAAGAAAACATATTTGTAGACAATAGAGATTACTGTTTTTCCCTTTCTCTGCAGGATTAAATTAGAATAGAATAGTGCAGTTGGAAGGGACCTTCAAAGATAGAACCATAGAATATTCCATGCTGGAAGGGACCCACAAAAATCATCGAGTCCATATCCTGGCTCCACACAGGACGACCCAAAAATCAAACCATGTGTCTGAGAGCGTTGTCCAAACACTTGAACTCCAGCAGCTTGGTGCCATGACCACTGCCCTGGGGAGCCTGTCCCAGTGCCCTACCACCCTCTGGGTGCAGAACCTTTTCCTAACATCCAACCTGACTTGTGACAGTCCAGGTGGAGCAGCAGGTCTCTGTGATAGCAGGTCTCTGAGCAGCAGGTCTCAATCATAGAATGAGATAGTGAAGGCATCCATGAGAGAGCTATGGGTTCATTACAAGTCCACAATTAAAAGAGATAGCAAAATTTGAAGAATGCATTTAGGCAGTAGTAAAGTGATCAAGAATAGCTTAATGAAGTAGGAAACTGCCGCATTGTACAGTGATCCCATCAGAGAAAAAAATAAGTATTTTATCTGTATCAATGTAATCTGTATCTGAATGTGCCAGCCATGTATAGCTGAATATGAATTTAGAGGGGTTTATAGAGCAAGTGATAAATGGCTGAATTAGATAATGCTACAGTCAATATTTGGTCTGTATTTAAAATATGTCATAGTATTTAATATGTATATTCAACATAATGAGAGAGGACTGATTCCTAAGTAACAGCTGTCAGTGGTGATAGGCATATTCTTACATTTATATAAATACCAAAGATGTGCTTACCATTTCAAAACAAAGAAAAAAACATATGGAAACAACTTCTTTAAAACAAGAACTGGCTAATTCATTTGTTTATGGATTTATTCAGGCCTTATAAGATTTTTTGCGTTCCTCAGCACAATTAGAGCTAGTTAAGCCTTCTCATTGTACCTAACTCAGCAGGAGCACAGTTTCCTCTATTATACAAACTGTGGTGGTTTCACACTGATGGGCAGCTGAGCTCCACCACACTGCTCTTTCATTCCCCCTCCTCAAATGAACATGGTGAGAGACTATGATGAAAAAAGGCTCAAGGGTTGAGGTCAGTCACCAATTACTGTCATGGGTAAAACAGACTCAGCATAGGAAGATTAATGTAATTTATTGCCTATTAGTAACAGACTAGAGCAGTGAGAAACTAAAAGCAAACTAAAAGTATCATCCCTCTATCCACCCTCTTCTACCTTCTCCCCCCAAGCAGCACAGGGGAACAGGGAATGGGGGCTGCAGTCAGTCCTCGATGCTTTGTCTCCACCGCTCCCTCACGGTCACTCTCTGCCCCTGCTCCACTTGGGGTCCCTCAGCCAGCAGCTCTTGAAGAACTGCTCCCACACGGCTCCGCACCATGGGGTCCATCCCCCAGGAGCAAACGGCTCCAGCATGGGTCCCCCACGGGCGGCAGCTCCCCCCAGACCCCTGCTCCTGCGTGGGCTCCTCTCCACGGGCTGCAGCTCCGGCCCGGGGCCTGCTCCTGCGGGGGCTCTCCATGGGCCGCAGCCTCCTCCAGGCCACATCCACCTGCTCCACCGAGGGCTCCTCCACAGGCTGCAGCGTGGAGATCTGCTCCGTGTGGGACCCATGGGCTGCAGGGGGACAGCCTGCTCCAGCAGGGGCCTCTCCACAGGCCGCAGGGGAACTGCCGCTGCGTGCCTGGAGCACCTCCTGCCCTCCTGCTGCACTGAGCTGGGGGGCTGCAGGGCTGGTTTTCACTCCTCTCTCTCCTAGCTGCTATAGCACAGCAGGTGTTTGTTTTTTTTTTCTTTTTTTTTTTTTCCCTTTCTTCAGTCTGCTCTCCCAGAGGCCCAACCAGCGTCACTCACTGGCTCGGCTCTGGCCAGCGGCAGGTCCCTTTTGGAGCCGGCTGGAGCTGGCTCTTACCTGATCTGGGGCAGCTGCTGGGTTCTGTTCAGAGGCCAGCCATGCAGCCCCCTTCCCCTCCCCCGCCCCCCAAAAAAAAAAAAAAAAAAAAACATGTAAACCTAATACACCAATATAGATAAGGAGTCGCACTGGCTGAAGGCACGAGCAAGTGCGGTAGACTGAATACTTTGTTAGTAGTTAAAGGACAACTTCCATACAAGATTAGAAGTAACCTCACTTCTGGCAAAAGTCCTGCCTGTCACAGTCACATGACAAATTTACCCCAGAAATATGTTGTGCTCTTAGGACCAGGAAGTCCTCCCTCTCTTGGCCCACCTGAGCTGTCACTTTGCTACAGTCAGGCAGAGCCCCTGCCATCCCAGGGCTCCACGTGGCTGCCTGGCACCTGAAGCCATGTCTGCCTGCCAGTGTGGCCCATGTACATGGAGGTCATGCTGAGTGAGAGCCTGTTGTCTGAGCATCTGCTACATGTTGACATAAAGACCATCAGCATGTCTGAGGGTAACAAGGTCTGGCAATTTTTATGGCTAATGACAATCTCGCGTATCCCAAGAAGTGTGTCATCTTTTCACATGAAAGACATTATTATGGCGTTAAGGATATCAGGAAAGTATATGGGACAAGAAACTTCTGTGAGCTTTGTCAGACACTGTAGAACCACAGGTGCTGCAGAATCAGAGCACGTCTTTACTTCATGGCAGTAAGTCCTAGTGCTGGCTCTGGCCACTGTGTAGGTGTGCAGATAACATAAGCAGAAGAATAAGGAGCCCTAGCTGCAGACAGCAGCTAGCAGTGACAGCAGCACAAGGCCCTGGCAATTAAAGTAATTGTGGTTTTGTTTGAGAGCAGCAAAGGATATGCAGAAAAGACTCACAAATGTAAAGGCTGAAAATGTGGTATGTATTGTGAGCAATCTTGAAGCACCAGCACCAGTGCTTTTTATCCATAACCAAAAATCCAGAAACATTCACGAGTGGTATTTTTGATGACATGGGGCATGTGCAGAATGCCCTTGACTTGCTGGCCTTGGAGCAAATGAGAAGGCATGGCAGCCTATCATAGGCCATTGTGAGGTAGCATGGGATACATCTCTGCCAAAGTGATGGTCACTTTGGGCTAAGGACATCCTGGTTCATCATTGCTGTACTACTGTTGGAAGCTCATGTGTGACTAGAAAAGGGGCAGGACTTCGGAGGTGTGTGGATCATGTGAGAATGGTACTTGCCATGTCTTTGTGTGAAAATTGCCCTGTAAGTACATTTTGTCTGTCTCTAAAGGGACACATCAGAGGGTTTTGGCTACTGCTTCTTCAGAGGAAGTTGTGGTAAGGAAAGAAGGCAGCAGCAAAAGAAAATGTTCTCTCTGAAGTTCTCAGAATTCTTATTCCTATTTTATTTCTTTTATTCTTTCCTCCACATTTAAAAACCAGAGGCTTGTGCTGTTTGGAGGGAGGCGGGGACGGAGAGAGGAAGGGCAGAGACAAACAGTCGTAACCCCTATAAAAGCTGTTGCTCTCAGAGGGAGGCTTGAGGTTTTTTGTAGATAAGGACTGTGGGAAAGACAGGTTGCTGCCTCCTTTTATATGTTGTTTCAATTGTACTGTCTGCAACACTCCTTTTAGCATTTTTCTCACCTTTAAAGTCCCTTCCTGAAACCTTGTCACTTATCTTTGTTTCTTCCATCTTGTATCTTATTTCCCACCTTCCTCCCAACCTTGTGTGCTTACTGTTCTGACACCATTTTGCTCATTTTTGCAATGAAATTGTGTTCTGCCTAAATGTTTGATAAGACTGATACAGCTGTGGTGAAGAATAACTTCACTAAGGTTGGTGCAGTTATAGCGATACAAAAGTCATTATATTGAAAATAAAGTTAGACCCTTACTCTCCTAGTTTTCTAAGCCTTCCTTTCCGGAAATGATTCACTGATGTGTCTGTAAGGACTGCTGTCTGGAATTTAACAGCTTATTTTAACAGTTTCCAAACCTACTAACTTTTCTAAGAAAATTAATCTCCGGAAATGAAATTATTATGCTTCTAGACCAGCCACAGAATAATCTTTCTCTACTGACTATAGAGGCATCTTAAGATCCTGACCTAAACCAGATTTCTAAAGTGGATACACCAGTTACATGACATGGGATGAGTCAAGTCCATAATCCCTTTCAGAGACCTGCCAAGTTCTATTCTAGAAGAGCTATGCTTTTTTTACCCTGTTGGAAGTCTGCTCCAATTTTTCATACTCTGGTGGCTAGTATCCTTTTGGTTAACTGCCTGATATTATTTGTGTCCAGTTTCTATCTGTTCTTTATGCTCCAGCATTTCTCTTCAGCTTAAGCAGCTATTGGACTGGTCCAGTGTTTACTCTTTTTTGTATTGCTAGACATACACTATCTTCATAGGGACATGTAAGTGCCTGTTCCATTTTCCACCTCAACCTTTACTTTGCCAGGTCAAATCATATTAGTCACTTTTTAATAGATGGGCCTTAGAGCCTTTATCTCATCTTGGTTACCTTATTTTTCACCTGGCCTAATTTGAAAGAATCTTTCTTGAGCATGGCTTACCCATGTTGTGAGATCTTGCCACTACCTTAAAATAATCTCCTTAATCCAGTGCTCCTAGGATCACAGTTGTCTTTTCTTGGCAGTATTCCACCAGAAGCTGTGTGTGCTTGTACAGACTTGCCTGACTGGCTTGAGTGCTGCTACTAGTACAGCCACAGGCATACAGTGCTCATTAAAAGCTGAACAAATAGCTCAAAATTCTGGGGAAATATTTAAGAACCATCTCACACTATACTGCCTGCTGCCACAGTAACTAAGGTTGCATTACATCAGCTAGCTATAAACTAGATAGCACAGGTATAAATGTCAAAAGTTATCCTTGTTACAGATCTCAATGTTAGCTCTTAACTCCCATCTTTCATCTTGTCTTTCACTAGATCGTTAGCAATTTAGTTTCTGTTCTGTCTTCTTCCCTTCATCCAGATTCTAGGGGTATAAAGCCTACTTTCACTATGAAAAAAATGCATATGCAGACTTTAATATTATTACAGTCCTCTTACGGAAATTAAGATAGTGATGAGGTGGAACAGTACTTCCTTGATTCACCTTCATTTTGAAAATCTCTTCCCTAGGCCAGATCTTATCTCTCTCTCCCCCACCCCACCCACCTACCCCCCTCCCCCTGGTTTGCCCTCCCTGTTTTCAGCAGCAGCAAGCAGATATAGACATAAAGCAAACAGCCACAGCCTGCTACATCTTTCCTGACTGGTGAAATACCTGTTAGGTCTGTTCTTTTTCTCATTTCTGAAGTGATAGCATCCTTTCAAACACATTACCAATTTTCCAAGAGCAGTTTCATCCCTTTCTACACAGTCACTGGTGGAATTTGCTTACAGCTAGCTGAACGCACTGATATTTTAGGGCATAGTTTTATGATACCATCGACTGAGTCTTTACTGCCAGCTATGCATTCCATTCCCCTATCGCTAGCATTTGTTGGACCTCAGAGTGCGGCTGTTCAGATATTTACAATAGGAAGGGAAAAAAAAAAAAAAAGGAATCGTCTTCTACCATTTTAGCTCCCTAAACCCTCCTAACTGGGTCTCAAACGGGTAACACAACATATATGATGGATGGAAGGGGGTAAGCGAGTGGAGGTACAGAGTGAAACTGTTCCTTTTGGCAGCAACTGGCAGTTAGCTTAGTCCAACCACACTGAAAAAACACACCTGAAGTTTTATAATCTGTGTGAATAGATCACAAGGTATGTGTTCCTTACTCGAAAATATTTGCCTGTCTTGCCAAGAAACTGTTCATATGATTGCTGATTGTTTGTAATATTCTGCAGAATGTCCATTTGGTCACAAGATACGAACAATTGTGACCTTGACTAGAAAGACTTGACTGTAATAACAACTAAACAACCACACCACAGAAATCTCACTTCATTATGAAGAAGAATGTTCTTGCTCAGTCTTCTTCCTTAAAAAAATTTTCACTACATATGCATGTATTTTATTTTCAATTCACTGGCATGAATACAGAGAAGATAAAAATATGAGTCAATGAAAGCATTAATAAGAACATGTAAAAATGCTTTCAGTTAAATAGAGGTGGATGACTAGTGAATAATTTAGTATGTTAGTAAAATTCAAAACCCCCTTGCATAATCTGAAATTCCTTTCAAATCACAGGAAAAAGCTAACAAAATTACCAAAAAAAGATTTTCTTCTGTTTAGTCAGCTTTTTGTTGTACAGTCAACTACTTTCATTCTGTTGTAAAAAGAATTTGTTTTTCTGCAATTTTAGACTATAAAACATGGACTACTGGTGCACAAAGGTTATTATGGATGTGGTTTATGGTAAGGGGCATTAGTTTTCCCTTTAAAAAAAAAAAAAAAAACACCTTAGGCAATAAGCATTTAAAAGAAGCCACAGCAACCTGTAGCATATGTAGCTGATGCTTAAAAATATCCTTTTTCTGCTGATGCATTCCTATGCTTCAGAGTACACCTCTCACCTTTAAAGCTGTCACACTCCAAACATTGCTTGCACTGAAGAGAATCACTGTTTTGCCTCAAGCAAGGAACATAAGTGTTGCAAAATTGACTCCTCCTCTAATGGGGAGAGCATGTACAAGTACACAGAGTTGTATTTCTCCTGGAGCTGCCAGGCTGAATATTTTGCAGTCAGAGCTGTAAACCTTACAGGCTTTTTCTTTATCTTTTTACTTTGAGGTGTTTTGTTTGTTTTTTTCACTCTTTCTTTCTGGATTTTTTTTCTTTTCTTTTTTTCTTTTCTTTTAGTATTTGTGAAACTCTTTGAAATGCTGGATTTTCACGTCCTTGTTCAGGAAGTATTCGTGAATTGACATGGGTCAACATACTTCTCGTTACGAGGCAAAAGTAAGTACTGCAGTTAAACCTGTTCCTGCTGTATGTTTATCTGACTATAAAGCGTTCAGTGTCATTGTATAAAGGACAGAGTAGATTAGTTCTATTAGCAGAATTGAAAAAAATTTAAAAAGTAAAATCAGTTAAAATTAACATGTTATGCTAAATATTGTATAGTTCACATTCTGTAAAAAGACCACTTTTAGTTGACAGTCAGCGGTTGCTCTTTTAAAATACTGAAAGAAGCCAGATGCAGAGATGCCACTTCTCGTACACAGCTTTTTAAAATGACATTTCAGAATTGCATTTATTTTTGGAAAATATTTTTAATGCAGTTAGTAGTACTGATCTCATGTTACTACACCTTTATATTATGTATGTTCACTAAGTACTCCTCATTTAGGTAATTCGTTAATGAAGATATGCTGGTTGAAGAAATAAGCCTCCCGGAGCTCCCGTAACTGCTGTCGGTCGTATCTTCCAGTATCTACTGTTCCCCAGCTATTATTTTATTCTTCCTGCATCACTTTCTTCTGTGTTCATATATATATGCTCACTAGTTACCAGATGTTCTTCTATGTTATTATCTTCAGATTTCTTTGCTGTTGGCATAGACTGGAAGTCGAAGGTAGAAGGGAAACAGATATCGGAGAGAAGGGGAAGAAAAGAAAAGCTGCTAACTGAGCTGGTGAGAATTAAAGAAAACAGTGTGATTTGATTCTGAAAGCATCTTTTTAGCCATTTTTCTCTGCATCTTATTGAAACACTGCATTGTCATCATCAGTAATATTTTCACTATTCCAACAGCACCTGAGAATTCATTAATGGTCTGGGAAGGGGAGGGGAAATGAAGAATATGCAGTTTCCTTTGCTATCAGTTCCCTCTAGAGAGCGCAGCAGCCTGCAAGACAGCGTATAGATTGTTTCCGTATAGCCAGCATAAGCTGCAGAAATGTTATTCTGCAGCTATCAGTCTTTTCTTCTTTTGAGAGAGGGTTTGCTATTACTGAGCTGAAATAGGCACTCGCTTCCCCAAGGCAGGTGGGTGGATTGCCCGTGGAGTGAACAGGTTTAAGCAACAAGTAATGCTTGAATATCTGTATAATGAATGCAGCCATTTGCTATATACACTTTCAGTGGCACCAAGTATCTACAGAAAGTCTTTGGCATGAGAGCACATCGGTCTTCTTTGATGAAGTACAGCCTAGTGAAAGAGTCTGGCACAAAGAATAATGTCTGCCCTCATCTGGCATGCAGCTTGCAATCTTTAAGCAAAACATAATGTAGACAAATGCAGATAGTATAAAGGCAATGAGGAGCAAAAGCTGATAGGTAATCCTAGTATTTTTTCTGTTGTTAAAATTGGACTGGAAATATTTCAGACTAAATTTTCCTGTGAAAGATGCGATGCTTTGACAGGGCAACATTATCCAATGGACTGAGCTTAGAAGGATAGTTCAGGTTTCTGAATTTTCATCTTTAAATCTGAGAAGCGCTTTATATGTTTTTAAGCTATTTCCATCAGATTGTCATCTGTTTTGTTGCCCAGCTAAATATCCCTTTTAAATTTGTTCAGCTTTCATGGCTCTGGATGAATTAACACCCATTGCAAATGAAGCTCCATTGTCAGAAACAGCCCTCGCAAACAAAGCTGGCTTTTGAAACCTCTGGCCCTCATTTAGAGCTTGTGGAAGTTTCACTTTTGCACATTCCTTACTGAAGTGCAGCAGATAGATTTCAGCCACTTCCCTCAGCTGCATCAGGATTTCAGTCCAAACTTTTACTGTCCCAGACATGTATTCCTCATCAGAATTAGACACAGGTTAGTTAGAGACTCATAAAACTACAAAAACACTTTGTTCCTATTACCTCTTGGTTTTGTCTTGTTTGAAGCTAATATTCAGGTACTAGCAGACACTTAAATTTACAGACTTTATTGGTGTTTGTGTACCTGCATGTACATACATATGTATCAATACACTTCTTATCCTTCAGGCAGGATTTTGTTTGGGTTTTGGACCAAATTCCTAATACCCTTCTTCTAATACCGTTCTTGCAAAGATCTACTCTGCCAAGAAAATCTTAATCTTCTGTGGCTTCAGCATCAGTGCCACTTCTGGTTCTCATTTATTCCTTCAGTACAATTGCTCTTAGAAAGGCTGTATGACTTCAGAAGGTAGAATCAAAGCACAACTCAGCCTGTACCAGAACTTGTTGGTTGGACTGATTAATTGGGCTAATAGAATGCTCTGATTACATCATTCACAAAGATTTTCCCGTTTACCTTTTCCTGATTACACTTTCTGGGGAGATTCCTTCATTCCCTGGTTAGGTCTCCATTCTTGCATAGCTTTGACTGCTATCACATTTACCCTCATTTCGGCTGATCTTAATCCTTTTGAAGAACCAGCTCATGGTACTGCAATATTTTATATTGATTAGTCAGCTCTGGCTGTACCTATTCTGCAGTCCTCCCCCACCCCAAGTTATAATGTGGTGCAATTTAATAAACCATTATGAAATCAAAGATTCGGATTTTTCCATGAACTAAATAATGACAGAAGGAAGGTATCTCACTTTCTTGGCCTTCCGCCTTGCTATCTTTTTTATTGCCCAGCTCTATTGAAGAGGTAATGACTTAGCTCTGATAGAATAGTATCTCACAGTCTGCTAGATACTGGTTGGTAATGGCTCTATTTCACTTGACCTTTAATCCCTATAAAAATTTACTTGCTAAGAAACTTTCATATGAAGTTGACTTTTTTTTTTTACAATCAGTTTTTAGCCCTACAACTTGCCTTTATGTAACTCTGTTGGTAAGAATATTTTTTGCGGACAATATAATTGGACTTTTATTTGATTTTTCAGTTCATTGGCAGTTCTGAAAACTATTTTTAAAGACAGTGTAATTGAAATTAGCAGGTTTTCGTAATTGTGTTTTGGCAAATTGAAAAGACAAAACAAGGCTGAACTAAGTATTCAGCTAATGCTGTCTAATCTGAAAAAAAAACATTTCATTTTAAAGATTTCTTTAGAAATAAAATTGAGTTACGAAAGTGTCCTATGTATGTAAAATGTAAAAGTTTTGTTCATAAAAAGCTGTGATTAGTGATTTGAGTATTTCAGAATATTGTTTACATTTTCTTTCTCTTTTGAAACAACTTCTTAAAACTGACACAGCGTACTTTGCTGTTTTAGATGACTCTAGCCTGTGTGGCTGGATAAAAGTTCCAGCCAAAAATTTTGCTCAATGTAAATTAAACCTCTCCTTTTCCTTTTCTACAACTATACATCATTTTTGGTATGGTCTGGACTAGTACAAACTGAGAATCGTGACCGTTTCAAATTGTTGCTTGTCTGTTATAAGTGAGTAAAAAGGAATATTTTTGAATCACAGAAGTAAAAGGACTTTATGAGACTTTATTGCAGCTATTGCATCCTCCATCAAAATGGTTCTCCCACTTGTCAAGTGTGAATATTGATAAATACCAAAATGATCTAGTCATCTCATCTTACTTGGAACATTGCACCTTACTTACCTTTTCTTTAGGAATTACAAACTTGCTGTCTTCTGAAATTCACTGTAATTGCATGGCAGTTCTCTGCAGCTGATCAACAAAAGTTTTCATAAGGAATGACAATTTAATTCTTAGTGTATTACAGGTAATTTCATATTCACAGAAGAAATATACATGTGGTAGAATTCTGCACTAATAGTGATGTTTTTTATACAAACTACATTCTTTTGGAATTTTTTCTTTCAATAAAAAAAGTTTCATATTTTGATTTACAGGATAGCCAGTGACCTTGCAAAAGTTTGGTTTAAAATGTATTTCAAAATATACTAGCTATGTAGGATGTTTGGACTGAAGATTGAGTAAAGTTTGGATTTAAATTCTTAAAATAAGAAATCAGGAAGCACTGAACCATGATGAAATTTGTATCAGTTTCTGACTGCATGACTAAGGTTGTAATCTCGTTGTAACTACAATGATTCATCTGCAAAATGTATCTGGAGGTTAAATCTGGGCAAGCATGCAGTAAGCTTACTTTTACTTAAACACAGATACCCCTTTTGCCATCAAATACTTAACTCAAAATTGATTTATTGTAAGAGCATACCTTAGGATGTACATTAAAATGATTAGAAAGGGGAGAAAAGAGAGGCAGTTGAGAGGCAAAACAATCAATTCTGTCTCAAATTATAATATTCATGAACACAGCTTACTCTTATGGAATAGTTCCACTTGAGATCTGCTGTAGTTCAAGCTTTGAAAATCCTCTTCAGGATTGCAAATTCATTTGCATTTATAGTATTATTTTCCTGAAATTTAAAGTCATGTTTTTATATGAGCTTATTTATTTGACAAACTATGCAACGTGTAACAGAGAGCATATTTGTACTTAGTTTGGGGCAATAATTAATTACCTATTAATTAATTAATTATGTCCTAATATACTTGTCCTACAGAAGCAAAAACATATTTCCCTATAGAAATAAGATTTATATAATCACACTATCTTTTTACACTTTTTTTTTTATTTGCTATCTAATTGCAAATGACTCTGACAGTAAGGGTAAGATTTCAAATGATGCTTTCCTTCAAATTATATAGAAATAAGTGTAAAAGAGAAGGAACAGTTGGAGCATTTGCATTCACTTGATTCTGTCAGATGATTTCAGCAATTCTCCGTGGCAGTCTACATATCACAACCACATTATTTGGTGGAAGGCAATTATAATATATATGTCTGTCTTTTTTACACATGTTTATAAACCTCATTTTTAAATTAAATATTCCAACTAGCTAGAAGATATAAATCCACAGCAAATCAGACTCAGCAGTTCTGATAATTATGGAGTTTCCAAGCAAGACCATCTGACAGACAAAAAGATTGAGAAGTCTGTACAGTGCAGTGTTCAAAAGAGTTCCAGACTCCTGACTCTGAGTGCTTTATTATGTGTATTTTTTTCCATATTTCATTGAGAATTGTCAAATTGACAGATAAGAAAAAATATTTTAAATAATTAACTCAAAGATACAAGTGTAAATCTCAAAGCACCTATTCATTTCCATAGTCCAGGCCTCTTGTCTTACATCATATGCATTATGAGGGACTGAATATTCCAGAAGTATTTGCAACACATAAGCATTACAGAAGAGTATTCAGAAGCTTATTGAATACATGCAGTCACATATGCACACGTGATAGCTCTGGTGCATTTGGATGAGCTCTGCTACATGCTCTGTGGGGCACTTTGAAGCTGGATTTAGCAGAGGAACCATTATTCCCCTACCTGCCAAGTGCAGCTGTGGCTCTGCCTGGTGACCTTTCCTGTACTGTATATACCTGTATACCTTGCAACAGTATGCTGATAAAATGGACCAAAAAAAGAAGTAGAGGATTATTTTACATTTCTAAGAGAACACTCTAATTTGTACCTGTCCTTTGAAGACCCAAGGACACTCAGCTTTATTTTCATTGTTTTCTCTTCCTGCCTCTCTCCAGCTTGTTGAATTAAAAATGTGAAAGAACGAAAGTGTAAAATTGATGTTAAAAATACAGTTTTCTGAAAGATCTCTACTGTTCAGGATTGCATTTGGGGAAGTCATGCCGGCTTTGTATATAAGTTAGATCATCACTATGATCCCCCTAGCTTCACAGTTAGTGATCTCTGAAAATATCTGAGTACATTTGTTATGTCTGATATCATTTTTCTTTGCCTTGAGGAATTTTCTGATTTCCTGATTTTCTTCCCCCTGACAACCTGATGTAGCCAGTTGTTTAGCAAAGCAAATCTCTTAGTGTGTTCATTGTTCCCCTGGGGTAAAGTCATTCCATATTAATAGTATTTTTAATTCGTTGCATTTCCACTTCCAGTGAACATGTGATACATAACAATCGCTGTGAACGAGTATGTACTGGTTCATAAAAACAGTCAATAAACTTTGCACTGATAATTTCAGAAAACCTTCAGGCCTTTAGCTAGGGAAGAACAAATAGGAACAATCACAATATAAAGCCAAAAGTTTTATAATTTAGGACAGAATGATCTGTTTGATGAGTAACATGTGCTAGATGCTTCCATGTGGTGTCACACTTCTTCCTTGAAGGAAACAAGAGATGGTCTTTGGAAAAGCAAACACGACTTGTAGCCAGATCTCTTACATCTGCTCTGAGCTTGATCCAAAAAAATGGATCACTGCTGTCACTACTTCTTGACCCTGAAACATTAGCTGGGAAATCATGAGTTCAAGAAAGCCGATCCAAAGAAAGTAGGCTTTTTCTTTAGAAGATGTTTTATTTATCATGTGATGCAAAGAGAAATTAAAGAACACTGCACTTACATTATGGTAAGGCAAAGCTACGTGCTCTGGTAATATGAAAGGTAGGTAAGTGAAGATTGTGTGAATACAGAGTTAACATAGAAAAGATATTTTTAAAATAGAAAAAGAAAAGGTACACAATTTAAGTGAAGAGTAAAGATTAGTTTTTGAAACATCAATAGAGAAATTACCTATTGCGATGGAAGTTTTAACTAAACTGCCAGGTTTAACTGAACAACTAAACTGCCAGGTTCAATGTCAAGGTCTGGGCATCTGAAGATAGGATCCTTATGTGGCCCCTTTATTGTTTTAAACAGTAACATAAAGCATCTTAGTCTATCTAAGGTGATTGGGTATGATAGTACTGTGTCTTAATATAAGGAAGATAGAAATTGTTGGCTTCTTCCATTCAAGATACTTCTTTCAGTCTTCTCTCCAGGAAAAGCCCAGCCTCATGTGTCTTCAATCATCACTATACCATAACCATCATATGTCTGCTTAGCCCAAGTAATGATAAATTAACCCAAACTGCGTGTAGTAATTACTAATATATGTTAAAATATTAATAAGTAAATCCTCTCTCTAGTGATTATTATATACTGTTTCATAGATTATTTTATTTCAAATATATCTTTATTCCTTGTTTGAGTGGTAGCAACAGGGTTCTCTAGTGTGGTTCAGAAAGATGGAGGAGAGGGTGAAGAAAGGCTGCCATCAAGAGAAATATAGTGAGTATCAGTTAAAGAACAACTTTCATATAAGATGATGCACCTGTGATTCCCCTTAACTTCTGCAGGAAGTCCTGCCCCTTAAAGCTGATGACCATTGTCCCCAGAAACCTCTTCTCTTTTTCCACAAGCCTCTTTTGCAGTTGTGTGATCCATTTAGCCCAGAAGTGTGTCACATTTCCTAGGACCAAGAAGTCCTCCCTTGGTCCATGAGACATTGCCATTTTGTCATGACCATATCACATGTGCTGTGGCATGTGATCTCAGAGCTCCCTGTAACAGCTGAAACCCTTTTTCTTTATCCGAGAAGTATGTCAAAGGTCTTCATTCGTATGCATATACACATATGTATATTGTATACATATACATATATGTATACATATACATATACATATACATACATACATGCCTGCAGTTACAGAAATACAGTAAAGTTAACAACACATGGAAGACAGTGAGAAAGCACTTTATAAGTAACAGGTATTTGTGGCGTATTCTGGACACCCTAGCAGTGTAAGCATATCTTAATAGTGATGAACATATTACAAAATGTGCCTGGACTACATGTCTAAATGGCAAAATGGGTTCTTAAATAGCTAAGGTCTTTAAAACAATTTTTGCTGCCTTGCAAATTACAACCCAAGCAAGGAATTGATTTTTTTTTTTGAAGCAGCCTTCAGACAAGCTGTTAAAGTAGTGTAATTTTCACCATTCTGTTGCTAGTAATGGGGTAGAAACCTCTTGCAGATTGCTTTAACAGGATATTAAAAACCAAGATGTGGGGATGTTTTACAGCATGCAATCCGTTTTGCTCATTTGGAGTATTACTGTAGTTTATAAACAGCTTCCAGTCTAAGCTATTGATGTGAAACCTCCAAGCTCTGCAAGATTTGGAAAACAATGTCTAGGAATAAGTTTAAAATTAAAGATAAAATGTCTCCAATCAGAAAGGAAGACTGTGTGAGGCTATCTATAACAAAGGATAGTTTTGACGATGGTTATGAGCAGATGTTCATCATAGTAGTTGAAACTGTGAGAAAGGGGCAGATACCCATGTACTGCTTAGTAGAATACCATCACCAAGCTATCAAGGCTATGTTTTTCTCTAAAGAACTTCAAAAACTGAACCCTGATGAGGACAGGATCTGCAAAATTGAAAACTTCCTAGCAGTAAAAAGGAAAGGAAGAAAGAAACAGCTGTTTGTGGTGTGGCTAGCCCTAGAAGTTTAACAGCTGGATAAAAGTCTCTCAAGTCCATGATGTTTAGTAGTTGGAGCCATAGTGGGAGAAAAAGAAGGATGGCAGACTGTGTTTTTTACATTGTGCTCCCCAGCAATGCCTGCACAAGGATTTTCCCACAAAACAAGAGTTTGAACATTACCAAACAGATGTCAAAGTTCGCAGGAGCTGTCAGGCAAGTGATAGGTGGGGTTTGCAGAAATACGATGCCCAAACAGCTGGAATAATATTCATAGTGCTGGAAATAGCACTGCTGGGTAAGACATGGCAATATTCTTTGGGGTGAGCCCATTACCCATCCATATCCATACTGCTGGAGTGTATGAACATTTATTGTTCCAACAACAGAGCTTTCACTGTTGACCGGCCATAGGCTTGGTACACAGTCCTGCAATCAGGAAAACAGAGATTTATCAGATGAAAATTCTTACACTTTTTGTACAGCTGGAGAGTTAGCAGATTTTTCTGGAAGCTTCTGGAATTGCCAGTGACAATTTCTCTTTTCAGCTGACATCACTGGAAGGTTTATCTCAATCTACCTATACATAAAACTTGTCGAGCACCAGGTGTTTACAGATTTACTGGTCCCACTATCAGCCTGTGTTCTGGCAAATGGTAATAGCAGTTAAATCATTGCAGCAACAAAGTACAAGCTGGATTATATTCCAGTGAATCAACATCGTATCAATACAGACAGCACTGAACCAAATACAAATGGAAACAAACATACATTACTTCACATTAGGCAAGGATATGGTGAAGTTGCATCTGCCACCCTGGAAGGTTCTGGTATTTTAAGAGCACACACCATTATGTAGTGAAGAGTGAGTAGTAAAGGGAATAGTAGAAGAAATAAGAGGACACATGCTTTTATCTAAATTATTACAGAGCCCAGATTGGCAATGGTATCCCTGATTTTCAGGGCATTACTGTGAAGTAAAAGCCTCTTTTCAAAAGCTGTATCATTTTTCCAGAAGAGATTGGAAATTATTAAGTCACATGTTAAAAGTGCTCTGAAAACATGGCCAAAGATACGATCAGATGCATCTTCCAGGCTGTTGTGGCCAAGTTGCAAACATTGGCAAAGCAGGAGGTCTCTGGGCTTGTTTATATTCAGAGACAGCTTTTAAAAAGAGACACGTCACAGCTCTGAAGTGAAGGCCTTCCTCAAACCCTTAAATGGGAAAGGATGGGTAGAGCCAGCCTGCATTCCATCCACAGCAAGAAGTAAAAGAATAACAAACTCCACTGAACAATGGGATAGAAACAAGGAATCCAGAGAAAGATGGTCCATTCTACCACTAGAAATGGTGATATATTTTAGTGGGGCTGACTTTTGTTCACAGCTGCTCAGAAGAGTGTACCAAATCCAAACTAGATTTGTTTGAAGTGGCAGACAAGCATCAAGAAGAGCTTGTCCACTGAGATGCCATTACTTTCAGCTATGGTAGAGTTTGCCCCCTGGATATTTTTCACAACTGGGAATGGGAAGGACTCTGTAGCTCTGAACAACAGTGCTGTATCTTTGCAGCAAAACTGGGAAAGAAAAGAGTGGGTTTGATGAATTACCTGTTGGCACCTATTTTCAGCCATTTGGGTGTTACAGTAGAAGACATCCTCATTCTGAGTTTGTAAGGCACAGTCTGCTATGTAGGGAGTAGACGACGTGGAATTTCACTTTGAGCTTTCATTTTCTGTCCTCACAGGAGGCATGGTTACTGCTGCATCAGGTTCAGAAGAGCCATTCATATTAAAAAGATCTTTTGATAGATGTAACCCTCTGCCCTCGTCATAATTTGCATAATTTGCTTTTGTTTCAGAAATTCAAGCCCAACCATCATTTATCTAAATGATGTCTTTTGGAAAAAATCCTTTGCAAATTTTTCTTGGTGTCCCTACACACATTCCTTTAAAGCTGAATTTTTCTTCTGGCTTTCCATTTTACTAGGCAGCGTTGCCAGTAATTTGTAGCATAGTGCAAAGTCCAAAGACTGCACTACCAATAAGACTATATGGTGATCTGGTTGGTTTGAAGTTCGGAAAAGGGACCTTTTGGTCATACTGACAAAATTAGTCCTATGCCTTCAGACCTGCAAATTTTTAATACCCCCACCCTCTCTGTGGTACACTCCCAATCTCTTTCAATTTACCCCACTCCAGACATATTAGGAGTTTTTCAGTTTTTTTTTTTTTTTTTTAACTGGTGGTCCTGCAACTCTATTTTCTTTTTATTTAATTTGCTTTATTATAGATTCATACAATATACCGAGTTGGAAGGGACCCACTCGGCTCATTGAGCCCAACTCCTGGGCCCCAAAAATCAGACCATGTTTCTGAGAGCCTTGTCCAAACACTTCTTGAACTCCAGCAGCTGGGTGCTTTGACCACTGCCCTGGGGAGCCTGTCCCAGTGCCCGACCACCCTCTGGGTGCGGAACCTTTCACTAACACCCAGCCTGACCCTCCCCTGTCCCAGCTCCATGCCGTTCCCTTGGGTCCTGTCACTGCCACCAGCAATAGCTGGTTGTTATATATAAATCTAGTTAATTTCAATACCTCTTATTAAGCAAACTTTTATGTGTAAACTTGTGCAAATACAAACTTGTTTAGACATATATATGAAGAAGAGTATGAATGAATTTATATGTACCTCTACAGTCCTTTCTGTATATATTTATAGCAATATTTACATGTCTGTATATTAGATATACCAAGAATATATGAGGTTCCTTGAGAAGCTTCCAGGCAAGCAGGAAGGCAAGGTTTCAGCTGCCAAGTAATCACCAGGTACACTGGGATCTCAAGGTTTGTGCCACTGACAAAATGGTGGCTGTGACAAAATGGTAGCCCTGTGTTGGGCAACATGATGACTTTCTGCTGCTGAGTGACTACAGCATGATTTCAGCAGCCAGCCAGTCCCAGGAAGCTCCGACACGACGTGGGTTATGGCTGTGTCAAAATGACAGCCTCACATGGGGTCAGATGGCATCATTTGGGGGTCCTGACTGGAAAACAGGAGGGGCTTTGGGGCAAATCAGTCGTGTGTCCATGAGGGGCTGGACTGCAGCAGGAGAGAGGGGGCAGGGTGATTGCCATGTCCTACCTGGGGGTGGTTGTCCCCTGACTCCTCCTGGGGGCACAGGGAAGTGCATGCTGGCCTGGCAGGCAGGGGAGGCATCATCCATTCCTAAATGAGGAAAACTGAGAGACACCATCTGCATGTTGGTTACTTGGTTATAAACTGCTGGAGGAGGCTAAAATTAGTATGCTGGAAGAAACTAAAATTAATATTAAAAAAACTACAGATAAGCAACAGCAAAATAGGTTCCTGAAGAAAAGAAACAATCTTTTCAAAGTAGTCCAGTTTCTTTCTAAAGATGGACATGTCTTGAGGACAGAAGAACAGCAGCGATGTCGTACATTTTGGCTATTGTGAGGCTTTCAATACAGTTTCATGAAATTTTTGTAAATTAGGTAGAAAGACATTTTCTGGATGAAACTACGGTGCTGGATGCACTGGTCCTTAGAAAACCATATAGAAGTGGTTATCAGTGGGTCACTGTCAGAATGAAAGGACAATTCAAAACAAGCTGCACACTGTTATCTGGTTGGTGTAGGAACTAATCAATAGTTCATTAGTGACTTGGATAATGTCATGCCAAAGGTATTAGTAAATGCATTAGTAAGACAACAGTGAAATGAGAGGGGTTTGTTTACTGGAAAACAGGATGAGAAAGCAGAATAATTTTGACAGTACTGTTTTTGAAGAACAAGTGATGAGCAAGGGGCTGCCCTTGAACATGGAGACTCAATCACACTAATAAGGGAAAAAGGTAAGAAGTAGCTTTGTATAAATAGGGGTTGTGATGATACACAAGAGGAACAGGAGTCAGTACTGCCATCCTGCTGTGCAAAAAGTAAATAACTTGTCAAGATTTATAAACAGTCTGTTTGGTAGTGTACAAAGTAATTCTTCTATTCTCTTCATTCTCAACTGAAATACTTTGTCATTTGGAGCCACTGTACTTCACAGAAAATAGGCAGGGTGTAGGAGAGCAGAAAGAATTTTTAGAAGTCAGGAAAGCATGGCATATGAGAAAATGAATCAAGACTGGTAAATCTAAATGAGAGAAGAGAAGGGTGATATATCTGAACTGCTAGAAGTGGTGTTTCTTGTCTCTGCAGAAAGTCAGTATTCTGTTTTTGTTGATTTTAGACTGCTAAAGAAATAATTGGATTAAGCTGCGGCAAGGAAGATACAGATCAGATATTAAGAACATTATAACAGTACAGATAATAAAGCAGTAGCCTACATTGCCTAAGGAGATTGTGAAATTCCCATAACTGGGACTTTTTATGAACAAGTTAAGCAAATCTCAGGAATGAAATTGGCATTGTTAATCCCTCTTTGGGATTAGAGGGTATCCATTCTGGGATCCCTCCTTGGGGCACTTAGATGGTCTAGATGGCTTCCTGAGACCTCTTCTAGTCTATAATTTACTAAGTATGTTTCATGCATGAAATTACTAGGTTGTATATTCTTTGAAACAGGAAACATATATTGTGTATTTGTACAGCACACGACAAAGCAATCCAGGCTAGAGACTGTAGTCATTATAGAAACTATATAGTAATAATGGTATCTAATTATCATGCTATGTTTTGTAATGTTGGAACATTAATGTAAAACTGTGAGTCACTCTGCTGTCAGTGAGAGCCACATTTCAGATTTAGCTGTCATCATTCAAATAGTCTTGGCTAATTTGAACTTTATTGGAAACTGTCAGCAGCTGTCATAGGTAAATATCACGTGATATGATTTGTAATAGAAATCAGCCATGACAAACATTTTAATATGTTTTTGTCAATATAGTCACAAAAACAATTTCAGTATTTTACAGGTTAAAAGTTCAGGTGACAAACTAGTCTTTTTAGCACATTACATTTATACCTTCCATACATTGACTGCTCAATCTTTACCTCTTCCACACTTTGATTGCCGTTTGTCCTAATTAGTTAGTGGGCTATGTCTTAGGCACAAAAGCAGTGATATGAGATACCCAACATAATATTGCATGTGCTCAAAATGGTGTAGACCTGTCTGACTTTAATTCTGAAATCAAGTTCATCTAATGCCTGAAAATGCACTTGGTGCTGAAAGTGCCTCACTCTTCTGATGGAAGTCCTTTCTCAGGTTGGGGTGCAATGGGATGAGGTGAGGAGGTGGAATTCATTTGCTGAATTATCTGCATGAATATGTATGCTTCTTTTCAAGGACAGATGAGATATTCTTTATTTACTGACGGCATCTGGGTGTTAAGGTTTTATGATGCTAAACCTGCAATAACATCATCGAAGCTGAATCTAGTCAAGAGTGATAGCTATCAGTATCATTTTTGCAGGACCTTTAGTATTTGTCTTCTGTCAGAGCACTGAGCAAGCATTACTCAGATCACATGATTAATAATACCGTGTGCCACTGAACCCAGGGGGCTCTTGACTTTCTTAACTGTTTTTCTATATTCATCAATTGCCATTCAATCAAAAAAAGTGTAGCAGATATCAGTACGGCAGTGCTGTTCAGCCCCTTGAATAATGTCCAATATGTTGTGAAATGCCTTGATTAAAATGGGCTCTTCTATGTATTATTTTAGACTCTTTAACTAGTAAGAAGGCATTTGTATTAACATGGTGGCATTTACATGCCACTGCCTGGTGTTTATTTACATCTGTAGTCTAGAAGAAATGATACTCATGGCTATACTAATGAATGCTTTATCCTGAAGAAATACAAACCAAACGCTTTACAAACTGAAGCAGATTAAAGAAATAATTTCAGGCAGCAGATGGAAGTGAGGAGCACACAATGATGTTTCACAGTAGTTTTCAGAAGAAAATGTGGAAGAGAATCTTTCCTTAACTAAAACTGTAAGGGGAATTAGTAGCTTAAGAATATATTTTCTCAAATAGGAATTTGAGCCTAACAGTGGGGATTAGCACCATTTATTCTGTGAAAGAAATAACTTATCAAATATAAGGATATTGCCATTATACAAGACTAATAGTAGAATATATTATGTGGAGAGTTGCTTTAATGCAGTGATGCTAACTGAAATGCTTAGGATAATTTCCTCAGAAGTAGCTTGATTATCTGTGTATGGTACTGATACTGACATTTAGATAAACCCTTCATTTTGTATTCCAGATGATTATGATTTCACAATAACAGTATAAATCAAGATGAACTTGTTGAGATAAAGAGATGCTTTATGGTTTAAAGCAGGGTGAGTTCTAAAATAAGTCTTTAGAGAGACGTACTTGTTGATGTCGTGCATCACCTGACTCCATAAAATGTGTGAGGAGGTTGCGCAGAGGTTGAATGGTATATTTTAGTATCTGTTTTTGAAACAGTTTATGAACTCAGTTGCTGTTGAATTACATAAGAAAAGGTATAGTCACTTCTTTAAATGATTTTATAATTCCTTGAAAACTAATTTCACTTTAAACTGCTTTCTTACTAAATCAAACTTGAACATATACATGTTGCTTTCTCTCTTCTGCAGTATTAACTAGTTTATTTCAGTATAACAGTCCTCCTTTTCAACTTTCTGATGCTTAACTGGACATATTAATTCATGTCAGATATGAAGAAGTTTGGTGTAAAATATTGGGAAGGTTTATTTGCTGAGACACAAATGTTCCACGGGAATATTTAAAAAATAATAATCAGTATTGTGTTTGGAAGGGAGATGTTTCTCATTATCATTTTTAACCAGAAATTCTAATTAAAATGGTTGAGAGGCTAGGGCATTCTTTCTTACAGGATTTTAGAGAATCATCTCCAGTTTAACGCAAAGTTGTGTGAACTTGAGTACAGCTTTTAAATGTAATATTCTATACCCTAGCTGACTATCTTTCCCACTAGTGTTACAAGTACTGTGATGCTTTTTTTTTTCACTGTTTGAAAGAAGCCTGAATAGCTACTACAGATTTGTTTCACCACACATAGTAATATAGATTCCTGGGGTTCATGTTTAATATTTATGAAAAATGAGATTAACTTCTTTTCTCAGTAGTCCCACCTTGCATAAATAATACAGTATGAAGTGGAGCAGGGATCCTGGAAGTCCAGTATCCTAAATGAAGGTTTTTGCTGCTGGATTATGTTTTGCCTTTTGCTCTTTGGTTCATTTAATATTTAATTGCCGTATAAAAGGGAACACTTCAGGCATGCTGAGTTGAGATACAGAAGTTGAGATGTGCCCATAACTCAGTAATAATGACATAGATTGTGGTTTGAGAGATTATATGACTTTTTAAGGGCCAATCCTAATCTAATCATGCATACTCTTGATGGAGGCGGTGAGAATGTCCTGGCCACAATCAGTTATCTGTGTCTGACTTCATTTTTGCAGGTACATCCTATGACAGGCAGTGTGGAGTTGTAAGAAGTACTCTTACTCTTGGTTGAGTAAAAGGTTGGAACTACAGCTAAACTGAAGGGCTAACTTTTCATTGGTATCTCAAAGCTGAATCTGTCGAAGAGCAATGAAAGCTCTATTTCAAGCTGCAGCCCTGAAAGAATCTCATTTCACTACACCTTTCACTTTTCACTTTCACCTTTCACTACACTAACATCTGCAGTCCTGTGTCAGCACTTAGCTTTCCATTCCCAGTATCCCAGTTTCAACCCTGAATTCTCCGGCACCCAAGTCTTGAAACCTGTTGGTCCCTTCCAATGCATAAAACTGGCAGGTCAATATGCAATGAAATACACTCTGTTAGCTGGCACTGCTGAGCAGATTGATGTTTCCTGACTCCACTAACAGTTAACCAGCAGGTTCGGACCAGAACTCAGGAATGCTGCAGAATGAGGAAAGAAATAGCTTTTCTTCCCCCTTTTCCTGTTCCCACAGGACAGGATCAGCTGAGCAGCAGCACTGTGAAATGCTTTTACAGGCTAATGCCAGAAAGTAGGAACAGTGGGGGAAAAACTTACTCTGCAATTAGGCGCCAGTCTCAGGTGGAAGTGTTGACAGTCCTCTTTCAGCTGAAAACTGTAGTTTCTTGTGGATGTAACAGGTTGTGCTGAGTTGATTCAAAGTTAATGCACAGTATTGTGGATATAAGATAGAAGACACAGTATAACCAAAAGCATAATGGCTTTAGAATATATGACTCTAGGGTACCCACAACTATCCTTACTGGGGCTTGGTTTAATACCTGATGTCAATTAAGAAGGAATGTTTATCTCAAATAGGTGTCAACTAAGGAGTATTTCCATGACATTGAATAGCAAGCTAAGGGAATTCCAGACTTAAGCTTTTAGTTCCTACCACTGTCCTGTAGTTCACTATCACCATGCAAATACAGCTCTTTGTTTAGTGATAGTATAAACTGAATCACTGAGATGACTCGGGCTTTAACAAAAATTAAAAGTTATTTTATACTATGAACCCTTTCTGTGGCCTCACAGACCCAGAAGCAACTGAATGAGGAGCAAATTGCAGTATGGAAAGGGCAGTAAGTTTAGTTAGGAAAGCTTCCTAAGATACCTGTATTAGTGTACATTGGTGTATTGTAGAGTTACGCCCCCAGCATTAGACAGAGAGATCATCACAGTCCACACTCCCTGGATAAACTGAGTCCGAGTTAAGGACTGTGACCCTATTAGCTGGGGAGCAGCCATTTTCATTCTGACCACTGACAACAGATTGTGCTTGACACAAACTTGAATTGACAGCATTCTCTATAAAAGAAATCAAAATTTTATACATACTACACATCCAAAGCCAGGTAGATGTGGTCTAGAGCATGTGGACTGGATTCACAGAATCACAGAATGGGAAGGATTGGAAGGGACCTCTGAAGATCATCCAGTCCAACCCCCTTGCCGAGCAGAATCACCCAGAGCACATTGTGCAGGATGGCATCCGGGCGGGTTTTGAATATTTCAAGAGGAGACTCCACAACCTCTCTGGACAACCTGTTCTAGTGCTCTGTCACCCTCACAGTAAAGAAATGTCCTCTCATATTCAGCCAGAATTTCCTGTGCTTCAGTTTGTGCCCCTTGCCTCTTGTCCTGTGGCTGGGTACAACTGAAAAGAGACTGGCTCCATCATCTCAACACCCTCCCCTCAGATATTTATATACATAAATTCCTTAAATAAGAGATCATTTTCACTGAATCTGTAGGACTATGCATCCCCCCACACCCCATTACCATTTTTTCCACCAGACCTTAGGGCTTTCTTTTTCTGACTGTAGTCACAGCTTAAGGAAAAACATCATGTCCCCAGATCTCCTCATTTCTCAGACTTTGCTCATGCTATCCTATTGCATGAGGATCCTACTGCTA
The DNA here is from genome assembly GCF_009769625.2 of Cygnus olor. Lineage (NCBI taxonomy): Eukaryota > Metazoa > Chordata > Aves > Anseriformes > Anatidae > Cygnus > Cygnus olor. The sequence continues at coordinate 12,300,720 of NC_049198.1, read as the reverse complement.
CTTGATTGTAACATACTTAAAGAAGGTTGCTGTTCATGTGTTTCACTTACTGGTGTCATTATGAACTGTAGGAGTGGCTGATTTTAATCCTCTCAGGAAAATCTCTTCTTGGTTCCCACAAATAACAGGTAACTTTTCCCAGCTTACAGGGGTGTGTGTTGCTGTTTTCTGTGATTGTGAAGACAAATGTCTGAGCTGCAGGTAACATGGGCTTGGAAGCTCTTTAGTTGTGTGCTTGGCTCTTTTTCAAATTCTCCACTAGTAACTCAGTGAAAGTCTGGGTATGTCATCACAGCTGTACTTGGATTTGTATCTTGAGACGTCTTCATTGAAATAGGCATGAGGTAATCTTGTTTCAAGTAATAAACAATACCCATGAATACCTGAAAAATGTCTTTACTGAATTTCCACTTATGTATTTGTTTTTTCAGCTAATTGTTGCTAACAGACTGCTTTCTAGGTTCAACAGCTCAGTGACTCTGTCCAAACAGCTTTGATGGCTAGAAAGAATGGCTAGAAATATTATAATAATCCCTCAATAGCAGTCAGCAGAATACCAGTTTTTCATTAGCTTTTACATTGTCGTATTGGTGTTAACTTCTAGCTACATCCCCATATTTGATTCAAAACTCTGTGGAGATTACTCCTAGTGTTAGACTGAAACAAGGGTACTTTAAACAGATTGGCCTTAAGTGTGGCTGTGTAAGAGTTTAAAACATCTCCCCTTCCTCTACTGTTCTTCAAGTGTTTTTCATCAATTTGTTCACAGAGCTTTAGTTCCTTGAACTGACTCATTGCAGGTTCAGGTGAGTACTGGAAATGATGCTACAGAGAAGGCAGGATTATCTGGAGTTTGTTGGGGAGGACTGCTGAAATTAGTTCAATTTATCATAGGAGTATTCCGTGTAAACTGACTTAACAACACAGCATCACCAAAGAAGACCAGACTAAAACTACCCTCTGCTATGAAATGTGATTTTTATTTTTATTTTTTTTGGTAAGTTAAGAGCTGTAATTTATAAGTAGGTTGATGGTTGTTCTAATGATTTCTCTATATATAGAAATCTCTTTTGAAAATAGAAGATGTCCTTTAGCTATGCTGAACCCTTTTCTGTTTTACAGTTGGAGTAACTCTGCATGTTAAAATCTTATGCCCTGTTTTGGCTTATATATCATACCACGTCCAGTGTTTTAGGAATTTTCCTCCATTCTAATCCATAAAAGGAATAAGCTAATATTAGAGGGAGTTTTATGAGAATAACTTCAGACTGGTATAACTAGAATGATTGCCTCTCCCTTGCTCAAAATGTTTAAAATCTCATCAGTTTCCTAACTATTAACCTCAGTCCTGTTGTGCTGCAAGAACGAAACAAGCACCTAAGTTGTTTGGTCGGCAACTCGAATGTTCAGCAGTGACTGTCCTATGACTGATATGTGGCAGCTCTTTAATTCCCATATAAACAAATTAAAGAGATTAACTTAATGAATAAGTTTGTTACCATTTTTTCATTTTTAATTTCAGCTACATAAGTATAATAGTAAGTTTAGTTAGTTAAACTTATTTGCTTTCCTTTATTAATGCAGTTCACAACCTGCTAGTGTAGACAGTTGTGACAGGGTTAAGCTGAAGCAAAAAGAAACTTTTTGTAAGTCAGTGCCAGGCCAAAAACAGTTGAGTTGGGTTTGATACCGTACTGGTAGATTAAAAATTGCCTCTGGTCTCCTTGGCTCCTTGGTTCTGCTTTCTCCGTAGGGAACCTCCCGTGCTTAGCTTGGTGGAAGGCTACTCTTCTGTCTGCCCTGAAACTCAGATCTGGGTGTCCTTGTCCACAGAACGGGTTGTTTATCAGGCAGTGCAAACCTACTTAGCTACCAAGTAGCTCAAGAGTTGCCTCTTGGCCACTGTCCTAGCCCAAAGGCTGCATAAGCATTTCCCAGTACTTGGGACAGGAATGCAATGCAGAGCAGTTAACACTTGTCACTGCGGCCTCTGAACTGCCAAATGCAGTGCTGCATGTGTGGTATTTTGTGTGCATGCCCCTTGCACTCTTTTGTTTTCTGCTGCTTTTGTCCCCAGCTGTGCTGAAGCATTTTGCCTCAAGAAGTCTGACGTTTTCCTTTAGAGAACCTCTAATGCAAACATTCTGGGGCACTCTACAGAGCAGATATATTCCTATAGAAAACATAAACTGAAATCAAATGTACAAATTAAATTACGTGTACTGAAGCTGTCTTCCACTTTGCCTGAAATAGACCCTTGACATTAAAAATACATAGCCAAGACCCTATGTTAGTCTTACAATCAAGCCAAGACTCTGTTCTTTGATTAGTTTGTTGGAGAATTCCCCAGGCAAGGCACATGATAGAGTAAACGATGACATGGCACCAAACAATGAGGATTACAGGTGCATGGAAAGTGCAGTTTGTTCAAAAGTCCAGTTAAAGCTGAACATACAGTTTCCCTGGAGACAGACCAAAATAATACTGATTTACAGGTATGCTTTCTGCTAGGAAACGATTAACTAATGCAATCTTCAGCTGATCTCTAAAACTTAAAAATAACCTGACCCTGTTACAGCTGACCAGAAGTGAACAGGGATAAATTTGGTTTACCAACCTGTCAGAAGAATATATATTTAAACCACTATATTGTTCCTTTAAAAATATACAATGGCTACTCTTAAAGGCCAGCTCTGAAGATTGATCTTGTTGTGCTAGTTCTTTTGAAAAACAAAATGAGAAATCATTCTATCCTGAAGATTTTTGTTTGGTCTTGTAAGTTTTCACCAAATATTCTCATAAGATAAAGTTTGTTTTCTTCTGTATATACATACAGTACATACGTATAGTTCAGATTTTTTTCATTTAATAGACGAAGACATTAAAGCTTTTCATAAGCTTTAATGCTTAAAGGGGTCAAGTATTAGTACAGTTTCATCTTTTACATGTTCTTAGGTGTTTGTTTTTTTCCTTTGTTTCAAATGTACGTGGATATTTATGTATGAGAATTTTATTGTCTAATCCTGTCAGCTCCCACAGAAAATGGGCATGATTTAGCAAGCAGAATGCATTAGGTGTAGAACTGATTCTGTTGAGTTACATGCAACAACACAGACAAAAATGTGAATTTGGGGAGAATTAGGCTTTGCTGGATCAGAACACAGAAGAGCTGAAGTCTAGGTTACATCAGCTGACTCTGAATTTGATTTTGTTAACCATAGCATACACAAAATGAAAGAGAACCTCTTCTTGAGCTACAGAAACCAGCTTAAATCCAAAGACAAGGCTTCTTTGTAAGGATTCCTGAAGTTCTGAGTTACATTAATGATGTAATGTTCAAGAAGGAAGATTATCTTTGAGAAACACCTTAATTTGTTCTTCAGAGTTTTGTTTAAAACATTAAATGCTTCAATAATATATTCAAATACACACTAAATATCCAAAGGTGTCTCTTTAGAGATATTTCTAGAAGACTTGATTATTTTCGTTATCATGAAAGAAACAATGAAATCACTCCCAAGTAAAATGGCCAATGATTTTCATGAATGTAAATATGGAAGAGAAAAAAGTATTCATATTCAGCAGTTTGGCTTACATGATAGTACAGAGCTATTCATACAGTGTGTTAAACAGGTACAAAAACATAGATAGCAAGGAAGTAGCAAGGAAGGCCACTTTTACAGAGTGGAAACTGATTCTGAAAATTACCAAGTCTTCAGAGAGGATGAGCAACTCAGGTGCTGTTGGTTTGGTACTGTAGGCTAACATGAGATCTCAACAAGGTTGCCTCCATAACAAGGTAATTTTGTACAATCTCTGTAATTACAACATTACAAAATATATTCTAATGTATTTGGTATCCTCCTACATTTTATGAATGCTGAAGAAATAGAAGGGTTCACATCATTTGCAGGGGAGCTGAAACCAGTGTCTTAGTGTGGAGGGAACCAGGGGCTCAGTCTGTTTATTCACAAAGAGTAGATGACTTGATTTTTAGGTAACTGCATAAAATAGAAAAAGATATTGAAAGCCTGGGCGACCAGGGGGAGTAAGTTGTAGGAACTGATCACTAGAAGCTAAAACCAAAAAACTTAGAAATTAACAATTCACTTTCTGTTCTGAGCATGACTCTCCCCGCAGACAAGGTGTCAGGGATAATCTTTAAATGAGGACTTTATGATAGGTATCCATAAGGATAAGTGATGCGTGAGCTGAAAATTGACACAGCATATGCTTTGTGTCAATTGACAGAGGAGAAGCCACAATGCTTCAGCCAGGAGCTTAGGAGTCAAAGAGGCTCTCTGAATTCAGTGAAGGCTGCTTGAGAACAGAGCCTGTTAAGATCACACTATTATTTGTCTTTCTTTCTGGATGATACTTATTATCTCAAATTACTTGGTTAAATGAATGAACTGTATTAGTCTCAAATGTGCCAATGGCACTGGATGTTCCATTTTTTTACTTTGTTTTTAAACTCTTTGTGGATAACTTGGGAATTATTTAAATAAGAAGTAGAGTATATGTAGTTCTGGGGTAGAGTCCTGCTACAAGTGTTTCATTAGAAACTTAAGCTGTGGGAAAATTACTGCTGACATAAAATTCCTATTAGCCTGGGATTATAGAATATTTTGGTATCATGTTATTACCAAAAGTGTATGTGTAATTTTTGAACAATTTCCTCCATGAAAAGTAATTCCCAATATTTTAAATTAAGTAATATACCTGATCAACAGTTTAATTATTGAAATAAACAACATACATCTTAGAAAATATCCACCAGGTTTTGTTTTTAAAGACAGAAACACAGAATTGAAAGGAAAGACTTCAGAGGAAAAAAATGAAAAACATTTGAGATGTTGTTAAGAAGCAGATTTAGGATCGAATCTACTTACAATATTTTCAAGTCCATTTAAATTAATATAATGAAATACCCCTTTGACTTTGGAATAAATCTATTGTTTCACTTTTTTATTTTTATTTTTTTAATTTTTTTCTTACAGCAAGCGATAGTGCTACATTTATGTATGTAGGTATGGAATTTCTTTTCAAGTATTTTCCCCAGGTTTATGGAATGACTCTGGACAAGCAAACCCGCAAAAGGTATATGAAAAATTTGTATTTCTTCAGAAACTAGTATCACTTGAAAAAAAAAAAATCTGTTCACAATAATTTGGTCTCAAAAAGACTCTTTGTGTTTGCTTGGCATTATCATTTTGATGTGAATGTGTATAACTATGTATTTTTTTGAGAGAATTTTATCCCTAGAATAAAAGGAACACACTTGAGTTTACAGCTTGAAACTATATGTGAGAAATCAGGATATTTTACTAAAAAATAAAAACCTTTGCTTTTAAAATTGCAGGACATTTTAGAAGTAGCTGAAATGATAAATTGACAAACTTGTGGACTAAAACCACTCTTCGTAAAACAATGCCAGAAAACCATTTTAAGTAACTATCTCTTAGCCACAAAAACAAGGGTATTGTGGACACAGTGACAGAAAGCCAGTCTATGCTAATACAAAACATACTTCATGTGGATCTGGAAATAGTGCCCTAAGTTGCTAACACACAGCAACACACAGAGACTGATTTCAACATTGTTCTTCATTTAATAACTTGTACAGATTTAAAGTAGAGGTTTAATTTTTCTCCAGCATTGATTTGTACAGTTATAAATCTTTTTTTTTTTTCTTTTTTTTTTCTCTCTCTAAAGGTTTTGCATAAGATTTCTTTTTACAAATGATTTGTTGAGCTCCCAAGTCATCCACTTAAGCTGAGGGATGGGCAATCTCCATCACTTAGCTTTATGGAAGTGGTACAAGAAAGCAGAATGTAATTATAAAGTCTGCTCTTCTGGGACATTATGAGATGACTCAAGAATGTTGTGTATATAGAATCTATACTAAAGGGGAGGTTGGGAGAAAGAGATGCAGGCAACTATACACTGGTTAGAGTAATTTTAAAAATATGCAGAACTTTAGAACAGTTTTATTTTGTTTTTAAGGAAATAATAATATACAGGAATCAAGGTGGAGTAGAATGGATGAGGGGAGAGCAGTGGAAAAGGCTCCTGGACTTCTGTAAGGCCTTTGACTCTGTCCCCCATAAGACAGTCATAGAGAAGCTGTTGATGTATGGACTGGAGGAGCAGACAGTGAGGTGGATCAAAATCTGGCTGAACAGCCTGGCCCAGAGGGTAGTGGTCAGTGGTGCAACATCTAGTTGGAGTCCAGTAATGAGCAGAGTGCCCCAGGTGTCAGTATTGGGTCCAGGTCAGTTTAACTTCTTAACAGTCTGGACAATGGGGTAGAGTGCACCCACAGTAAACTTGTAGGTGACACAAAACTGGGGGAGTGGCTGACTCACCAAAGGATCATGCAGCCATCCAGAGGGACCTCAACAGGCTGGAGAGGTGGGCTGACAAGAATCTCATGGAGTTAACAAGGAGAAGCACAAAGCCCTGCACCTGGGGGGAAACAGCCCCAGGTACCAGTAGGTGCTAGGGGTCACCCATCTGGAAAACAGCTTGGCAGAAAAAGACCTAGGGGTCCTGGTGGACACCAAGTTGCATATTAGTCAGCAATGTGCCCTTGCCACTAAGAAGGCTAGTGGTATTCTTGGCTGCATTAGGCAAAGCATCACCAGCAGGTCAAGAGAGGTGATCCTTCCCCTCTACTCAGATCATCAGGAAGCACTTCTGTACTGTGCAGGTGACAGACCACTGGCACAGGTTGCCCAGAGCAATGCTGGAGTCTCCTTCCTTGGAGATCTTCAAAACCCACCTGGACATGGTCCTGGGCAACCTGCTGTAGGTGGCCCAGCTTGAGCAGAGAATTGGACCAGATGACCTCCAAAGGTCCTTTCCAACCTAAACCGTTCTGTAATTCTGTGATTCTCTAATGAAAGGGAAAGAAAAATATATGGAAGAGGGTTAGGGTTGGAATTCCTCAGGGTGAGTGCTGGATCTGAATCTTTAATACTTGTTTTAATCACTTCAATACAGAAGGTAGGAATATGTTTATTCTCAGTTTTCTCAGTTATGTGAAGTGCGCTGTCAATATCAAGGTGCTATATGGGAAGAGCTAGGTGACCTTGAGAGCTACAGTAGTGTAAACAGGATGAAATTCAGTGGTACAAAATGCAAATCCTAATGGAAAGGAATGCAAGGACTGAGAGTGAACTAATAACAAAGATTACTGTTTCAGCCAGAAGCTCATTAGCTGGAAACACAGGCAAATTACTTTGGCAAATGCAGTCCTAGAAGCTTTGGGTTGCCTTAGCTGAGTTATTTCTAGCAGAATTAAAGGAGTGTTAATGATGTTATGTAAAATTCTAGTGGACACATCAAAATAATTTGTGTACTCTCATTCATGTTCAGGAAACATGAATTAAACTACAGCAGATGCAAAGACAGGCGCTATTCTTCTAGTAGCCTTTCTTACAGGAAGATACCTAAAAAAAAATGATTTGTTAAACCTAGTAAAAAGTCTCGGAAGGAATATATGGCTGCTGTCTGAGAGGGGATTGTATTGCTCTATAACATGCCATACAGCAGAGGAAGAATGCCAAGAGGAGGCTGGAACACTACGGATGCAGAGGAAAAGAAGATGCAAAGCTCTTTGAACTGTCTGAGCCACAAGAACAAGTGGATGTAAGACAAAGAATAAAATTAAGTGGGAAATTGGAAGATGATTCTTCTGAATTAAAGCAATCAAGGGCTGGATCACCTCCCAGTAAGAACAGTGAACACGAGAGAAGTAGCTACTTTTAGATGTATCTTGATTGGTTCATTAACAAAATTATGCAATATGTTTGTTTATAGTAGCAAGTGGCTTGGCTGAATCGGGTGGTTTCTTCCAGCCTTTGCTTCTAATTGCTGCCTCTGTGAGGGTGGATCTGCAGAGAGGTCTGGGGCATTACTCTGATGGATTTCTGATGTATTACAGATCTACCTTAACTGAAAAATTATTTCCTGAAGACCGAGCCGTTATGCTGGTATCAGCCCTTAGGAATTCTACGGTGCAGCTATTATTTCATTTGCCTGCAGCGCATATTTTCATGGCAGGCCCAGGCAGTGATCAGAGCTGGCTGATGTATGCAGGAGTATGTTTTTCCCAGTTCTGAGCTTATGTGAAGAATGCGAAGGGTGTAATTATGCCATTATGAAGCTGAGGTTCTGCCTGTGGTGGGAAGTGCTTTATGCCAGCTGGGGAGGCTGTATTCCCCTCCAGCTCTTTGGGTAAGAAATTTGGTCGGCACCTGTAGAACAGGTCTGGCTGATGTTGCCTCAGCTTTCCTCACTGTCCTTCCAACTACATGTGAGCGAAGGAAGTTCCTTGGAAAAAATGGAAGGAAAGGAGGAAGATGGAAAGGTACAATCCCTCCTTTCAGATACCTCTTCAGAGTCACTGTTGCCCATTTTAGTGGTGAACAGTTACTGAGTTTATGAACCCCCTGTTGTTGGCCTCTTGCTTAGATTAGTACAGGTTATTAAATTGGTAAGTGCACAGTTGTCATGTACTTGTGCTTTTCCTTCTGTGCTCTGTTGCTTTTCCTCCATATATATATATATAAAACACCTGTTAACGTTTTGGGGAGCTTTGCTTAGGGAACTTGCATGTTTAACTGCCAAACTAAATAGGGGAATATGAAAGAGAAGTGCTATATGTGTTTCTGTAGCTCTGTATAATGGAGATAAGCTTTTAACATTGTTCTCTTTGTTTGCCACCCTGGTTTTTATCAGGAATTCAGTAGTGTTCCTGGCCTTGTCCAACATACTGGAATCCTGCAATGTACATTCGTGTGGGAGTAGTAATTACATAAACACTTCTGGTGTTTATGGGCTTCCCACAGACCTCTTGGAGCCTTAATGCAGTAATTTTCTTCAGTAAAGAGAACTGTATAAGCATTAATCATCAAAATGTAGCAAGATCCTCTAGTGGGAATCAGGCAGCTTGCCTGAGCTCTGCAGAGTGCAGTTCAACACTTCTTGGCATTGGCAAGTTCAGGAAGGGTTGGGTTAGGTGAGATTAGCACTACCAAAGCTACAGGCTTATTTAACTATTTAGGAAGCCTGGTGAGACCATGTATGCCTGCTGTTCCAAGATCTGAACTATTTTATGTACTCTCTCTTGTCTCCTTTTACAACCTCTTAGAAAAATTTAGTGTAGCACAATTTGATTTTACAATGAGCAGTCGTTCAACTGGCTACAACTTCTGAGTATTGGGTTTGACACTGCGGTAAACCAACAAATACTTCTACAAATAAATAAATACAAATAAAAGGGAATGTCCTTTTCACCCCCTCCTCCCTCCTCTCTTTTGTTACTGCCTACGGTTGAGCGCCACCTCCTTTGCTCTGTCATTGGTGCTCACAGGACCTTTAATGAAGCTAATTTAACTTGCTAACCCAATGGGATTTTTTTATTTCTTTTCTGCCAAGGCAGTTGCTTGTCGTTTTGGAGTTGAGCTGGCCCATGGAGAAGTGGGAGCATGAGTACAGGAGCGAGAAGGGTGAAGGAAAAGAAACGTTCCCATGTCTGTGAGCAGCACAGCCATGTTGTCAGAATGCTCCAGCTGCAATCTCAAACACGTGATATGCTGCCCAGCAAGACATAGGAAGGGACATAGGAATGTAAGGTGTGCTAGGTATATATGTTCATGATTTGTTCATAATAGAATTGTAAGTGGAAAATTTAAATAGTGAACTAACGAGTAGAAATAGCCATTAGCTTAGGAGAAATAGGAATGATAGGAATCAGCTGTATTAGGAGGGCATTGTCCCATCCATATACTTTTTATAAAGCACATCAGCCAGACTACGTCCACCTTGCTCTGGTCAGTGAGCAGCCTAGACTGGTGCTGTGCTGTAAGAGGAGCTGAGAGCTGAGCAGGGGTGGACAGGCAGGCAGTGGTTGCTCCAGCCCCAGGGTGACCAGATAAGCCCTGTGACGGCAGGCAGGTTCAGCCTTGAGCCCAGATGGCTGGACGAGATCATAGTGACAAGGCAGGGTCTGAGGTTCAAGTTCAAAACTCGTCCAGATCAATGGGACACCTGGTGTGGCACAGGAGTATCTGCCGCAATTCTGCTACATAGCTCAGGTCAGGGCAAAATATGAGTGCCTTAGCTCAAAAGCTACTTCAGAGCAGAATGGTGGAGTGCCCCCACTGAGACTTCGTAGCAGAGCTTCTGGAAGAGCTGTTTTCAAGGCTAGGTACTTGCACCATAACTGAAGTTGACCCTGGGCCCAGGCAACCAAACCTTCAGCCAGTGGGAAGGCAGGGGAGGTGCCATAAGAGCCCCAACAGCTTTAGCAAAACATGCAGTAGCTTAGAGCTAGAACTGCGATGGAAGTAATAAATGTTTTAACTTTTTCCAGGGGTAGGGGAAGTGGCTACAATATCTGGTTTTATGTTCTCCATAGAGTATGTGGAGAATCAAATAGTATTACAAGAAGTTTAAGTGTCATTTGCGTTACCCAGAAACAAGTTGGTGTGTTTGGAGACAGATTGGCGTTTCCTTACAGTCAGGTTTACCCAATGCATAAGAACCATGGCAGCATTTACAGTGTCTCCTTTCACACATGATGATCTACCCTGTGCATGCGCTGTAGGAAGGCTTGTACTCTGCTTAGTATCAGTTCTGAATGGGAAAGATAGGCTACAGGGTCCTGGGGCTTCCCTTTCACATATACATTAAGCAGAAATATACAATATCAACAGAACTGACAGCGGGTCACATGGGATTGTGGTTGTAATTCAGACTCCTAAAGCCATTTTAAAAATGAAATACATAAAACAAGAAAATACATATTTTCAATAAGCTGTCCTGCACTCAATTAGCACATGCAGGACAATGACGTGGCTAATGATTGGTGAATAGTTAATGACAAATGTAAAGAAATATGTGTTATATTTCAAACATTCTGTCCTTACAGGAAGAAAGTACTTGTCATAGTCATAATGCAGCAGAGTTCTTAAGTAAATTGAAATAATATGCATGGTCTCTTGAAATGTCTTTGGGTAATCAGAGCCCACTGCTGACTTAATTTTAGGGAAACATTTCTTATATTTAAACTTCTGTTTTAAGATATTAAAACTGTTATTTGGTCTGCAATGAAAAAGACAAAATTTTAAAATCCCACTGTTTTTATCTATAATTATGTGGCTGTCCATCTGAGTGCAGTCTTGACCTAGTCTGGCAGATTGTCACTGGTGTAGTTCTTCCTTCGTGCTGCCTGCTATCCTGAGATCAACAAGATTGTTTCTAGAACAATGTTCTATTTCAGTCAAGGCTAGATTACCATGATGGATGGGGAAAAAAAAGATTGTACTTAAGTCGTTCTTAGCAGTCTACATGTGTAGGCATTTAATTTTTTTTTTACTATAGCTAGAAAACACCTTATATTTCTGTTACAAGAGAATAAAATCAAAATACATCCATAAGGAAGAAATATTCTGGAGGTTTCATATTTTTTAAAAGTCTATAAAATGTGTGTCTCTTTTGTAGCTATTTTTAAGTAGAAATTATATGCAAATATATGTAGTTCAAATGAATTCCCTTCTCTTTGTAGTTGCTGTATAAACTGTGATTTTGTTACTTTAGTAACATAATTATGTTTTAAGATTATGTCAACTGCTAGAGGTAGAACAATGAAACTAGTTTAGTTGTGACTGCTTTAACTTGATTGGAGAGTTATGCTTCCAAAGCTTAAAACTTATTTATCCCTTCAAATTCAGTCCCTCTGCATAACATTTGAATGTATGGGCAAGGGTGGCTTGTGATATTCTGGGTTTTGCAGACTCATTTATACGAAACTTAAAGATACAAGTTGAGTGTGGTGTGGTATGTGTGGAGCCTTGAGTGTGGTGAAGATGTCTGCCCCGATTTCCATAGGTATGCCTCTAATTAGAGCTATGCTAACCCCTGAGTGTTTGTCTGCAGTCTTTTCTTTATTCCCATCTCTCTTTGTGTGACAGTCAAGGGTCTGGGTTTTTTTTCATTGTCTTTCATTTTCCAACTCAATTCACTTGCCTGCAGGGAAGAAGTAACTGCTTTTCACTTCAGAGTACAAAGGGTTTGATTTTGCTTTTGTCAAGATAGAAAAATTCCAAGTGTGAAACATCTTTCATAATCTTTATAAACTCTTTCAGATAAAGCTTATCTCTGAGGGAATCTGGAACAGCATGATCAAGATAAGATTTATTCTGTATTACAATAGTAGCAAGTGCCCTTGCTAAAGAGTATTTACAATTCAAGCAACTGCAAATACCTACTGATTGCTGCCACCCTCTAAATTCAGAGTTGGATCCCAGCAGCAGCCCTTGCAACTTCTGCAACTCTCTCTTTTCTGTGTATAAGGACCAGGTTTTTAGTTTCATTGTATTGGGAAAAGAGGGTGCATAGAAGACTGCTAAATAATGATCTAGGAATGACATAATTTAATGAATACTTCATAAACCTTTAGCCCATACAATGCAATTATTATAGATTTGGTTTTAAGAATGTATTGGGAGTGTGCATTCATCAAGCTTTACAGGAACTGTGAGAAGGATAAACCTGAAGCCAAGTAAGTAAGAACATCTTCCAACCAAATATTTGAGGATTATGTCTACTGAATAGTAATGCACTTCCAGGATTGTGGCCAGAGTGACGTAGTGGTATAGTCAGGGCTGAGAAAAAAAAAAAAAAAAAAAAAAGAAAGAAAAAAAACTATTAAAAAAACAAACTTTTTTGGATTAAAAATGGGGAGGGTATACTTGTGAGCTCTTCACTGGAGCACAGGGAGGTATCTTAAGGTAGTTGAAGCTTGCCCTGTCTCTCAGGGGGTGTTGGGGCTTAGTGAAAAAAGTATGTAAATAGGCTTTTTAGGATAGAGCAATCCAAAATACAACGCATTTGTGAAAGGAAGCTGTATAGTCACTGTTTACCAAAACCATTGCTTTTGTGGGATGCAAATGCTGACTCAATGCATAGGAGGAAAAGCTAAAACTATGGAAAAGCTTAGATACTTCTTCCCTGAAATCAAAGTGTCCTCCTATACTAGGGTACACCACTTTTGCTTTTGTTCACCCATAAAACCTAAGCTGCTATTTACCAGTTAAGATGTATTTGCTTTGTTTTGGTACATATTCATTTCAAAGGAATCTTCTGGTAATTACATTTACTGTTTACTATCCCAGAAGCTTAGGACTTGTTGATTAAATCCTCATCTTTCAAAATCTCCTTGGTAATCCCTGCTGCACAACTTTACAAAATGTTGTGCCTAGCTTGTGTACTTTAAAAGGAAAATCAGGCACAGATTTCCCTAAGGAGATCATCATTCCACAGGCTGTAGAATCTGCTTCTTTCCAGGATCTGAAAACAAATTTGTTGGTTCCAAACTCCCCAGGCCAAGGGCTTATGTATGCCTCTCTCTGCTGCCTGATCTCCCTGTGCTGATGCTGGAGGTCACTGCTTATTGAGACAACTGTTTTGTCATTTGGAATCTAAGCTGTTTAGAGTTACTTAGGCACCTCCAGAGTCCTTCAGCTTGATCCAAGCTCACTGGAAGACCTTTGGGCAGAACAGCTGTCCCAGAAATCATGTGTTACTGCTAGTAATATCCACCTAGCACTGGCCTCATTTGTACTGTATTACTTCGTAATCTCAGCATGTAAATCTGTGTAGGTTGTCCTAATTACTTATATGTCCACATTTGATTTTGTTGTGTCAGCTTGCTGTCAACAAGCTGATACATATGAAACTGGAGAGGGACAAGAAACAGTCTGGCTGATTGCAAGGTCAGCAAGTTTCCTTATTTCTGTAGCTGTGAAACAGTATTACTTAGCAATACAAGATTGCTTGCTACCCATTTCACTGGGAACACAACTGAACTGTAAAATGATGACAGCACTGAGATCTCACTAGCATCTGCTGGCAGATACATCATTCTTCAGGCACTGGACAATTAGTAATGGGATACTAATTTCAGCATATTGAAGGCACCTCTGGACATTATTTAACAAATTCCGAATTAGCTATTCTGCCTTTTCAGAGCTGTTCCTGGGCATCCATACTGATCCAGAAGTGGGTAGGCAACATCTTCTGGAATTTGACCACAACATAATTCTTAGCGATTTGGGGCTATCTTAAGGGTGGCAAGCTCTGTTACTCTAACCATTCCTGTAGCAAACATGCTTATGTGAACTTCATGAAGTTCAACAAGGACAAGTGCAAGGTCTTGCACTTGGGTCAGGGCAGTTCTCAATATCAGTACAGACTGGGGGATGAATTCATTGACAGCAGCCCTACAGAGAAGGACTTGGGAATATTGGTGGATGAAAAAATGAACATGAGCTGGAAATGTCCACTTAGAGCCCAGAAAGCCTGGGCTGTAATGTCCACTTACAGCCCTGAAAGTTGTATCCTGGGCTGCATTAAAAGCAACGTGGCCAGCAGGTCGAGGGAGGTGATTCTTCCTGTCTACTCCACTCTCATGAGACTCCACCTGGAGTCCTGCACCCAGCTCTGGGGTCCCCAATACCAGAAAGAAGTGGACCTGTGAAAGCTGGTTCAAAGGAGGGCCACAAAGATGGTCAGAGAGATGGAGCACCTCTCCTCTGAAGAAAGGCTGAGAGAGTTGGGGTCACTTAGTCTGAAGAAGAGAAGGTTCCCTTCAGACCTTATCGCAGCCTTTCAATATATGAAAGGAACTTGTTAGAAAGATGTAGAAAGACCATTTACCAGGGCCTGCGGTGACAGGACAAAGGTCAATCTTCTTAAACTGAAAGAGGGTAGATTTAGATTGGATATAAGGAAGGGTTTTTTTTTTTTTTTTTTTTTTCAGTGAGACAATGAGAGGGTGAAACACTGGAACAGAGAAGTTATGGATGCTCCATCATTGGAAGTGTTCAAAGCCAAGTTGGACAGGGCTTTGAGCAACCTCATCTAGTGAAAGATATCCTTGCCCATGGCACGGGAGCTGGACTAGATGATCCTATTCAATCTAGGTCTAGATGATCCTATCCAACCCAAACCATTTCATGATCCTATGACTTTGATCAAGGCCATCCACTAACTGTTCAGTGTTCAGTGCTGTTCAGTGTTTTGGTCATTGCTGTCCTGACATCACTGCTGCTTTCCAGGGAGACAACATGACCAGCTGGGCCAGACTTTTGGTGAGAAATATATAACCATAGCTTTTCTCTGAAGCTATGGTTCTGCTGACACCATTGCATGATACTCTGGTATATTATAAGCTACTCTAAGCAATTCATGCTCAGCTTTGTAATATATTTTGTGAAACACTGTGATGCAGATATTTCAGGATTTCAGGGTCTCATTGTAGGTTGTGATGTTAACTTGCTCCCATGCAGAGATTTACAGTCAAGACATGAATGCTATGACCTAAATTATTACTACTTATGCTTAGCTCTGCTGCCATATCGTATGTTCCACCTACTCAGATGACAACGTCTTATCAGATGTTTACTGAGTAGACTATCAGGTGATTTAAGGCCTACTAGTATTGTCCATAAAATGAACTGAATACAAGCCTGAGTAAAATTATCAGAAGGCAGCTGGATACTTTGCAGCCCATGAGAGGCCATTAAAAATCAATGGCCCTTTCCACTTGCATCTCCAGGTCCACTCCTAAGCTGTTGTCTACTCTGAGACTGTCTTTGGTTACAAAGCCAGCAGTCTATGAGGAAAAGATCTTGCCTGGGATTTACAGCACAGTCCTTACCTTCTTTTTCTTTCTCGCTTCTTAACCCATGAGCATTTTTCATCTAATTTTCTCCTGTTGTGTTGGAGGTTGCTGAGAGTTGCTGGGTGGGCATTTGGCAACTGGCCACAGTCAACTCACCACAGTAAATTTGTTTTTAGGTTTATACCTTAAAAAAAAAAAAAAGTATATTAAATATAAATACTTTATATAGTATATATTTTTAAAAATTATTTTTACAGTACTTTGTAACTTGTAACTTGAGGACTTGCTTAGGTTTTAAACACATTTACATTCATGCTTAGTTCCTGGTTTCATCTGGGATAGGGTTAATTTTCTTCATAATAGCTGGTATGATGCTGTGTTTTGGATTTAGGATGGAAATAATGTTGATAACATTATTTATGTTATATGTTATAACATATTGTTATATATATGTTATAGCATATTATTTTATATAATGTAGATAATGTGATAATAATAATGTTTTAGTTGTTGCTGAGCAGTGCTTGCACTGAGTCAAGGACTTCTCTGTATCTTGTGCTGCCAGCAAGGAGGCTGGGAGTGCACCAAGAGCTGGGAGGCAACAGAACCAGGACAGGTGACCCCAACTGGCTGGAAGGATATCCCATACCTTATGGCATCGTGCTGAACAATAAAACTGAGGTGGTTGGCTGGGGGGATGGCTGTTGCGTGGGGGTTGTCTCAGCATTCATTGGCTGGTGGTGAGCAATTGTGTTGTGCATAATTTGTTTGTTTTTTTCTTGTTTTCTTTTGTTTTTGTGGTTTGCTTTTTTGTTGTTGTTGTTGTTCTGTTTTTTGTTTGTTTTTTTTTTTTCTTACTAAACTGTCTTTATCTCAACCCACGAGATCTTGCACTTTTACCCTTTTTCAGTTCTCTCCCCTTTCCCACCGTGCTGGGAGGTGAGCAAATGGCTATGTGGTACTTAGTTGCCTGTTGGGTTAAACCACGCTCAGATAGCCTTAATTTGTTCCAAAGCTCAGAAAGTGCTCTGCCCAAGGAACAGTGTGATGGGACATACAGAACATTTGGCTGTATCTGAATGGATTTTTGCCTCCAATTACTTGTATCAGCAGGACTTTTCCTATCACATTTTCATTGCTGCCCAGACTTTTTGTGCTTGCTGTGTTGCTTCTCTGTCAAGGGAAAACGGGCAGCTTCCACAAAAGCTGGCACTCAGTAGGGACCCAGGAATGACACACGTTTGCCCCTTTCCAATTCTCGTGTTCTGTAACCCGGTTCTGTTGCCTCGTACCTACTGCTTCTGTTATTTCTAGAGGGCAGAACTGGAGCTGCCCTATCTTCTAGAGAACACTGCAGACCTGCCTTTAAATCAGGTCATGATACACTCACCCAAAGCCAGGACTCCCTTTGCTGGGCAATGTGATATTAGTGTTTGAGTGAAGAGATTACACATGCAGCCTGGAATGCCTTATAAGAAGAGATGGCATGATATGACAAGGTCCCTGGCCTCCATCTGGGAAGATTCTTTGGAAAAAAAGCACTGGGCAAGGCTGCCAGTCCTTGTTGTTGTAATCAGCCTCCTCCACTTGGCCGGAGCATTTCCTGACAGCCTTGCATGTGTGTACTTGCTAACACACGTGGTTTTCCTTGATGGCTCAAAGCACTTTCAGCAAGCATTACAATGGAGATTTCTCTGTAAGAGCATGACTAGGCATGACACTAAGTTTCTGTCCTGATCAGGGCTCTGCCCCATCCGTTGTGAAGTCCATAAGGACTCCTCGTGAGCCATGGTCTACTGCATTGTCTTGAGATTTTTGTCCCTTGTGTTAGGTGATAATTAGACATTATGAGAGACTGTAGCTCTGTTCCTTTTCTTGGTTGGATCATTTTTTTCAGACAGATCCTTCAGAGAGAAGGGAGTCTCTTTGTATGTGGTCCAACTAACAGGCAGGGTGGAGGCCAGTGAGCTCAGTAGTGTATATACTCCTTCCCATGAAGGGGAAGAGATGTACCAGATGAATTAATGTAACTTTTAATTTTGTCTTGTTGTTTCTGAGATATAAACCTAGATGGGCTCATGGCTAGGAGAGATGTTGTTGGAATAGTGGTGTACCATGATGAAGAATTACAACAGTTATGTGAATAGAAGTTTTGCCACTGCCCTCAAAGGAGTTATCTACAGGATATATTGAAGGCCCTTTCTCTTCTTCTCCATCACATTATGGCAACAAGTTTAGGCACAGGTACAGGGTCTGTAGTTCTCTCCAGAGTGAGGACCTCTAACAAGAATTCTTCATCCCCACTCCTCTTCCAGTTGTCCCTATCCTCAGATTGTGATAGTCATTGTTTCTTTACTTTTATCTTACACTGGTATCCAGTCCATTTGTGGCATATAGGCAGTGATGCCCATGTAGTAGGTAGCACTTTCGAAAACATGATCTGGTACAAACTTTTTAAATAAAGTAAGGAAGGTACCATACTCCACTTGGATTCACGCTGCCTTTGCCTCCAACCCAGAAATGATGTATTGCACCATGTTCTCCATTGTGCAGGAGGATGCTATGGAAAGTATAGTAAGCACTGGGCACTCACGAGGTTTCACTGTTTTGCTGCTGTCAGGGAGTGTCTCGAATGTGCAGAAACTTGTCTCTCTTCTGAATATGACTGCCAGAATCCCTCTGGTACTTCAGATGTAGAAAAGGACTGGGCATTATCCATTGCTTACAGAATTTCTTCTCCTGCTGGCAGCACAAAATGTTCCCTTTTTACATAATTATGAAACTCTCTTATGTTTATACATAAGCAAGGAATTATGTCCATTTCTGACAATGAACAGCAGGCCTATCCACTCTATAGATAGTTTTACTGCTCTTCTTTTTCTTTCTTTTTTTTTTTCTTTTTTTTTTTTTTTTTTCTTAAATCAAAACCTTATCCAGTCCCTCTGTAAGCTTCCATTTAGTTTGACAGACTCTAGGCCATTAATCTTTCAGCTGTGGTCTGGAAAACATCTCCAGACTCCTTTCCAGATGTTTCGTTCACTGTCTTATCCAAAATGTGCACTTTGTTGGTGAATCTAAAATTTTAACCCAATCATGGGTACTATTTTTCATGATACTATTATAAACTGCATATTTTCCAATACTTGCAAACAATGCATAAATGGCTTTCTTTGTAAAATTTACCAATCTGAATTTCCCAGTATGTTTGCTAAATTTATTCTCCCTCACCACCACCACCACCACCACACTGCTTTTTATTTCATATTAATTTGTCAGTGAGTAGGAGAGGCAATTAACTTGTACTGGAGGACAAGAACTACTTTTAGTGAGGGCACATGTATTTACTGAGGAGGCCTCTTCGGAGCAAGGCCACGGCACCCATTTTGAAAACTCCTCGAGCTTTCAGTCAGACAGTAGCTGTTTTGCTGTGTCTATCATGGAGTCTGCAAGATTTCTGTATGTCTTTATGTGGCACATAAATGTTCATTTCTTGGAAACTCAAGTAAAAACGTCAGTTTTTATCCATAATCTAGAAGTGTGCTCACAGATCTGGCAATTAGACCCTGAGAAATACCCTGGTATCATATGCTCAAAAAGTAAGGCTTATTTATTTTTCAAGAGCTTAGTCTGATTTACTTCCCTGCACCTTCAGAACAATGGAAACTATTTCTGAATGCTCTAAGACATTCTTGTCTCCTCCATAACAGCACCTCTGCTTTGTTAATGGGTTTTAGAAAGCTGTATGTTCCAAGCAATGTGTAAATAGTATATGACATGCTAGTCCATCTTTCTGGTTGCTGTAGCAACATCACACTAAACTATGCATTAGTCAGTAGTCCAGTCCAGCAACTGTCTTGTTTCTAAAGCATGGTTTACACATTATGAACACGATTAAAAACAAATGCTGAAACAGATAATTGACTGCATAAGCAGTTCCAGCTGAAGAATGTACATGAGAAGGCCTTACATTGATTGGTTGTAGAGCTGAGCCTGTAGATTAAGTTCCATACATAAAACTTTCAAGTTTCCCTCACTTCCTGTTTGTCCAGGCAGTTTACACATAACATTTTTTATATGAGGAAAAAAAAAAAAAAACATGCTTCAAGGGTAGGTAAAAGCAGAGAACCAGTAGTTCTTTGTTATTCCTTATGTATTTGTTCTGTATCAGAGATACAGTCATATGATGCTGAATTTGTTATGGTCCTTTCGTTTCTATATATAATATAATACAGATTTTAGGAAAATCGAAGAGAGGGATTACACATTGAAAACAGCTATCAAAACATCCCTTCTGTCAGAAATAACATGAGATATTAAGGAGCAGTAGTCAGGAAATAGAAAACAAAATTTGAATGCCTAAATAAGTTCTAGATAGAAGGGGCAATGTTATCTTTTAAATTTTGTTATGGTCAAAAAGGAAACACTCCTCACATAGAAAGCTGTGAATTTCATTTTATTATAATAGAAATCCAAATCTCAATGTATTCTTATTTGTCCTTATCTAATTTTTACAGAAAAAAAAAAAAGAAAACAAAATTAAAGAATACAATTTAAGTCTCAATAATATTAGTACAATTAAAATTGTTTTGCACACAATTCCTAGTATATACCTCTTTTTCTTTGCTGTTATGCTCATACTTTTGCTGCATCCCTGGCTGGTAAGGTCATCAGTGCTAGTCTATCTCAAGCAGAAAGGAACTGGGGAGCACTGTAGCAGATCAGAAATGTTTTGAGTCTTTCACTGACAAGAGTCAAATGTTGATGGTGGGATTACTTTTCTTCTTTGGCAGGAGAAATATGATATTGATGTTCATGGTTTTTTTCTTCCTGTTCTCTAGGATACACTCTGAGCCACTGTTACATGTTTGCTAATGCTCTGCACCTTGCTATTTATTCATCAATCTACAAGTTTACGTTACATCCAAACACATGGTGCATTTTTACATATTTTGAATACTATTCTTCATTCTTTTCATTTCAGCTCAGTGTAGGCATTCTTTAACTGGTCATTGCTGAGTTGTTTATAGCCTCTGGGATCTCAAGTGTCAGCTTGTCCTCCTTTTCTGACCAATCCATGCCTGTACTCCTCCACACTGCACCATTATGTTTATATTAAATATTTTATTGTACAATAATAGTTACTTACTACTGCCATATATAAAAATTATGGTTATACTAAAATAAGTAAAAGTAAAATAAATTAGCAAAAAATGTTACTACAGCTAAACCAGAAAAAAAAAAAAAAAAAAGAAAAAAACAGGCAGACTAAGACAAGTTCAAAGTAAGAGTGATAAGCTTCAGTTGTGAGGACTTGCAAAGCCAGTACAGTACTCAGCCCCTTACTTGCAATTGCAATAGCAAGTTTACAGGGCAACAGGACTACAGCAGAAGAAAGCTACATGTTCAGAGAAAAAAAGAAATTTAATTTTAAATAGTTTGGTCCTTGCCCACAATATGACAAGTGCTGGGATTTAAAATATGGTGAATTGTGTAAGGGAAAAAACAAAGTGGGAAGTCTTACATTAAATCAATATTTGGAAATTCAAATGCTGTTAATCTGAACTGACAAGAATTTTTCATTTTGCTTGTCAAGTAAATGCAAGATAGCTATGGCAAATGTTCAAAGTGTTGCTATTCTTGAAAGAAAAGATTCGAATCTGTTGCTCATGTGGTAAATTTTTACATAAGTAATCCTTCCATAGTTAACTTTTCTGAATTATGGTTCATCTGAGTGAGAAAGAGGTGTATAATTTGGCCATAAAATGAAAACGAACATGAAATCTAAAAAGTTGCTTGAAATTACCTTTAATTAGCAAATACTTCCAGTCTTACTTTCAAGAATGACACTGAATGTGTAGATGTGGCCACAATCTTCAGATCTTCTGTTCATTAATTTCTGACTAATAGTTCCCTTTTGTTGCATCACATTTTTCTTCCTGTTTGACGGCATATCCGTACTTCCTATGTGAGAATTATTACCATTAAATTTGGCACAAATTGTAGTGAGATCAGGGGGATATTTCTGGTCTCCTGTCAAACTTTTTCGTTAATCATGCAGGTTTTCCATAAATGCCATTCTATGGAAAACCTGTTAATTAGATCTTTGTGGGTTTTTGATATTTTGCCCAATGAAGCAGAAAGGTACTCACTCAAAGTCAGATGTACTGCGTTCATTTTCAGCTGTCTCTAAATTCAGTCAGACTTTTCTGCGTGGACAATGCAGAGCGAAAGAAGAGATTAAAGTGTACATGGGATTGGTATAGCAGGTCAAATAACTCAGTATTTAACTTAGAGGCATAACCCATGGGCAGGGCCACCTCACACCAGACCAGGTTGCCCAAAGCCCCATCCAACCTGGCCTTGAGCACTTCCAGGGATGGGGCATCCACAGCTTCTCCGGGCAACCTGTTCCAGTGCCTCACCACCCTCTGAGTGAAGAATTTCTTCATAATGTCTAGTCTAAATCTCTTTTAGTTTAAAGCCATTACCCCTTGTCCTATCACTACACCCCCTGACAGAGTCCCTCCCCAGCTTTCCTGAAGGCCCCCATTGTCCACCCAGCCTGTATTTGTGCTTGGGATTACCCCAGCTCAGATGCAGGACCTTGCCCTTGGCCTTGTTGAACCTCATGAGGTTTGCACAGACCCACCTCTCAAGCCTGCCCAGGTCCCTCTGGATGGCATCCATTCCCTCCAACGTGTAGACCACACCACACAGCTTGGTGTCATCAGCAAAATTGCTGAGGGTGCACTCAATCCCACTGTCCATGTCACCGACAAAGATGTTAAACAGCTCTGGCCCCGTACTGACCCCTGAGGAACACTACTGTTTACTGATCTCCACTTGGACATTGAACCATTGACTGCAGCTCTTTACATCCAACCATCCAGCCAATTCCTTACCCACTGAGTAGTCCATCTGTCACATCCACGTCTCTCCAATTTAGAGACAAGGATATCATGGGGGACAGCGTCAAATTCTTTGTACAAGTAAGTCTAGGTAGATGGTGTCAGTTGCTCTTCCCCTATCCACCAGTGCTGTAACCCCATTATAGAAGGCCACCAAATTTGTCAGGCAAAAATATACTTTCTTTGCAAGTTAATTACAAGGTTTAATTGACTTATTTGTCTGTGCTTAACAACTGCTGTTTTCATTTCTGTACCCCACTTCTACTAGTGGAAAAATTGTGAGTTGGCATTCACAGACTCTGAAAATATTGAACTAAAAATTAGAAATAATTTAAATGAATGCTTTATAATTGAAAGGGAAAAGTGGAGACACAAAACTCTTTTGTTTTTGAATGTCTTTTATTTTTCTGATTCAGTCGAGATATTTTCAGGATTCATGGCATATTTTAGTATTTAGTTTGGTGTTATGCATTAAAAGTGGATACTGACAATGTCATAGAAGAAATAATTTTGTAATTAATAAGGTTTCATTTTGAGTCTGAAGAAATTGAATATGCATATTCACCATATATATTGCAAGTATTTTTTTCCTCTTTAATATTGAGTTGACATTTTTTACTCACAGTAACACAGATTTTGACAGAAGTAGTTACTCCAGATAGTTTTGCAAGATTTTAAGTAGTCTTACAGGCATCTTAGGCTTGTTGCAGTCTCATTGGCATGGTACGTCCAAGCTCCACTTCATGCAGTTACTATTTTGTTGTAAGAATACCTCAAAGCCAACTCTTCTTTCGTCAGAAGTAGATGTAATAGCTGGCTTAATTGGAAAGACAATGGACAAGAAGGAGACTCTATATTCTTAATATAGAACTAGAAATTAGATACTTTTTACTGTTTGAATAAACTACTATTAATAACAGTTTTTTTCTTGGACAAAATGATGTTGAGTAAGTCTTAAATTGTCTTAAGACATTTTGAAGACGTGTACATTTCAGCCAAGCAGTATCATAATTAAGCTTTTCATCCTTAAGATCTTAAGATCAGATATCCTGATCTTACATCACACCAACCTTAATTATCAATATTTTAGTCAGGATCTGTATTTTTCCTGGTAATCTCATTATTAGGTATCAGTATAATCAAGCAGAATAGAACAGGATACCTATATAAATTTAAATTTGGAACATTCGTATTACCAGGGACCAATTAGTTGGCTTTAGGCAAGATAATAAAGAATTTCTACTAGTTTTAATAATTAATACGCTACTGAATTTAAAAATAACATCCAGCAAGTAGGGGATTATTGCAAGCTTGTGGATGCTACCAGGAAGAAGCAGATAGAAGTTAAGTTGGAAAGCAATGTTTATGTCTGGTAGGGTCCGTTACCTCCAGATAGGAGTAATCTTCTGAACTATCTCATGTAAGATTTCACATGGTCCGTAGGTACCTAGCATGGCACTCATGCAAAATCAAAGCATATAAATCCAGCATTTGCAATATCTGTCAGGTTATTACATTTTTATATTGGAAGTTCCCTGGGTGTTTAAGCTTAGGCTTCTGTGTGTATGTCAGTGGTATAGCTAGAAAGAGTGGCTCTATTCAGCATCATGAAAACATGCCTTATTAATACCAACTCTTCTTCATTCCTTCTTTTCCCGGCTATGAAATACATTCTTTATTTAGGAGTGCTCCCAACATGCCCCAAAGGAATTTGTTGTCCTTTCCCTGAAGTATGAAGATCATAACTTGGGTCTTATATGCAGAGATATAATGAGACATTTTGATAATTAGGTCACAAGTCTTCTCCCTCACGTACCAGAATACATGGGCTCGTCCTATGGCAGCCCAGCTGCCTTTCTAGCTCCTTGTTGGAGATCTTTTCCTTCTGGGTAGCATTAACAGCAAGACCTGCAAAAGGAGCTTGATCCACATCAGTATTATCCACCTGTTGAGTCTCTTTGTTGTTCTGCTCTTGCAGCTCTTCTTCTACTACTACAGTGGAACAAAATAAAAACTTGGGAACTAAATTCCAAAAATCTTTTGGAGAAATAGAACCTGGAATTTCTTATCCAGGCCCAAACTTAATTAATATCTCGTTTTCTTCAAAAGTGAGTGAGATCCGCTTTGTCAGCCAACAAAAGCTCTTTGTCTCATTGCTCTGAAAGAAGTGGCTGTTATTTTAATTGAAGCTCAGTTACATATTCTGTATCAGTAAGTCCTAGTTCATCTCATATTTATAATCTTGTTTAAATAAGACCAAGGTTAAAAGGATACCGATAGACATTTTTCCAAGGTTTTTAAAAAGAAAAGGCATGGCTATTTTGTCTCTAATGATGCCTCCTTTATTTTTAAGTAACCTTTTTTCTCTTGGCAGCTTGCCCATATTGTTTGCTTTTTATATATTCTGTGCCAGCACCCACATAGCAAAGAAAATGTTTGAAAGTCGGTATTTCATGATAATAAAACTAGAAACTGTTACCCCAAGCTGGTTCATTCATAAGTATTGTATTCACCCTTTTGTTTAGATTCAGAGCTGAAAGAGTTCCTGCATTAAAACCGTACTTTTCTGCATTAAAATACTCTGTAGTGATTTTTTTGAGAAAAAAAAAATAATAATAATAGCTGAATGGGTCAATGCATGCAGTGAAAAATTTCCTGGAAATATTTTTGAAATTTAAAAAACAAACAAACAAACAAACAAAAAAACACCACAATGACTACTTGCAATAATACATTCCACTTTTTAGATATTACATTTTTCAATGTAGTAGTGCAATTTTCCATTGTGGGAAGGACTGAAGATTTGCACTTAATAGCATTGAACTCTTTGATGTTTGGATTTACTTTTTCATGGACATTTTATGGTATAATTAGTCTCGGTTCTGAGTTTCAAGTATGCTTTTATCTGCACCTTCTTCTTCAAGAAGTCCTTCCTAGCTTATTTTCTTTGCAGCTTTCCTCATAGCTTCCTTAATTTGATCTGCTGTTTTTCTTTCAATTTTGTGTTTGTCTACATAGTCTTTCTTTTCCAATAAGGCATTAGGATACCAAGACATCACAGTAGTTTCTTCTCATTCTGACCTTGTTTATTCACATGACCCTGTTACAGAGGAGGTAGACTTGCCGGTAGGTCTAAAAGAGCTTGGATTAGCAATAGCAGACAGCAGGATGGCTTGTGACTGGCAAGAAGAGGGTTTCAGTGCTTTTGTAATCACAGAAGTAAAAGAAAATAGTCTCTTTGTTACCTCAAGGCTGCAGAATTTCTTGTAAATGTGCTTTATAGTGGTGGTGTACATAAATCTGAGGGCTTCTTTTCCTGGATGTGTAAATCATTAACAGAACAGTATGTGTGGTCAGTAGTCAGCTTACATTTTAAGTAAGTAGTTCTTACTTTTATCTAGGACATGTGGTTACAGAACAGTGTAAAACTGGTAAAGGTTCAAATTCATCAATACCTCGTATTTAGCTGCAAAAATGACATCAGGAAATTTCTATTTTATATGTACAATAATTGCTCAAAATTACTTTTTTTTTTTTTTTCCTTATAGACAAATCCAGCAACTGAAAAACAGCTCGTGCATAGAATCTGCTTAAACCTATCTTCTTTTCCTGCTTCACTCCCTCTTCCTGGAGTCAGTCCACCCAAGCCCTGTATTTTCTTAAAGAAAATTTAAACTGCTTTGTCCTCAGCCTTGAGGTGATACAATCGCGCTCCAGTTACTCATACAACCCCTCCCTAACCTGTGGCTCCATTCTCTGCCTTTTTTGTCCTATCATTAGTCAAGGTTATTGTTCTGTGCCTATTTCTATCAAATGTGTTAAGGTCAATGTAAACATTTTTTTTTCTCTTCACTTCCTTAGTATAAAAGAAATTTGAGGGACAAGTTAGCACTTGATCTAGCTGTGAAGTCTTGAAATTATAATCTTGAGTTTTGTGATACTCAGGTTTACTTCTTTCACAGAGATTTTTATGGTGGAGCCTCCAAGTTAATTTCCAAAAGTGCTTTTATCTACAGCAACTTCTTCTGGAAGTTCTTCCAAACTTCTTACTAATTTATGATTGTCTGCTTGAGCCTTCTTAGTTTGTAAGGCATAAGCCATAAGAATGCATCTTAACCTGAAATGTGAAAAATAGAAGGTAAAAATGTAATGTTATAAAATTGTTTTAATTGGAAGCCTGTTTAAGAATATTATGCAGCCAAAAGAAAAAAAAAAAGCTTAAAATAGTTTGCATTACTTCATTTACATCCTCCAGAATCATGTAACTGTACACCAGCTTGAAAATAGAATGGAAGAAAGACAGTAAAGCAAATATTTTTCAAACTAAAGGTTAAGTTTTCATTTCACCCTGTTTGTTTTTTGTTTTGTTTTGTTTTGTTGTATTTTGTTTTAATGCAGGAAGCAACATAATATTTGCCTTGCAAACTTCGATGATGAAAGAACATTCCAGGTTTTGTTTTTAGCCATATTCAATGCATCCCACTTACTACATCTTCATAGAAAATGAAAATAACAGTAACTTCCATACATTTTATGACATCTGAGAGAAATTCTGAAGTTATTATGAAACTTGGGGTGGGAGACTATCAGTTGTTCTTACTATTTTTATATATTGGAATTACCTCAGTGAAGTTGAAATCGGCTGCCTACTATAAGGGATGTATAATGTCTCTCTGTATTTAGGTAAATAGTGGCTTATTTACCTGATAACAGGAAGCATCTGAAAAATTATATTGGCTGATGCTACAGGTTCTTCTAGAATCTTTGCAGAAAACATAGAGAAATCCAACCAACAAAACAAAGAACAAATGTGTAGATACTGGCGTTCAAAAACACAGAAGGTGTTTTCTGGCTTCGAGAGAGGAATCCCAAGGACCTACAAGGAGCAAAAGGAATGTTTTACGCTACTTGAATGTTAAGTAGTGGGACAAACTCCCATAGCTAGCTAAGATGAAACTGTCCTAGGACAGAAAGCTGTGAATTATATTAAATATTTTGATATTTTCTTTTATTTCTATTATTCTCATGCCATCTGAGTACAGATGTGTTTAGACGCCCCATGTGCATGTCAGTCTTTCCAAAGAGAGACTTTATTCAATCTGTTGGGATGGCTTGGAGGTCAACAGTGTTCACAGGAGCATAAAGCCTCCATTTTGTGAGTGTCCCACCAGCAGCCCATAAGCAGGTACCAGTCACAGAGCAAGCAAAGCTGTATCACTTCAGGCTGGACAGACTTGAAGAACACCACAGCCCAATATACTGAATCCCAGCTCAACAGTCAGGTGAAGGGAAGACTCAAGCAGCACCAGGTTACTCACTTGGTATAGAATATTTTTAATTGTTAAATAGGTAATGCTATATGAGTATGCAGGATGCTAGTGATTATCTTTCCATTGAGTTGAGCAGTCTCTGAAATCAGAAAAGACAAAGTCAAATGTAGAGGACTTTGTCATTCAAGTGAGATTCTAATCTCACTGTTTTTAGCTTCAGGTCAATTTTAAGTTTCGTTAGACTTGGATCTGGGCTCTTACTGGTTTACTTATTAGAACAATGGAGAAAGACTAAGAATTTGCATTTGGATTTTCATTTCCGCTGTATATACACAAAAAGAAGGAGATGATGATTTTATCTTCAAATCAGTTTAATAACTGAAAGCACTACTGGTGCCCTGCTGCATTATCATATTAGAATATTTCTGAGCCCATTTCCAGATTGTTTTCACATACTCAGCATGGCTTTGTTTAAAATAAACATGTTATGTTCCCTGTGATGTAGAAATTCTTATGAGTCACTGTGCAACTTTTTTTTGTTTTTCTGAAGTGTTCACAAGCTACTTATATTCTGCAGATATGTTGCATGAGAAAAATAGCAGTGCACTCCCCTTGCAAGTAAAAAATCGATCAACATCAGCAAAAATTGCAAAGCTTACAGCACATAAGCACATGCTACAGGCAAAATAAAATTGGGAAAAGCATATGAGAATCACAAAAGCATATTATATTTTCTGTGGTGAGTAAAGGTGCTGCCTTTTCTCTACACATAAAACTTTATTGTATCCCTCCTTGAGGAAGTAGCTTCAGTCTCTTGCCATAGTAAACAGAATAGTGTACATAATCCCAGGCCATGATAACTTAAGCTTCATGATCTTAACGAATGAGGACAACTGATTAATAATTAATTATTGATATAACTCCATTCACTTCAGCAGTTTCAAACCTAAACATTTTTTGTCTAGTGATCTTATTTGACAGGCAAGCAATCCTGCTGTAATAGGCTTCATTCTTCCAATGCTGCCCAGTTTAGTGGAATGCTAATGCTACACAGTAAATTGTCTCTTATTCTGCAGCTGTAGTTATAAATATGCACTTGCAGAATATCTGCATCTTTAGGGAGTAGGACTGTGATGTTCAAAGGAATGGGCTGAACCTGGGAACATGCAGCTTTTACCAAAATGACAATGAAAAATTAATTCCCACCTATATTGATCTCTTTCATCTGAAACAACCAGCAGCTGCATTAAGCTAAGCTCTTTCTAATCTTGCAAACTTACAAGAAGTACTTTTTCCATAAGTATGAAATGTTCTTGAACAATTTATTTTGCGTGCAAAGTTTGGGAGGTTCTGTTTTAGCAGTTAGTTGGCAATTTTTTTTGTGCCCACTTATTCTCATGCAATTTTTGAGTATTCATCCTAAATTAGCTGGGAAAGGCTGATAAGACTGTATCAGTCAAAATATGAAGTCCTTCTTTTCTGAGCCATAGTAAAATCCTTAATTTCAAGACTGTTTCACTACCAGCCATGTCTCCTGAGACCATAAGAGCCAAAAAAGTGATCTGCTTCTTTGCTGAACTCGTGGTACTGTTTAGCACCCGAAACCCCCAAGACCACTTAGTTTATTTGCAGCAAGATAGGTTTCTAATTGCATCCATACTATGCATGAAGAGAGAGTTGATCAAAATGCTCAGTGTAAGAAGGCCTTGCAGAGGGATCTAGATATATTGGAGCACTGGGTGATCATCAATGCTAGCCAAAAGAGGAGATTCTCCCACTATACTTAGGATTGGTGTGGCCTCACCTTTAATATCAGGTGCAATTCTGGGCTCCACGATATAAAGAGGATGTTAAGGTCCTTGAAAGTGTCCAGAGGAGGGCAACAAAGCTGGTATCAGGGCTGGAAGGCATGTCCTGTGAGGAGAGGCTGAGACACTTGGGTTGTCCCATATGGAGAAAAGGAGGCTCAGAGGTGGCCTCATTGCTGTCCACAAGCTTCCTGAGCAGGAGAAGAGGAGAAGGAGGTGCCGGTCTCTGCTCCCTGGGAACCAATGACAGAACACACAGGAATGGGACAAAGCTGCACCAGGGGAGGAGGTTCAGACCTCTGTGAGGATGGTCAACCACTGGAATGGGCTTCCTAGAGAGATGGTTGATGCCCCATACCTGTCAGCTTTCAAGGGACATTTGGACAATGCCTTCAGTAATGTGCTTTAACTTTTGGTTAGCCCTGGTGTTGTCAGGCAATTGGACTCGATGATCTTTGTAGGTCCCTTCAAACTGAACCATTCCAATTCTGATTCTAATTCTCCTTTAACTGTTGTGTCAAAATACAACACGCCAATTATTTCTCACATACTTGTTTTCAGTATTTTGGTCATTTTTTAGATCTGCTTAATATTGCAGTTGACAGTTTTTTTGGAGCTAACGAAAGTTGATCTCATTTATATAACTCATTCCAGAAAAATTAATCAAAATTATTGTTTCAAGTTGAGACTGCTGTGAAGAAACAGCAGTAGCTTACTTGAGTTCCTTTCTATGATCGATGAGAATTTTGTTTCCTTTTGTAGAAATATACATGTTCATATTAAGTTGCTGCTGACCTTCTGTTTTTTTAAGTAAGTTAAATGCATTTTTCATTTTTCCCTGATCACTGGTACTTAGCCAATTTGAGTGAAGGAACTGCAGTTTTTAGTTTGTGCAATTTTCACTTGCTTCTGAGAGCGAGAAAGGGCAACAGACATCATAGTAACCTAAATGACTGTGCAGTTACTGTATAAGCAGGTCAGCCTGAAATTCAGATATGTGCTCCAGGAGAGTAAAATTTTTGGATAGCAACTGAAGAGTAACAGGACAGTAGAGCAGTGGACAGAAAGGAAAACATGGTTCTGCATTTTCCTGATGGCAGCCTTCCAGTATCTTTAAGGAGCTTATCAAGAAGATGAAGCCAGGCTCTTGCCTCAGTATATGGTAGGACAAAAATTGACAGACAAATTTTGGAATGAGAGAGGTTTCAGCTGAATGTAGAGTATTTGTTCACCTGAGAACAGTCAAGCAGTGAAACATGTTGTCCCAGGAAAGCTGTGCAGTGTCCATCCTTGGAAATTTTCATCTATGAATGGATAAACTGTACACAGCCTTGTCAGTTCTCATAGGTGACTGGTTTGAGTTACCTTCTCTTTTGGAGTTCTTCACTAGCAGTGCCCCCAGTTAAAAGTAAAACTGCAGTAGCTTGGACCTGCCCAGTCTTATCAGTCCTGGCAATAAGATTTAACTGCCACCATCATCCAGCTTAGTGTAGTCAACACATAGGGGAGAATACGTGGATACAAGCACTTCCTAAAAATAAACCTTGCAGATGTGTTTACTACATACCGTGTAGCTCCAAATGTTCACATAACTTCATGGAATTGTAAATAAACATGCTGTATTTGGTTTTCCACTTTCTTAACTTAAACAGCTGTTGTGTGTCTAGAGTTAAGGTCAACTAACTTGGCTTTCTTACTTGTGTTCAAGCAAATACCACTTATTTGTTCTTCCAGACTGATTTTTGAACGTTTCTTTTGATTGGAAAGTTAAACAAAGATATGCTTCTGCATGTCTAATTTGAGAAACATGGATAGTTGGCAGATTTCGGTCTCCAAGGATGGTGACTCCACAAGCTCTCCTATGCAAGCTTTCATGGTTTAATACAAAGCTTATGAAATACCAGTTAAATTGCTGAGTAATTGATGTCTCTATAAAAAGAATTGCAAAAGAGATGTTGCTTTCTCCCTTTTCTCCCACAACTTCTCTTCTTCTTCAGCCTCCCCTGCCTTCTGGATGCGTGTGCACGTACACACATGCACGTAACAGGAGATGGAAAATTTTCCTTTTATCTCTGTCTACCGTACTTCTCCTGACTACTTCAGCTACTTCTCTCTTCTTCCTTTACAGAATTCTACTCTTGATCATTTGTTCTCCCTCCACATCTTATTCTGCATAATCTCATCTGAAAAGATAACTTTATCTATCCTCTTTGTGTTGATTACCCATGAATCTACATCTCCAAACCTTTCCCTTTGCCTTTTAACCAAATAAAAATATTGGCCAGCCTCTCTGATGTTTCTTTGTGAATTTATCACCAGCAGACCAAGCTGGACATGGCTCAAGGACAGTTCTTGATCAGTCACCGAAATCCTTTGTTTTTCACTCTCTTCTTAGCTACTCTGGAAGACAGAACCACCCTGCCTCTTAAGCAGCAAATCACTTTTGAGATCTGACTTCACATCCAGGCTGTCTTGCAGATTCTTCTGTTTTGCTGCTATAAATATTGTGCTTTCTGCTGACTAGATCTCTTCTTGTATATTACACTAAACAACCTCAGAAAAATAAAATCAAAACCATTCTAAAATTACAAAATAGTGATTGGAGATTCTGCTGGATGAAACTGCTTTTTGTTTGGTTTACTGAGGAAGTGAGGCTGACTGATCTCATAATCTATAGTCCCTATTCCCTCCAATAATGCATTATCCTGTTGCCCAGTTTAAATCACATTTAAAAGAGGATAGAATTACCAAAGATAATGGAAATGTACAGTTTTTTAATGAAAATTGCCAAATGAATGGAAAAGAGAGAGACCCTAATTAGTGCACCTCCTTATGTTGGAAGAACGTTGTGCAGAATTTCATTAACATTACATTCCACTAGGCAAAAGCCAGTTGGACAGTCAGCATGTCTCATATAGAAGCCACCCCATGAGCTCCATCCTTTCTGCCTGTTGGCCAGTGGAGTACCATGGAGGACGTCAGGAGGAAGGAAGCTGGTATTACAGTGGAAAGGTGACACAGAAGAGAATCAGGCTTTATTAATTCCACTGCTCAAAGAAGAACATGTTTTTTGTCCGGGCTGTTCTCTGCTTTAATCGTGTGTTATTGCAATGTTTTAGAATTTAACTCCTGTTGACTCACTATTGCAAAACTGTTTCTGAAAGAGTTTTTGTTCTCTTAGAATTACAGACTTTATTTATTCAAGGGCACAAAGTGTCCGCAAGAAATGGGCAAGAAATATTTGGTGCAACTGAGGGGATAAAGGAGAAGCAATGCCTCTAAGGCACTCATCACACCCTGGCACTACTCAGCAAAGGTGTAAAATGGAACTACTTGAGAATAATTTTGCTTCACACCAGCTGTCTATGACTCAAACCTCATCTTGTGTCTTGAGAAGGATGGAAAAAAAACCATTACAAAATCCAGGATAAGAATTGTCTTATTCCATTCTGCTATTGTCATAGCTGGCACAGAGCCCATCTCCCCAATTCACAATGTCCTTAGTCAGGTACTCCACCCAGACTTTGTAAGTTTGTACTACTTTCATCTTATAAGTCAGAGGTTTTGCTGAGTTTTAATGTCAAACACTGTCATATAATTAAAGCTGCAGGAAAAAACATAGGCATTAATATTATATAGGTGCTAAAAAGGACGAAGAATTATGTTCCTCAGTAATGTGAAATGTGCTGTCACTCTGAGCTTTCGGTAAAGTGATAACTATTAAAGTGTACTAGGATGTAATTTCAGTGCAATCACTCAAAGAGAAATACCATACAACCTTGTTGGGGGTTACCATTCTGCATAGTAATGGGGGGATAGGAAAAAAAAAAAAAGAAATGACAAAGCATTTATTTTCCATGCAGTTAGCCAAACACAAGCAAATGAACATTCTGAAGAATGACAGTGTGTTCCCAGGTTGAGAATTTATATGGTTTATTTAATGGTTTGGCTGTAAAGTCAAAAATAAAGTGGTTTGTAAAGGAATTCGGTCATTGGCTGCTGCTCTTGTTATGAGCACAGCTCCTCTAAAAAAGTCAGAATTTGACTAATGGAAAAATATCATATAAAAGAAAATAAAAAGAGATTCAGGATTAGAACCAGAATTTCCTGAACCTCAGTGCCAGTTCTTATACATGTTCACCAGTGGAAAATGAGCATAGCGGAACTCTAGCGCAAAGTTTATTTCAGAACTGGCCTCATAATCTCTCCCTAATAAATGGAATTAGTAATGTATTTTGGCCATGTTTTTGGAATGTTGTCCTGAAGGGTCTCAAGGGTAAAGTATCTGGAGTGTTGTGTCCACTTCTGGGCTCCCCGGTACAAGAAATATATGGACATACTGGAGTGAATCCAGCAAAGGAGCACCAAGATAATTAAGGTACTGGCATATTTCTTGTATGAGGAGGGGCTGAGAGTGGTGGCAGTGTTCAGCCTGGAGAACAGCAGGCCCAGGGGGATCTTATCAGTACGTGTAAGTACCTGATGGGGGGGAAGTAAAGAAGATGGAGCCAGGCTCTTCTCAGTGGTATCCAGTGAGAGGGCAAGCAGCAATGGGCACAACTTAAAATACAGGAAATTCCCCTTAAATGTAAGAAAAAAAAACTTTTTTACAAGGGCTGTAAAATGGTTGAATGGGTTGAGAGGTTGAGACTGTAGAACAGAGAGCTTGTAGAGTCTCTGTCCTGGAGATATTCCAAATCCAACTAGAACTGATGCTAGGCAGCATGCTTTAGTTGATCCTGCTTCAAGCAGTGGTGTTGGACTAGACAACCTCCGGAAATCCCTTCCAGCTTCATCCATGCTGTGATTCTTTGCAATTTTTTCAAAATTCCTGCCACTTGGTTTTTTTTTTTATTTACAATTATTCATAACTAAATTGCTGCTAGCAATATTTCTGCCTTCAATCTAAAGACCTCAGAGTATCTTGGAAATTCATTTTATCAACATAGAAATTATAAATGTGATTTAAAAGATACATATCTCAGTGAGATTTGGTGTCTGTGCAATTTGCAGGTGTAAAAGAGGTGTCCAATACCAGAGACTAAGCTGTCAGCAGGGACAGGAACAGAGCTCTGGAGCTGAGTTCTAGTTCTCCTTCACCAGCAGAACATGCACATGCGTCCCAGCACTTCTGTCTTTTCTGCCTCTGGGACACTATCTGGAAGGTTTCGTGTCCTCCATGATTTTCCACCCTTGAAATATATTTCCTTCTCCTATCCACAGATTTGTACTTCAGAACATATGCTTTCACTAAGGAAACTAAATATAGATTTAGGTCTTAAGTAGCAACAGCAGGTCTCCAAGCTGAAAGACAGCTTGCAGAAATTACTCTGATTTTAACAGTTATGACCTGTATTACTGAGAATTTTTGTTTTTAAAATAATGATATTAGCGGTGCTAGCTGTACTTCCTGCTGATTATTTGCTTATACAACTGATGCATTTAGCCCATAATCTAGAGTATTTCTCCTGTCATGGTACCAAAAGCATAAATCATTTCCTACCATTTTAATTTCTAGTAATGGACTTGTTATACCTAATTACTAAATACACTGAGTGGCAAAAATGTATGCATTCCGTGTAATAACATTGATTTAATATCAGAGTGTGTACTGGTGAATTCAACCTCATAACAAAACTGACCTTGAGAAGCTGCTACTATACCTTCCAATTCCTGCAGGGGGATGCTTGCTTCTTGAAGAATTTGAACAAAGGTTGTGTCAAAGAAGGAATTAATATGTAAAATTGTTGCAGTAATTCATGTCTATTTAGTTGCTACTGCTTTAAGACTCCACCTAATGTAGTATATTTCACATGCAGCAGTTCATATTTTGTAGGTACTGCATGAAAAAAATCCTGAGATGCTATGATACTTAGCATTACAGAAATAAAAATAAGCAAAGCAATGTGCATTTCCCATTAAATTCTTCACAGAGGAGATTGAGATATATTGGAAAGGAAGTTCAGATCAATAGGACTCTCAAAAGAGTAAAGAGGTTCATACAGATAGCTTAGTAAAGGACTAAGGCCATGTGCTTTTTTTGCTGAGCCATGTGAATTATGAACATATCATTCTTAGAACTTATGCTTGACAGTAACACTGAACTACAAATCTGACCAGCCTGTGAAATTCTCATTAGAGTGAGTTAGTTTTAACAGGTGAAATTATCACATATAGATGTAAAGAAAATACATTATTCATGGTATCTTGTGCATATGAAAATCCATCACAGGGAGAAATAGGATAACAAGTGATTCCTGAAAAACAGGTGCCCTTAGTATCATGTACCTCAGTAGGAGAGTCTTGCCTTTAGCACACAAATGATCTTAAGACTGCTTTCTTTTTGCATCTGGCTATTTGCAATTTTCCCATGAATACATAATTGGCATACGATAGAGCTTTAATACTATGCTAAAAGGAAATCTACATGCTTATCAAGTCTTACAAAGTATGTGCTCAAATTGTGATTCTGTAAAATGAATCACAGCATTTGTTTATGCTTTTGAATGTTGCAAATGATTTGAAACCAAGAAGGTGATTTGGGATTGAGTATTGGAATGAAAAGGAGCGAGCTTAGGTTCATAAACAAGCGTTCATCCTAAGGAAAAATGTTCACACTTTGTATAGCAACATGGTTGTTATTGTGTATATGTTTATTTGCAGATGCTCTGCTTGTGTATGCTACTCCACACACATGATTGTGAAACTGTTCTAGGCACACTCAGGGATAAAGTAAACAATCTTTGTCATATCAGAGCTTTTGAGAACTGAAAAAGAGCCAGTGACCTTTTCCTTTCAGCTGCATCTCTGCATACTTAAGAACTTTCAAGTACCAGTTTCACCCATCAAATAATTATTTTTTGTTTGAGCAATAAAAGAATTTGGCAATTATACTAGAGTTGGGAACTGAAGTAGAGGAGTAATCTTTGAAATGCAGTGCTCATCAACAACTTGCAGAACCTTTGTGCTTTTGCATCACTGGAGGAGGAGTGTACCAGCAATCTCTATTAAAAAACCTGTCCCGTCAATTTGGTTTTCATATCAAAGATAAAACACAGGTTTGAGATGTGGGTAAATGGTACTGTGCTTATTTAACCTTTCATCACTGGGGCATTGCTTATCTCTTGTCTGTATAGGATGCTACAACATTCAGACTGAACTTACAGCTTCTGTAGAAGGACGATAACATGAGGTTTATGGTTGTGTTCAGATCTGTATGCCCGTGGCTCTCACTTTGTCATTCTTGGTACCTGTCCTGAGTAGCTCACAACATAGTCTGGAAAGGACAAATAAGATCTGCACCAGCGTGTTACTTCATTGACAGTAGATGTCTGAAGCAGTTTAGGAACATAGCAGAGGTGGCTGTTGAACTAAGTATGTTCTTAGTGTGTTTTACTCAGCAGCATTTAACTACGAAGAAGAATAGATCTGTGGTACTGAACAGCTGGTAATTTTCCTACCAGTCAGCATGCTTCAGAAAAGATAGCTATGTACATGAAAAGTAGGCTAGCAAATGTTTACAGGCAGCTAGGGCTCTGAAAATGAGGTAAATATCAGTTTGATAAATCTGAGCAAGAAAAGCAGAAAAGCAGTACGCTGAAAAGCTCCATATAATCCAACGGACTTCTGTGACTCACTTGGTGTATTTATTTCTAAAATATGTGTCTACATCTAAAGATTTCTAAGTGTGTTATTCACCCATCCGTATAGTCTGCAACTAATTTGCCCTTTTAAGGTCCTATTGCTATTTGCACCATCTTGAAAGACTACCCTGAGGCAATCAAAAAACCTGTTCTTCATCCAGATAGCAGCTTTACAAGCTGAGTCTCCTGTGCTCTCTGAGCTGCACTTGGGACAAAACTCGAGGGGGGAGGGAGGAAAGGCGCCATGGGCCTCTTTTACCTGGCTTTTCTCCTGGCTGGGTCTTAGAGCACTAATACTTTCTGTGTACTTGAGATGCTTTGATCTGACTGCTGAAGATAGCCACCCAAGAGTGTTATATGGGCAGACTTTTCGGGATGTACCCATCCTTTTTTTCTGGAGGGGCCCCTCTTCAGTCTGAGGGGCCCAAAGTTTTCAAATGGAAGAAGACCTTGAGCGAGAAGACAGAGGCCTGACTGTTCAGGCTCAAGGATTCTGTCATGTCCCTTTAAACAGTCTGCATCGGATTTGAAAGTCTGGTACCAATGTCTACCAAACAGTGTCAAATCATGTATCAGACATAGTTTCAGTGGAGCAAATCAAGGATTAAATGAAAAGAGCAGTTTAAAACATGGCTGTGTTATTCTTCAACATTTTTTCCATTGGCATTACACAAAATATGCTT
Source organism: Cygnus olor (assembly GCF_009769625.2). Taxonomy (NCBI): domain Eukaryota; kingdom Metazoa; phylum Chordata; class Aves; order Anseriformes; family Anatidae; genus Cygnus; species Cygnus olor. Next base: position 12,262,714 of record NC_049198.1, on the reverse strand, counting down.
CTAAGTAGGATGTGCAGCCAAGATGCAGGCATAAGACCGTAAAAGGCACCACTAGAAATGCAACATGAAAAGATGCAGGTAACAATAATGGCTGAAGGTGTGGATCCAAGTTTCAATAAAAATGACTTTTATATCAAGTGAAAAGGTCAGTCTTTGTGTAAGCAAGGACTTAAAAGCCTGGGCTGTGTTATTACGTAAAGTAAAACCGACAGTTATGGCGTTTTTTTCCTCCTGCCATTTCTATGTGCTTAAATGTCAGCATAAGGTTTTTATTTCAGGGATTATGGAAGCAGTGTTGTGGATTAAACACAAAATGAATTTTATTACCATCTGAAATATGATTGGGTAACTATGGTTGGGTAATAAATGTTGATTGTAATGGGATATAAAACAAAGTGGGCTGATGTTAATTACAGAGGCTAATGGCTGATTTCCAGTGGTCTAAATTACCATGCTTAAAATTATTTCAGCTGTTAGTAACATTTACTAGTTTGCTGCAATTTACCATGAAATCCATTATACCAAGGGCAGGCATGAAGGTTCCTACAGCTTATGCCCTCTCTTTGATTCCATGTAAATATCAAATACATCTAAAAGAAATGTCATTGATGCTTCAGGTTTATGACCTTCATACTTTCTCTCTCTTTCTTTCTTTTTTTTTTTTTTTTGACATTTTTGTGAGGTATCTTTTATCCAAATAAAGCATGTGGATCTGACATTTCAGATGCTTTGTTATAAAAAGTCGTCTTTGCCTACCTGCAGTTTTCAGAACTTTTGAATTTCAGTCAGTTTTCTTTTACATGAAAATCAGATCATTTTGCTTGCAAACAGCTCTGAAGTGACCCCTCCAATACTCTACCTTCATACATTCCCCCTTAGCCCTAACGTGGATGGAGGTTATATCATGTTGAAGAAGTATGCCATTTTAAAGGGAGAGAACTCCAGAGCTGACTCCCTTGTTCCAAGATGAAGTCGTGACCCTGTATATCAGTGTATAAAAACTGATAATTACAATGCACACCATGGGTCCATTCTGAGACTGAGTGAAAAAAAAAAATTCACAGTCACTAAATCAAGTCACAGTAAACAGCGAATCAAGAACATTTACTGAAAAATCAGATGTAGCCTGATGCATTGATACATGCTATAGCCAAAAGCCCTTCGTTTCAGTTGGAGTTTTTTAATCACCAAATAAAACAAACATACAGAAGAAAAGTGTTAAAATTGATTTTACTTCAGTAGAATGTGTATTTTTTATTCCATGAAAGCTTTTCTTCTCCAAATTCTGCTTAGTAGCTATTTCTTCATTATTTAATCAAGGAATGTAGTAACTCCACAGAGGAGTCAGGCCAACTGAAACGTCCATGTTAAATATAATTTGACATATTTGCTATTACAGCAGAGGTAAGGGAGAGGCTTATGTCCTTAGTTTGTTAAAACTAAACACTATCCAAAGCCTGAAACCTAATATTCTGTTTTTAATTATTCTTTATTCATGAAGCCATCTGTTTGCATTTGCTGCACAATGACGATGCCTCTGTCTTTGCAAAATGGATTTCTTCAAGTAGTTTCTTGGCATGTCTCATTTTTCCCTGTCAGGGATGCAAGTATCACCTGCTAGAAATCCATTCATCAGTAGGCGACACAGCACTGTCCTTTCAGCTTCTCAAGAACAGAACGAGTGAGTTAATGTATGAACGGGTTAATGAATGAATACATTAATGAATTTACCTTTAACCTCTGGAGATTGCAGTGTAAGTTTTAATTCTGTAAACAAGTACATAAAAGTCTCACAGCCTACAACCTCAGGGTCATTTCCTTATTCTTACAAAACAAACGAAGAATCCAAAATACAATGTACCATGTCTGAGAATCTCCAAGGAATAACAGCCTGGGATGAAGATGGGGGGTAGATCAGGTCAGTGCTATACTTCATTCAGTTTATCATGCAGAAATGAAAAGGGAAATTCATACTGCTGACTAAAGGGTGAATTCAGTTCCTTCAGAGACGCATATCTTAGCTTTTAGGAGTTCGGTATTTTCTTCCCTGCAAACCTGTAATTAAATAAAGACAGTTTTGCTACAAGCTGATCATCTAGGTGGAATTCAACAGGGTTGTGATACAGCAGTGTCGATACTTTACCAGTCTGGCTGTCTGGGAGCTGAGAGTAATATGAACATTTGATTTTCTGTAACAAGAAATTATGTGGTTTCTACTCACATTAGGGATTAACACCAGCTATCTAAACACCTGCAGAAAATAATTGTATAAAATGTGTTAAACTCTAGTCTATTTAGGATTTAGGTACTGGAGAATATCTACAAAATTCCAACAAGATTAGAGCTAGGTGGGATAGATACCTCCCTGCATATCCATGTAGTTCTAATATTAAAGGGAATATAATGTTTTGAGTCAGCAGTGCAAAAAGATTAATGGTTTGAAGCTCAGTAAAATGAAGGTTGAAGGTTAAATATTGTTTTATTCACATTATTGTCAGCTGTTTCTCTCAAATAATTGTAAGAAAAAAATCTCTCCATTTTAGATTACCGGGATAAGGGATTTCATTACCTTTGCTAACCAGTGTGCCATTTCATCTGCATGTGGCATTAGTAGCCTTTAGCATGCAACTACAAAGCTCTTCTATCAAGTTTGAAGCTTGGGGAATATGTTTGGGAAATGTTCTTGTTCACAGATCATAGTACATTGAGTGTTTATATCAGTTTGATTGGAGTAGTACTTTTTGGTAGTTACGTGGTTTTATGGAGTAACCCTACAGTCACTTAAGCAATACAAGTTTAAGTGTACAGCATATATTTGGAAAAAGACAAAGAAACAGCTGCTTTTATGACCTCGTACTGAGGGCCTCCTGAAAAAGAGAACATTGAAACAGAAAACAATTACTTGTTCAATAGTTTTCTCTGCTCCCGCTGCTATTGTTAATTATTGAATATATTTGTGATTGAAGAAAAAGATTTTGTTCCCCTGCAGCCAGGTTCCTTCTGTTACAGCCTTACCACAATCATAAGGCTTTGAAGAGAGACTTCAGCCAAAAGGGGTTGTTTCAGTGACAGAGAATAAAAGAGTCTGTGCTAGAGCTAAGGTCACAGCTTTCTTCAGCATTACCATACTGATGCTTGCAGGCACTAAGATCCAGAGATTCTTCTCCTCTGCTCAAATCCATCACATATGTTTGCCAAGAAAAAGCTATCTAGGGTAGTATCCAGTGGAAGAAGCTTTGAAAACCAAAGGGGATACTAGAATATATTTAAAAGTACACTTTTATCCAACCCTTTACTGTCCACTGCCAACATTTTATTTGTTCTTTCCCTCTTCTCTGTCCTTCTGCATTACCATTTTCCCTCATATTCACTCCACAAGTCTTTCACAATTTTCTTCATTACTATGTTTCCTTTACTACTTTCAAAGTCTTGTTCCTTTGCTTACTGAAAAGTTTTAGTCATTCTAGCATCTGTCACCAAAAATATGAAGATAGCAAAAGAATTCGTGCCATTGCATTGCTTGTTGAAATTCTGTGTATAACTGAAGATTATCAGAAATTTTTCATCACAACATCTTCTCATGGAAAAAAAAAAAAATTATTAATGAACTGAAATCATTTGCATACTCCACTTAGATTTCAAAAAATGTTCTACTAGAAAATTTCAAAACAAAATGTTTTCTGTTAATATTTACTTGGTGATATTTATTCATTTTAGAATTTTGAAAATCTGCGTGCAGTGCTCTTAGCCGAAAAAGAGTTTTTGACATTCTAAAGTGAAGATTTTCAAAACTAGTTCTTCATAGGCAGTTTCCATTTTATGGGATATTTTGAAAATATTTTGTAATGAAAATAATCCTTAGTTTCAAAACAAAAATATTCAAGTTTTGACCTGTTTGTTATATCCCTTTCTTCTACTCTGTATTTTTACTTTGTTATTTTTCAGTTCTTAGGATCATGAATTATTCTTTGTACTATACTTACCACGGTCGGATTCTATCTTTCTTCTCAGGGCTATCATAATAAATATGATTTTAGCAATGACTATTTGATACATAAATACCTTGGTTGAGTGTCTGTGTTTGATATGACCGATTCTATCATTTACCTTTCTGATCACTGAGATACAAACAATCTAGTAGCTACTATACAGCTACACAGCTCTAGTAAAAATGACCTTTTTAAGCCAGTCGTATTACATAGGGATCTGTCACTAGTTCATAGTATCGCTTCCTGATGAAAGCAGTCAAGAGAGCAGAATAAAATTTGGTGGCATGATAGAACTTTTTTTTTTTTTTTTGTAATTATAAGTTACAGAAATCTGAAAAAGTGGAGGAAGGTTTATTTCTAAACATAACAGGAAAGAGTGATTTTCACAATTTTTAATTTAGCAATCATAACTATGTGTTTTCTGTTAGAACTAGACTTTCTTTTAAATGCTGAATAATTGCTTCATTTTTAAAACGTCTTTATGATGTGATCAAGATCTACAACGCATCTTGTATTTTGGGAGAAATCTTTTATTTAACCAATCTTGAATCAAACTCTGTTTCCAGCTCTGAAACCGATGATCAGATTTCTGTCCTCCTTAAAACAGGAAAGATTTCACTGAGCTCCATCTTTGAACTACTTTTCACCCTATGCCATAGTTGAGTAACTTCAGTGCAAACATATTTTTGCCGTATTCAGTTGTAGGTTATCTATGCAATTTTATATATGCACATAAAAAAAATTGTTTATTGCCCTCAGTTAAATCTGTTCCCCTGTAACGGCATAGTGTCTAGCTGCCAGATGATTTCATGGTATTTTTATTGTTCTTATTAGCTTTACTGAAATGAAGCCAAACAAAAGAATACCCTGGTAACTGAGTAATACAGCTTCCCACCTGGTATCCGGGCAAATCTAGACCATTCTTTATGTTAGTTGTAAAAATATTCTATTGTTTCAAATTGTTTAAAGAAAGACAATTTCATAAGAAATAGGATGATGGAGTTAGTAATATCATGTATAAAAGTTTTTCTTGCTGTGGCAGATAGATTGCCCAGTGAAGCTGATCTAGACTATTTCTTAACAGCAGAGTGTAGTCAAATGGGATGACAAAGAAGAGTCAACTGCACACGGTGGCTCTTTTAATAAACCACTGAATTTCAGTCCATTAGAGGTAGCTGAGTCAGGTAGCTTAATAGATTTGAGACTGCTGCACGTCCATGTCCTTGGGGCCTGTCTGCTCCCAATGGGTGGGCAGTGCTATAGATTTGTATGTGCGTGTATTTGCACAAAATGTGGACCACTCTAGTGGCTGGTGTTAGGTTGGCTGTACACCCAGTAGCTGGCACCAGGTCTGCTGATGTCCTCAGTTGCTGGGGAGTTGCGCACGAGCCTAGAGATTTGCAATCCCACTCAGAGCTCTCACCCTCCTCGCCGGCTAATCTAGCTGGAAGTTCACCAGCACACAAATGCACCCACTCAGCACAGAGCACACCCAGACAACAGAAATAGAACTTAATGAGGGTATAGCGTAGACTATGGTGATCAGGCACACATCCCAGTCAGACAAGCTTACACTTGACTGGCCCCTTTATTCCCTTCTTCTCCTTGTTTTCCCATGCTTGTTTCCCCCCAGTCCACTCTGATCCCTTCCTTTCCCTGCTGTTTGTCCCTCCACTAAATATCCCATAATAAGACTGCCATATTCCCCAAATTCTTTTCTCCCTGCATCCCCTAATGAGTGCTATACCTCCATCCTTCTGCAACATGTACTGGGAAGGGAATTTGGTTGACTCCTCCTGGTGGGTTCTGCACAAGGGACAATGGGCTGATTGTTTTCTTTGGTAGTTTTAGGCGTAGCCGATTCCCTGTGCCCCATTTTCACTGATTAGATTGCCAGGGTTCCTCCCCCTACCCCGTCATTTTTCATCTGATCCTGTCCCGGCTTTTGTCTATATGGTGATTAGGTTTTAATCATATAACCTAGCACAATCTACTAGTAAAGCTGGGCTGCAACCTAAATTGCTAAAACCAAAAATTATGCTCTTACTGAAACAGGTAATGGAAAGCCTGTACAGTAACACAGTATTTTATAATAGTTGCTATTGCTCTCAGTGTTTAAATGTATTGACTTGGACTGTCAGTATCTGAATCAGCTAATGAGCGGGTTTTTTTTTGCTCTTTGTGTTTTATGAATAAAGTAGCAATACTTCCAGTAATATACGAATCCTGGAACCACTCTTTTTTTTCTTGCAGATTATCAAGTGATCTGACATTCGCCAAGGAGACGAGCAAAAATCTTCCTTGCGTACATGAATCCTTTAGGTAGGAAATTAGACTTTATATTTCATGACTATGCTATGTATAAATAATAATTAAAAGTGCCATAGTAGGATAATGACTGTGGAGTAGGACTTAGCAGTTGGTTGAGATGAATTTCCACCGTATTTAAAGAGCAATTTTCAAGTTCTAACTTAAATTCTAATTTTCAGTCTCTAAAATTTTTCTCTTTACAGCTTATGCTTTTCTTGTCTGAAAAGATACAGATAAAAATCACGAAATTATGACTAACCATACAGACCACCAGAGAAGAAAACAGAATCTTTGAGAGCCATGAGACTGGTGGAGGAAAATTACTGTTGTTAGCTAGATCATGTTTAACAGTTTTATGGTTTTACAAAGGTGGAATTGGTGATATTCTGGGGGAAAAAAGATAGTGAGAAAGGATCAGTTTTTACCTTGTACATGTCTAGTATGAGTTTGAGCAAAGCACTTAATCTTTTTCTGTATTGGCTCCCAATCTGTAAAGTAGGGATAGTGGTGCTTTCTTCCAGTTGTCTTGGCCTGTCATGTCAGTTTAGATGCTGAGACTTTTAAAAAGAACTCCAGGCACAGTTCTGTAAAATCAATAGGCATAGATTAGGTTAGGTGCATAAATACTATGCGAGTGACTTGTGTATATAAAATATTTTCAGGAGTATGGGCTTTCATGATTTTGTCTTTTCCAAATATGATTTAAGTCTTCCACACTAAGAAATCTATCTCCATCAGTGAGCAAAGTTATTCCATTCATCATCCTGTATTGACTGCTAATCAAAAAAATAAATAAATAAATAAAATAAAGGACTACAAAGGGTCCTTAGGACAAGATTTATTTGAGAGGAACTTAGGAAAAAATATATTAGAAAACCTGATACAGGCTTTTCAGGTGAAATCTAAAGGAATGTATAGGTGCCTTCAGGTTACACAACACAAAAATATGAAGTGTATGGTCCCAAGAAATTAACTTGATGTGTCTCTGCAAAGCAGCCAATAAAACCTACATGCTACAAGTAGCCACCTGGAATTAGTCTCAAGAAATGTAGATCAGAGGCATGTCTGAACTGCCTGCCTTCTCTAGAGCTCATATACCTCCATGAAGGTTGCCTGAGGGACTTAGAAGTTGGAGACTTCCAGTTAGGTCTCATGCAGGGTGGGAAAGCAGAGCCCAGAACACACTGCACATACACACCTTAAGTTTTCAGTATAATCCCAACCACCATCATTGAGAAACACACCTAATGATAGCTATGCCTAAGTCACAGTTAGGGACGTAAGTCATCAGTGTTGGCATAAGAACTCAGCGTAGGAAGGCAGACTCATGCAATGACCACAGAACAGTTGAATGAATATTCGACATTCAGCTATAGGCCGGTAGGATTCTGGATGGAATAGGAAACCGCCACATTTCTTGCTTTACTCCGTTCTTTATTTGTACTCGGTTTCACACAGCTGTAGTTCACCCTTTCAAATGATAATGAACTATGGCATTTTGAGAATCCTTAAATTGCCTTCCCCTAGGCCTGAGAGACGAACATTATTTATCATCGTAACTAGTCGGAATGTGAATCTTGTTCAGTGTGGATTGGTAGAGCACTTCAGGCTTTAGATCCCTTTGGCAGCACAAACAAAGCCTGTGATGGACAGAATACCATTGACAGCAGATTCTGTGCAATTGTTTCCCCTTCCTGCAAGCCTGAAAATAGCGCAGATGGAAATATTTCCATTTGAGCAGAACTAGGTAAAGACTTCTCTGTCAGTCTCAAGAAATGTATCTATCAGCATACAACAAGAGCTACAAATAAAGTAGGACAAGGACAATCTCTCAACCCTGCTTCACAGCACCAGATTCAGTATTTGTATTTAACTTCCAGCTTCATCTAGCTGCAATGTAAGCATTGTTTTCAATGCTAAAATTTCATATTATTATTAATTACACAGTAGGGTTATTTTACAGTAATGTATAGCACTACTTGCTTCTGTGCTTTATAATACCTCGGTAATGATTTCTGTCCGCATCCAGGTGCACAATTTTTGGGTGTTCGATATGCAGCTATTGAAGATTGCATAACAGCTGTGTTAAAAGGAAGAAATTCAACTACAATGTCAGAATGTAATAACTTTGTTGGAATTAAATCAAAACCTTCAAAAAGGAGGCATATGACTTTTAGTTATCAGTTACTCTAGCCTTGGTTTTGCATGATGTTCTAGCAAATCAGTGTCCACTGTATCCCTTATAAAAGAATGCATTCAGTCCAAAAAGCGAGTCTTTCCATACAACATATTCATTAATACTAGTTATCCTTTTATGAAAAGATTTTCAAGTCAGATATAGGGAAGGTACCCGTTTGATGTATTTACAACAAAGTGGACATTATTTTTTTTCTATTAAAGCAAATATTTTTAAAAACACGTGATCTCTTCAGAGGCCTTATAAGAAATATCTGAACCAAAAATACCAAATACCAAGCAACCATGGAAACGCAGGCACTGGAACAAATGGAATATGGTTAATATGCCTGGAGCCTCCTGGCTACTACTCTGCTGCTGCTGACATTCCTTCAGAGAGCAATACAAATCACAAATAGAATGATGCTTTTCTTAGATGCTTTTAAGGACATGTTTATGATCAAATAACCAGAAGTTCTCATAATTCTTTAATAGAAAATATTTTGAAAGCATTAAATTCTGAATGTAAAATAGGATATCCAGCCATCTCATGCTCGTGCACAGTTTTCTAATTGCTAATAATTCAAAGTATATAAATTGAATTGAAATAGCCAGGAAAGCACATATTGGATCATAAAGCCCACTCCCCAGCTATCACAAACAATCATGGCATATATATTTCATAATACATCTGACTCCCTGGGAAAACTAAATGGGATTTTTGCTTCTGGACGACTATTCCAGAAATTCATTTCTGTCTTTTTTTTTTTTTTTTTTTCTAATTTTTGGAACTAATTACAGCCATTTATTCTTGTTGCAACATTTTGTAGAGTTCATACACTCTTATGTTCCCTCTTTTGATTCTAATCCCCTGGTATGCCTATAGAAGACAACCATATCCTTGAAAGGAGTAAGAAGCCAATTCTTTAAATCTCAGTCATGAGACAGGCTCTGTGTCCCTGCTCATATTAGTAGTTTTCTATATCCATTCTAAATATGTTAACCTGTTTATTTATTTGTGTTTCTGTGTTTTTGTTGTTGCTATTGTTTCCCTGCATATGGAGTTTTTATGTCCCATACATTTAGTATGTGGCAGTAACAAGTCCACAATCCTCCCCTGTATCTCTCCTGTTCTTTTTCACAGCCACATCACAGAAGTGGCTCATGATCATCTCATTTTTAAACAACAAATGATCCCAAGAAAAAATACGTGCTTACAAATTAATTAATTTCACCCTATTTCTATTAATTTGATTCTCTGGCTATTCAGTTTCCAAAATTATCCTGCTTTCATTGTAGCGTGCTCTACTTCAGCTCTTTCTGATGATGCCTCTCTATCTTTCATCACACAGAAAAGATATGTCTCTAAAAGAAAGAAAAAAAAAAACAGTTATAACTTACCTATAGGGAAGCACAGTATTAGTCTCAGTTTGAAAGTGGTGTATTTTGCAAACATTCAACTGTTGTTTTTGTTGTTGTTTTGTGTTGTGTTTTTTTTTTATAATAATAAATATTGTGTTATCGTATGTACATGAAATGGCTATTGTTTATAGTTCAATATTTCACCTTGAGAAGAACATGCTTCTTCCTTGCATGAGCTCAGTGGTCTGCATTCTGCATTATGTAATACCAAATTTTCAGCTCATTTCAGAAGTTAAACACTAACAATTGGGCCTGCAGTTTGTTTACAGACATAAAATTTGCATGTGATTACACAAAACTGGAGTTTATATTTAAATGGTGTGCTCCGCATTGACTCTCTATGCACAGATTGCTGTAAGGGAGTTTAACACAGATGCAGTTCTGCAGTGTAGCTCAGTTGCATAAATGAAGTGTGCCTGGATATTCAGAAGAAGCCTATGAAAGTGTAGCTGACTGTGGTTCTTTAGCACTTTGTCCACAATAAACACATTTTAGAATCAGTTAAATTGACTGATACTTCATTTGCCTGTGCACTTGAGAAACATTTGTGTGCTGATGGGTTGTAGTTTCTTGATACAGAAAATGAATTGCATAATGAAAATTGAGTCATCTGATAAACCACAAAGAATTTTTCCTCTGCAAAGAGACAGCTTGTTCTCACGCTGTTCTACACTGAACGGGTTTCAAGCACAAAATACCTGTCCGATGTGCTTGGTAGGAGTGGAAAGCTGAGGTAAGGAGTTTCCTTTTCAGACAGTAAATCGTTATTCTTTAGTTTCATAGAGTAAGGTTGGCTACAAAGAATCTAATAGCAGACACCAGTCACCATCTCCACGCAGGAAGTTTGCTGGTGGGACACGCAGGAGGTTTGCTTTAAGTCATACTCTGCCTTTTCTTCAGGCTAGGCAGATTTAGCAGCAGCAGGGGCTTCCGATTACCCCGAGCTGTAACCTGAATGCTGAGGACACCTAGTGGTGTCAGCCCTCTGCAGGCACTGGGGCTCCACAGCTGGTGGCGTCCCACTGTATTTCAGCTGAGTTCTGCAATACTGCCTCTGGCCTTTACAGGCTGAAGAAAGAGGGATAATTGCATCTTGTCTTGCGTTTCCACGTGGTAAATGAACTGTGAATTTACACTACTTTTCCCTTGGTTTCTTTTCTCTGTTCTGGGCATTTCCACTTTCCAGCAAAAATAAATGCAGTAAAAACAATGAGCTGAACAGAAAGAATGAGTAGGACTCTTCATCTCAGGTGATCTGAATTCAACACTGCCAGTCCCAAATATTCAGAAGTCATGAGATTGGCTCAAAAATCCTTAACATATACGTAAATAGTGGATATTTTCTATTTATCTTCTCTTTTCAGGACTGTCAGAGTTCAGAAATGTTGAGCTCTTCTTTATATCAACAGGGATAAACATATTTTTTGTTATTAAGAGTCTGATTCCTCAGGTAAATTAATGAGTCACATGTTAGAACTTTAAGAAAAGCATCCTATGTCCCAAGATGACAAATAAATATGCAAGATTAGTTAATGCTGTGAAAGCCTAATCCCAGCACTGCTAACCATTCAAAAACCTTAAGGAAGATCTACTTACTGCTCTTCAATTCAGGTTTTCTTCCTCTGAAGTGGAAGTGTAACTCATGCCACACCTCTGAGAAATAACAAGAATCGATTAGCTGCAATTCAAAAAGAACTTTGATCAAGACAAGGGATACATATTACGTTACATATTTTTATTGACTATTGCATGATGGTATATTTTACAGTGATCCCTTGATCTGATACTCCCCCCTGGGGAGAAGTGGACACCATGAAGCAGAAATTGATGTCATCAATTCAAATTATATTGTTACTTCCTCTGACTGCAATGGGACTAACTGGTAAGTACAAAACTTCCTGAAACACTTGTTTTCCTTAAAACACTTCCTTTAGAAGTCTGAGGCTTTACCTGATCTATCCTGACCATCACTGGAACCTGTACATATTTAAATTAAATTCTTTTAAAGTTTTGTATGGAGATTTTGAAAATGGCTTGAGTCCTCTTTTCTTTTTATAGTATTAATTTAATGATAAAGTGGTGGTGATGATGAAAGGCATTCACTCCGTCCCTGCACTCACTCCGTCCTTGTTACCTTCTTGGGAATTAGCATCATTTGAATAGTAACACAATTAGAGATATGGTATGGAACTTTAATGAAGTAAAGGTAAGCTTAGGTTGAAAAGTCACATGCTCTTCATGTCAAAAAGTATGTAAATTTATGGTCTATTTTCTTGTTGGAAGTTAATGACAAGTAATCTTTACAGGAAGTATTCTAAAATGTATCAAGATTATTATGGAATAATTATGGAATATTCAAATAATTAATGAATACATACAGGTTGCCAGTACACAAAATATTCCATCCATCCCATTGATTCCTTCTTTCTCTAATTTGTCTTACATACAATTTACCCCAAATATGTGATAATTTTAGAGTTGTGCAAATAATGGAATTTTGGTTCAATTGCAAAGTTGGAGGTGAAATTTAATTCTAAGATGACCCAAAGATAAAGATTTGGGATATTTTAGGAAAATATATATATATATGTCATGCATTTGACTCCATGCTTTTTAATTCATTTTGGAGATTACTGAACACTTTCAAAGTTTAGGTTAAAATGACATTTTTATTTTTCAAAAAGAGAAATAACAAAGTATTAGAAGCCGTTTCAGAAATTTGAGATAGTATATATTTACTTTCTGAAAGTTTTGGCCCTTTTCCCAGGCAGATTTATTTACCAAATTCAGTCCATAGGTTCAAATAATATTATTTTTTTCAAGCATTTCTTGTTGAATTTGCCATTCAGCAACAACTACAACAAAAAAACATTGTCCAACCCTAATATAACTAGCTGGATTTCTGCACTTCTCTAGGTCAATCATATCCTGGAAAACCTAAGATAATAAGATGTCGTTCTCTAGAAAAGGAAACCTTTTCTTGTTGGTGGAAGCCTGGTTCAGATGGAGGACTTCCTACCAATTACACCCTGTTCTACAGCAAGGACAGGTAAAAAGCGATGAATAAGTAAGTTGTCAAGTCATGATTATGACAGAATGAGGGAATGATAACATTAGTTTGTGAAAGCCAATTTTATGAATCCATGTTACACCTCAAATAGTCAACACGGGCTATACAGATGAATGGCTTTCCCTTGGTGGAAAAAAAACATGGCTACAACCAATACCAAACTTTCAGCCTGTCCCTACTGAAACTCATCTGAGCTAATTTCCCTGCTCTAAACACATACTGGGAAAGACATACGCACACAGCTTTTATCTGAAGCGCATCCTTCTCTGAGGAGGGGAGTATCAGGGCACCATGAGGGACAGAGGGAGGCCACCTGGGGGTTGCAGGGGCTTCCCTGGGGCAGACAAAGCAAGGCCACCAACTAGGGCCCATCCCACCCCTGAGCAGGGTAGCCCAGGGGCAGACCCAGGCATAGAGCACCACCCTGGGGACAGGAACAGAACAAGGTGGGGCTGGGCTGAGGTGCCAGCCTACAGGCCAAGGCCGTCTTGGTGGGGCCCATGGCATGGTGGTTGGGAGCTGGAGACCGGCCCTACTGTGGTGGGCTGAAGTGCGGTATTGGCCACAGGCAGGGTCAGGGGAGGCCCCGAGGGAGGCTGGGCAGTGACAGTAAGGGCTGGTGGTTCCCTCAGGGCCCTGTCATGGAATTTTCCCTTAATATGCACAGCAAACCCACATCTGGAGAAAATCTGAGAGACTTTACTTCCCCTTCTGGATTCGTAGCCAGCCTGGTTGTTCACAAAATGGAGTAAAACCAGGTGTGGGTATTGCATCTCAAAACTTACTGTTTTGGTAAATCTGTGACTCCCTCATACTGTTACAAATAAAATGTGGATATGTTTATCTACTTTGCTTAACCTGTGCTTCTTTGTATAAATGCCCTTTCTTCCTGAAAAAAGAGGTCTAAGAACATGTCCAAGCAAGCATGGAGGCTCAGAGATTGAATATTTTTGAATAAATCCAGTGAGGTTCAGAATAGATAAGGTAAAGCCTCAGACTTCCCTGCTTAAATTAAACCAGCTCCAGATCATACGTATTAATTGATCAGGAAAGATGCAGCTTTTAATAAAGTTACCGCAATCAACAATAATCTGAGAGAGATGAGGCTCCCCTCATCTATAGTGAGCATATCTGTGGAACTTTTATTTTATGAAAGTCCAGATGTTTCAGTCTTGATCAGAACAGAACTTTTTTTGAGCCTCTTAAGTCACACCTCTCACAGCCCAAAACTGCCCCACCTGGAGATGGTCATAGATGCTTGTCAGTTTTATTAGATCTGCTGAAAACCAGGCATTGCCAAGCACTCCAGATCTGAGACGTAGTTACCTTTCTTAGCTTACTGTCTCTCAGGTGTAGTCCCCTTACTTCCATCTTTGCTTTGTGAACCCAGACAAAACTACCTGAATACTGAAAGACCTTGTTATTAGTGATGTATCGAGCATAACAATGGGACTAAGACCTACCTTGGAGCCATCTCAACTAGTGCTTTGGGTTTGTACAGTTCTTCACACCTAGAAAAGGCTGAGTACCTCACCTAGTTCAGCTTTAATTGAGTACAAAACAATCCCTCTGCTAAAAAAGCTGAAGACTCATATGAAGGTAATAGGTAAGAGACGTGATGATCATCACATTCAAAAGCAGATAAAAGAATACATTGCTGAAAGCAAAATAATCAATAAAACACTCCTTGGCCTTAGGGCCCATCAGGTTACTTTCCAGAGAATGGAAAGAAGGTATTTAGTAACTTTTCTTCTGTAGTCAAAGTGAATGTATTTAATTTGCTTTTTAACTTGCTTTCAAACATTTTTAAAATTGCTTCGTGCTGTCTCTGGAAATTTCTCTTTCCATTCTTTTGTCAACATATACCTGTATATAAAAAAGCAGATAAAAGCCTTCATCCTGAACAACTGCAGTAAAAATAGCTTATGATTCAATGGAGCATTTATGGTAATAGCATTTGACGCTCACTGAACTGTTTCCCAGAGGGTGGGATTATATATAGACTTAAACATTTTAAACTTCTTTGCTGAACCTAGGCCATTACTAGAAAATTATCTACTTTGATTCATTTTCTAAACTTCTGAACTTTTTAAATCATTTTATTTCAGTGAAGAAAAAATCTATGAATGTCCAGACTACAGAACATCTGGTCCCAATTCCTGTTACTTCAGTAAAAACCACACTAATCCATGGACAACGTATAATATCACTGTAACAGCAACGAATGAGATTGGAAGTAACAGCTCGGATCCTCAGTATGTGGATGTAACCTCAATAGGTAAAAAGGAAAGAATGAAATGGAAAAAAAATAGTTGGAGATGTATCTGTTTTTTAATTCCAGAACAAGTAGTGGTGAAAGTTTTCTTTCCTCATGATGTGAAGCTTGCTATGGAGAAGTGTTTATCTACAGATGATCTAAAATATGTGCCTGTAATTTATGTGGAAAACGCATTTTACTTACAAATTAAGTAACTGCATATTCTATTATCATTTTAATCTTGGCTGAAAAATTGTCGCCAGTTTCTAGTAAATTCCAGTATGTCAATTAGTCTCAACTGAGTTTAGACAGTTTTGTCGGTTCCTAGCACAGCAGATTATAAAACTTTCAAATTAGGTCAAACTAGCTGAAATGTTCCAGACTAAATTTTCCAAATATAAACATATTTCTGGCTGCTGGCATTGCAATCTTGGGAGGGTAAAAATAATTGCCCAAGCACTCAACTTTTTTTTTGTTTGTTTCCAAGTATTTCCTGTTCTTAATTCCATTCTGTTTTCTGCATACATATATTGTAGAATGTACTCAGTTTTTTACCTATGAAATATCTGACTTTTTCATTTTGCAAGAGTAACCTGATGAAATTATGATTTGTATTTCCTTAGTCCTTAGCCTGACAAATTCAGAATGATGTCTAAGATCTGCTGATCCTGTGGTAAATCAGTGTCCACTTAAACATTATTAGGGAGGAAAAAAAAAAAAGTTATTTTACTATACTCTTATAAAGGTCATATTTATCTGAAATTAATGTAATGAAATACAAAACAAATTACAGAAATAACATAATGGTTGAGGTTGGAAGGGGCCTCTGGAAGTCATCTGGACCACCCTGCTCAAGCAGGTACATCTAGAGCGGGTTGTCCCTGACCACATCCAGGCAGATTTTGAACATCGCCAAGGAGGGAGAACACCACAACCTCTCTGGGTAATCTGTGCCAGTACTCCATCACCCACGCAGCACAGAAGTGCTTCCCAATGTTCATACAAAACCTCCTATGTTCCAGTTTGTGGCCATTGCCTCTTGTCCTGGCAGTAGGAAGCAGTGAAAATAGTCTGGCTCCATCCTCTTTGCACCTTTCCTGCAGGTATTTATACACATTTATGAGATCCCCCCTGAGTTTCCTCTTCTACAGGCTGAACAGTCACAGCTCCCTCAGACTCTCCTCACAGGAGAGGTGCTCCAGTCCCTTTGTCATCTTGTTGGCCCTCCATTGGACTCTTCCCAGTATGTCCGTGTCTCTCTTGTACTGGGGGACCCAGAAGTAGACTCAGTACTCGAGGTGCAGCCACAACAGAGCCGAGTAGATCATCTCTCTTGACCTGCTGGTGATGCTTTGCTTAATGCAGCCAAGAATACCACTAGCCTTTTTAGTAACAAGAGCACATTGCTGACTAATATGCAACTTGGTGTCCACCAGGACCCCTAGGTCCTTTTCTACCAACCTGCTCTAAAGCTGGGTGGCCCCCAGCACCTACTGGTACCTGGGGCTGTTCCTTCCCAGGTGCAGGGCTTTGTGCTTCTCCTTGTTAACTCCATGAGATCCTTGTCAGCCCACCTCTCCAGCCTGTTGAGGTCCCTCTGGATGGCTGCATGATCCTTTGGTGAGTCAGCCACTCCCCCAGTTTTGTGTCACCTGCAAATTTACTGTGGGTGCACTCTACCCCATTGTCCGGATCGTTAAGAAGTTAAACTGAACTGGACCCAATACTGACACCTAGGATACTCCACTTGCTACTAGACTTCAGCCTGACTTTGCACCATTGACCATTACCCTCTGGTACAGCTGTTCAGCCTATACTTCAACAGCTTCTCTATGAGGATCTTATTGGCAACAGAGTCAAAGGCCTTACTGAAGTCCAGGAAGACAGTACCCACTGCTCTCCCGTCATCCATCAGGCTGGTCATTTCATTATAGATATTTATCAGGTCAGTGAAGTGTGACTTTCCCTTGGTGAATCCATGCTGACTACCTCAGATGATTTTCTTCTCCTTCATGTGCCTGGAAATGGTTTCCAGAATTAGCTGTTCTATCAACTTCCGAGGGATCAAGCTGAGGCTGACCAGCCTGGAGTTCCCTTGGTCCTCCTTCTTGCCCTTCTTGGAGATAAGAGTGCTTGTTTTCCTCCAATATTTGGGCACTTCTCTTGGTTGCCAGGACTGACCAAAGATTATAGAGAGTAGCTTCACAGTCATATCCGCTACCTCCCTCAGCACTTGTGGGTGCATCCCATCAGGGCCATGGACTTACAAATGTCCAGTTTGCTCAGATGTACCCTGACAGGATCCTCTTCCACTAAGGATACCTCTTCCTTGCTCCAGGCTTTCAGCCTGCACCCAGGGACCTGGGATTCCTGAATGCTGGTCTTTTTGGTAAAGACTGAGGCAAAGAAACATTCAGTACCTTAGGCTTTCCACTGTCCTGTGTAGCCAGGCCTCTGAGGGCCCACATTTTCTTTAGTCTTCCTTTTGTCACTGATTTATTGGTAGAAGCCCTTTTTGTTGTCTTTGACATCCCTGGCTAGATTCAATTCCATTTGGGTTTTAGTTTTTCTAACTCCATCCCTGGATGCTCTGACAATCTCTCTGTTTTCCTCCCAGGTTACCCATCCTTGCTTACATTCACTGTAGAACACCTAGACATGTCTTCCCATAAATTCACTGTCAGCTCCTCATCCATCCCCAGGCAAAGCTCCACACACTCCAGCTGGTCACTGACATAGAGGGCAATGCCCCTTCCTCATCTCCCCAGTCTGTCCTTCCTAGAGAGTCCGTGTCTTTCCACTGCAACACTCCAGTCATGGCAGCCACATCACCATGTCTCTGTGATTTCAACGAGAACATAGCCATGTAACCATACATATGCGTCTAACTCATCTTTATTCCCCATACTGCATGCATTACTGTACAGGCACTGAAGAGGGGCACCCCAACATGCTGTGTTCCTCTACAGTGTTTGGGGGATTTCTCCATAATGCTGTTTTGTAGGCATTTCTTTGCTAACCTGCAAGCACTGGGGACGACCCTGCTTCATCCCCATTTTGTGATCTTTTGTGATTTTGTGATCCCTCCCTATCATGTCACCCTATGCCCTTTGTTCAGCAGCCTTGTTTGTCATTACTTCACAGGGCTACTGTTTAAAGGAGGTAGCTTTTCTGACAGAAAATTAAATCATTAATGACAAACTTTTCATTTATACAGTTCAGCCAGATTCTCCTGTGAATCTCACTCTAGAAGCAAAAGCGTCTGCTAGTATAACCTACCTTTGGGCAAAATGGTCTCCACCTCCATTAGCTGATGCCAGCTTTAATTCACATGCGTATCACTATGAACTACGACTAAAACCTGAGGAAAAGGAAGAGTGGGAAGAGGTAAGGGAAAAAAACATTTGTTGTGTAAATGCTTTTCAATAAGTTCTCTTGTCAGAATTTAATTGGTACTATAAAAATTTTAGTTTCTATAAGGATACAAAAATACTGTAACCAAATCTGTTTAAAAAAAGAGAAGTACTGTTACAGCTTGCAGAGACGGTGAAATTCATGGTATTTATATAACTGTCCTTGATATGTCATATACTAAAAAGTAAGATAAATAGATCTATTTAGCCCACTGATGGAATATTTAATTGTACATTTTCATCAACATGTCTGTTGCCATCACAGTAAGAGACTGCTCAGTTCTCATTGTTTAAGCCAAATCATGATCAAAGCAGTTTAATGATTCATTAAAATATAATTAATGAGCAATCAGTTAACTATGCAGTCACAAATCAGTGTCAGCAATACAACAGATAAATCATAATACCCACATTGCCTGGAGTGCAGCTACCCACAGCATCAGAGAGAGAGGCTGCACTGCTCTGTCTGGCTCAGGCAGAGGTCATGTTACTAGCAGAGCAGCTTCTGATAGCATCACACTGAATTTCAACTACAGCTGCTGTTTCCAGTCTCCCCTCACCAAATTTTCATGCTTCTTTAGTGCTGTTTTTCAAGCTGACTGTGTTTCAGATGTCAGTAATTCCCTAGTTACTGTTTAATTGGGCTGAGAGTTGTCATCCTCCTCAACATGATTAATTGGGGCAAACCTCCAATGTCTGAAAGCTTGGGGTGTTCTACTCACACTATTTACTTTGAAATTCCCAACTGTTGTCATTTTGCTAGGAGTGGGCCACAGTACTCCCACAGTTGGGATACCAGGATAAAATATCATTCTTAAAGTTATATACAGATGGCCTCAATGCTACCTAAATTGCTGATGCCTTACAGATGGAGAAAGCTATGTATCTTGAAAGACTTCTGAAGAGATGTTTAAAGGGCCTAAGTAAGGCACTTAATAGTAAGACCTAAAACTAACCACTAACAGGCATTAAACAGATTGTCTGAGTCAAACTACCTATAGTGTTCTTTTCAATGTTGATCTGATGAAGTACTTATTAGAAAGTCTACAATTCTTGAGCATCAGAACCTCAATGTCACTGTTTTTCTGTTCATTCAGCCACTACCTTTACTACTTTGTAATTAACATCTTAAAAAATATCTGTTTGAAATCCTTACCTTTCAAAAGTCAGTGACGCAAGCATACTTCTTGATGTCTTATTCGTTAAAATAGACCAATTCTATATTATTTTTCCAGACAATATCTGTTGGAATGCAGACACAATACAAAGTGAGTAGGTTAAATGCTGGGATGAGGTACATTGTTCAGGTCCGTTGCATGTTAGACCTTGGAGAATGGAGTGAATGGAGCTCTGAAAAACGCATTCAGATCCCCAGTGGTGAGTTGATGATTACTTTTCTGTTAATTGTGTTTACACTCTAGTCAGTTCAGTGTTGTGAAAGGTGCCTAAATGGCAGCCCTGAAAACCTGGTTCCCCACACAGATGCTTCATAGTGCTGGAGGAACAACTTAGTGCATCTTGCCATATTTTGTGTGTAATTATATATTCGGTCTTGCTGATCCACTTAGTACTTGGCCTCTGCCAAAACTGGCTATGACAAACAGACTGGGATTTACTAGGAAGTCACTTTGGATACAGATGTGCTTACATAATTTTTGGTCTTGTCCTGCCATTTAAAATCATGTTGATTTCACCTAACTGAAGATACCAGGTAGCAGTACTTGTGTAAGAGTCACTCATTTGTTCGTTAGCAACTGGACTGAAATCATTGCCAGGAGCATAACAGAGCATAGCACTGCAGCTGCTATCACATGGGAATAATTATCCGTGTTCTGTTGGGACATTAAATATGTATGACTTCATATCTTGTTATCAGACACTTTAGCCAGGTTGTCTCAAATCTTCTTCTTCTGTCACTAACTGCATTATTCATTATTTGACATGGAGATTGCTGAAGTACTGATAATAGAAAAATATTTTGTAAATGTCCCATTTTCAGGTCTGCCTGAGGCAATTATAAATTTGGAAAATCAATGGCCCTACTCTAAATAGTAGAAAATATATATTATTAATATAATGAGAACATATTTTGCCACAAATACATAACTGCAAAGGTTTCAAGCACATCAGGGTTTTGACAACCATCGAAGTATTCAAAATTTAAGCATCTTCTTCAGCCCAATTCTAAATGCTTTGATTGAGTCTATAACAACCATCAGGAATCCAGATAATTATAAACTGCTTAGCAGCAATTAGGCAAATAGAGTGAGTACTGGGCATAACATCACTGTAGGAGGAAATACAAGAACTACTTCTTTGTATCTTTTGAGTCAGCTCAGCATAGGCACTTCAGGAGAGAATTACTGGCAGGGACATAAACACAGGGGCAAACATGTTCTTGCTCATTTTTTCTTTTCTTGTAAAAGCCAAAACAACTGGCAGCATTTTTATTTATTTGATTTTTTTTGGAATAATCAACTGGATCTTAAAACACATTTTTGAAGAAAAAAAAGTTTATGTAGATAACAGATCAAATAGCAGAATGTATTTTAAATAATTTTACAGAACCTGGTATGACAGCATTTGAGCACCCTTTGTCAGATTTGGGAAGCCGAAAAGAGCTACGACCAGGGAAATAAAATGGAGTTCCTCAGTGTAGCTGCAGTGGAAAAGGATTTTGAAGCCAGGTCAAAGTAAAAGGCTGCTACCCTAATCACTGAATGCCCTTTCTTTCCTGTGTAAATAATGAAGCAAAACATTTTCTTTCTTTGTAGAAAAAGAAAAAAATGTATTTTCCCTTCTCCAATTGAATTTGTTTTATAAATTCAGAGTTGACCTGATGCATTAAAGTTACTAATTAGTTCGTTTATGTATCTCTTGCAGAAGAGTCACCTCCTGAAAAGCCTACGATAGTAAAATGCCGTTCTCCAGAGAAGGAAACATTTACCTGTTGGTGGAAACCTGGTTCAGATGGAGGACGTCCTACCAACTACACTTTACTTTACAGCAAAGAAGGGTAATAAGTTGTATACAATTATTCAGTATTGTATCAGAAGGACATAGAAAATTAAGCTTAATTGGTTTTGCATTTAGGAGAAGTGCTTTTCCATAGTTTACTGTAGGCTTTTGTGCAAGTGACATATTCTGGAATAGCACTAGTAACGACATATTTAAGGTTAAAAAAAGATCTTTTTGTAATGTTGGGTTTTTTAAATTACTGTGAATTCTACTGGCATGGATAGATTGCCTTGATAGTTGCCATGGTGCTGCAACAGCATAACAGTGTTCACAATAAAAATGCATGCTCCTGTAGCTCCTGTAGCTCCTTGGCACCATAGACAGAAGCTTTCCCAAATGACCGGAATTAGCCACTTAAGGGGTAACTAAAAGTTAAAGCATATTATTGAGGGCATTATTCAAATGCATTTTCAACAATGACAGGCATGGGGCATCAGCCACCTCGCTAGGAAGCCCATTCCAGTGGTTGACCACCCTCGCGGTAAAGAAATTGCTCCTAATGTCCAGTCTGAACCTCCCCTGGTGCAGCTTTCTGCCGTTCCCTCACACCCTGTGATCGGTTCCCAGGGAGCAGAGACCGGCACCTCCCTCTCCTCTTCCCCTGCTCAGGAAGATGCAGACAGCAATGAGGTTGCCTCTGAGCCTCCTTTACTCCAATTAGACAACCCAAGTGTCCTCAGCCTCTCCTCACAGGACATGCCTTCCAGCCCTTTCACCAGCTTTGGTGCCCTCCTCTGGATTCTTTCTTAAATGCTTTTTTTTTTTTTTTTTTTTTTTTTTTTTTTTTTTTTTTTTATATTGTGGACCTTAACATCCTCTTTATATTGTGGAGCCCAGAACTCCACCTGATATTCAAGGTGAGACCACACCAGTGCTAAATATGGTGGGAGGATCACCTCTTTTGGATGGCTGGCCATGCTGTGTTTAATGCACCCTAAAATGAAGTTTGCCCTCTTGGCTGCCAGGGCACGCTGCTGGCTCATGTTGAGCCTGCTATGGACCAGCACCCCCAGATCCTGTTCTGCTGAGCTGCTCCCTAGCCACTCGTCTCCCAGGTTGTACCTGCGTCTGGCATTGCTCCATCTCCAGTCAGCTGGCATTTTCCTTGGCTGAACTTCATGCCATTGATCTCCCAATGTTTCAATCTATGTAGATCCCTCTGCAAGGCCTCGCATCCCTCCAGGTCATCAGCAGCACCTCCAAGTTTAGTATCACTGGCAAACTTGATGTGAATGCATTCCACTTGGGTATCCGAACACTGATAAAAATGTGGAACAGGACTGGCCCTGGAATTGAGCCCTGGTGAACACCACTAGTGATCAGTCACCAGCCAGACATAGCCCCATTCCCTGCAACCCTTTGAGCTCTGCTGTTGAGCCAGTCCATTAGCCAGCATAGCATCAACCTGTTCATCTCACAGTTGGACAGTCTGTCCAGAAGGATGCCGTGAGAGACGGTACCAAAGGCCTTACTTTTGTCACACTGTGTCTCAGAGGATCCTGGAAACAAGTGCTACATATTCTTTATCAACTTTGTCTTCTATACCTGCTCACTTTGGGAAGTTTGTGTGTGGATTTGGAGGACATGTACAAATTCGATTTTGGAACGTTTGGTAAAAGACCAAATAGATTCTGAAAGCATATGATGTGGGCAAAAATTCATGTAAATGTGAAATGAACATTGAAAATACTCTTTTTTTAACAGATGGGTTAGAAGACTGTAGCAATTATGTCTACTGGTGCTCTGAAACATGTGGAGGCTATGTAGTAGACAAGGGCATTCAGAAAAGATTTGTACTCTACTAGGCACTACGACATGTACCGCAGCCTAAACTCTCCAGGCTTTGTAGTCCTCATTTTGCAGGGGAAAAGCTTAATACAGTCTCTGGAATTGTTCAATTACTCTGTAGTCTGAAAGCAATATTCTGATTTTCTTCACACTGCCAGGCATAAAGATTCTGATCCAGCCCTAAACATGCTGGATCCAAATGCAACTACTAGTTATCAAAGTCAGGTGTTTCAGTCTGTGTAATCACTATGATTCTTTTATTTCAGAGAAGAACAAGTTTATGAATGTCCAGATTACAGAACTGCAGGCCCTAATTCCTGCTACTTTGATAAAAAACACACCTCTTTCTGGACCATATACAATATTACTGTCAGGGCAACTAATGAAATAGGAAGTAACAGCTCTGATCCTCATTATGTGGATGTGACTTACATAGGTAAGAGATAATAAGTGTTTTCTGTGGAAACAAATAATTCAAAATTATGGGTTTTGACACAAGAATTTTCATTGCAGCTCTTCTCATATATAGTAGTATATCCAAGTTAAAAATATGTGAGAGCAAATAAGATCTTACCTGGTATAATAATAAATCAATATTCATCCCTTTAGCATTTTATTTTTAAAGGAATCATAAAAATGCTGAAAGCTTTAAAACTGTATTCAGAAAATCATTTATTGACTTTACATATTTCCTTCAGTCAAGCCTTAAGAAACACCACCCAGCTAAAATCCTTTTCTACTCTACCACTAACTGAATTCAATTTGATCTTTTAACTAATAATACTAAAATTTGACTACCTATAAGTGTTTTTCTGAAATTTGCTTTTTTCTCAGATCCAAGAGAAGTTGAATCAGTGATTTTTATAGCAATGTACTGATACTCTCTTCTCTCAGACTTTTTACACAGAGTAACTGTGGACAAGTATGTAGGTTATGTTCTAAGGGAAAGGAACATTATCACCGGTAATTACTTTGTTATCAAGGATGTGGCTGCTGGGAGCCTGGTCTCTGGAAAAGGGCTCATGGAGAAAAGGCTTTACATTTTACCTCTATGCCCTGACTACTTAGCTGGTGAAGCTTTGCATCAGACAGTGGTAAAAATCATGCACTGTATGTGGGAGTTCTACCTTTGAACTGAGGTAGCTGCAAGCCTGAGTATGGCAGAAACCTACATTTCATTTTGTTTTATTTTTCTGTTATAGATGTGTCTGTCTATAAACAACTGTTTTGCTTTGCTGTTAAGTATTTCTATCTATGCATATTAGGATTATGCTGCTGTGTTTTCTGAATGTTAAAGATTGAAGGGAGCAAGTTTTATTGGTAAAATCTGTTTGTACAGCATTTCTAATGGTATATGCCAGCTTTGATAAGTTTATGATATACCACAACTTCTATAACACAGCATTAAAGATGTTAACTGGTTCCGTTAACTTTGAAACATAGCTGTGGGGAACAGCAACAATAAATAGTAATATAAGAAAAAAATATTTCAGGTAATAAATGATTAAGGCAAATCTCAATATGAACTCCACGTATCTGATGTTCTCCAGTTTCTCCAAATTCATAAATCCTTGCTTAGTTTATCAGGAAATTCTTGATCCCTGTATTCCAGCACCAGTTCCAATTTAATGATATAATGGAGATGGCAACTCACCACTCACAACATTTCATATCTCCTCGTAAGATGCAAAGAAAAATCATTCAGACTCTTACTGTCAGTTCTTTTATTTTAACAGTCCAGCCTGATCCTCCTGTGAATGTAACTCTAGAATTAAAAAAGCCAATGAATAGAAAACCGTATCTGGTCTTGACATGGTCTCCACCCCCACTGGCTGATGTCAGATCTGGATGGCTTACCCTTGAATATGAGTTGCGACTAAAGCCTGAAGAAGGAGAGGAATGGGAGGTAAGAATGTCACAAATTTTTGCTAGATGATCAATTACTGTTTGTCAGTTAGGTCCCATGACTGACTGTAATGAAGCAGCCACACAATATTTAATCCTTTTTCAAAAGCAATGCTTGTGTGATCTACAGATTCTTACTGACAAATTAGTATCTCAGATGCTGCTGTATAATAGCAGGTGATGAAGTACTTATTTTTAATTGTGACCATTATATATTAACCGTATTAGCATTTTAGTTTAAATTGTTAGTTCTCATTTAGTCAGGTTTCTTTTCTGATAATTTGTTCTCAACCACAAGCACTTCTTAGGTAACAGAAAGCCCAATGGCATTATGTAAAATCATTTAAATTTGTACAAATGACCATTAGGTAATAGTTCTCATGGTCACCTAGTAATTATTGTCTGTATCCAGGATGTGCAACTCAAACAACTGGGGGACAAATTAAAGACTCTAGCTATTAGTATATGGTTGCATTACCTCCTTGTCTGCTGTAATACTTCCCAGCAATCTCTGTATTGCCTTCTGCCTTCCCTCGCCACTGTACTTTCCAGCTCCCTGGCCATTGCATGATCCACTCTTTACCCTATGCAGTTCTACCAGCTCCACATTCCTTCTTTCTTCTCAGCATTTTTCTTCCCCAGTCACTATTTCTTGCCTCATTCTTCTCATCTCGCCATTGCAGTTCGTAACATTACTACAGTTCCTTCATACCTGCCATGTGCTCATGATGTGTCCTTGCAGTAGTTTAATTTGCACGGTATAGCAGGGCCAGATATCATTCCTACTGCACTGTTAGAAAGATGAATTTAGAAATAAAATAAATGTACTGTTACTTCAATGACTTGCATAACGATTATTAGGAAGCTATCCAGATTATTTCTGTATTCCCAACTTGGTTATCAAGACTAAACTAGCTATGATTTTCCTAAGCAAAAAAAAAAAAAAAGTCTTAATTATATATGGATTTTATGATTTTTAATTCATTTCCAGACTATTTTTGTTGGACAGCAAACACAATATAAAATGTTTAGTTTAAATCCAGGAAAGAAGTACATTGTACAGATTCACTGCAAACCAGACCACCATGGATCATGGAGTGAATGGAGCTCAGAAAAGTATATTCAGATCCCTAATGGTGAGTGGCCAGGCATCCTTTCAGTAATTGTTATTAAATGCAAGTTTGTGTAATACTTCTGTTAGCTGTCAGTGGCACTTGTGCAGATTGACATCCCATTGTTTCCCTAGGACACGTAGCAACATCATTGCTAAGGTAACTGATTTCTCAGCTTTTAAGCACCATACTGAGCTAGCTGTCTGATTCGTTACTTTTAGGAGTTAAGCAGGTGAATGAATTTCCTTACTTATTTAAACAACATCCTTTCTGTTTATTGCCTCATCTGTTCTCATGATGGTAGTTTTTAATTAGGAGAGTTCTGGTAACTGCATTAGAACTGCTATCAGAACAACAAAGGATCACTGCCTTCAGACAGTAACAACTCTTCATTACACATTATCTGGAATGAATTCAAAATAAACATCTCAATGTAAAAAGTGTCATGCTAAAATAGAAATCCTCAAAAACATTTAGTCCTAGATCATTTTACCCACCATTTAATTAATTATATGATATGTATTTGATAATGAAATAACTATGTTGGTATAAGTGGATTTGAAATCAGTTACTATAACGGACATTGACAAAAATTTCCTTCTTCATACATTTTTCTATATTTTTTCCAAGACAGTTTATTTCCTGCATAGTGCTATTAATACAAAGTATATTAATTACCACATATTGCAATGAATATTGAGATCTGTCTATGCTAGTAGAGGCCTTCAGATTCAGTACTAAATTTGGCAGCTTGTAACAGTTTTTCAAATAAAAGTCATTTGAGACTTTTTTTTTCTTTTCTTTTCTTGTTTTTCATTCTGATTGCACATATGCTAGGTGCATCCTTAAATAATTACATTTCTTTCATAGATTTCAGAGTAAAAGATATGATTGTGTGGATCATCGTGGGTGTCTTGTCATCTCTTATATGTTTAATCATGAGCTGGACAATGGTTTTAAAAGGGTACAGGTAAGTCACAAATTTCACAATCCTATGGAGTTAAAAATCTCAGCAAACTTTTCCAAAAATAGGCTATTAACATTTGATTTAATCTCATCTAGGTTTTGTGTTTTCTTATAAGAGTGTTATGTAGTATAAATTACAGGTATTTGATTTTAAATTCACAAATGGTAAACAGGTATTTCTGTTCTTTAGAGAAAACAGACTAAAAATGAAAAACTAAATTCTTAATTGGTAAAGACATGTCTCTATTAGATCTGGCCATCATGGTTAGCCATTAAGTATTCAGCAAATATCATTTGGAGTATCCCTGCTGCTATTGAAGACACATGTTTTGGGTTTGGCCTAATTTTCTAAATGAAACAAGTTTATGTTATGAAGTTATCTTTCTACATACTTGTCAGTCAATTCCCCAAATAATTTATTAAATCTTTGTCTGATTTCACTCAAAGGTAAAGGTGTTGCAAAGTTTATCTCTTCTGTAGAAGTATTGCAAAAAATAGTGGATGAGTAGAGGAAAGAGAGAAACTGCTGATGGAAAAGCAATCAGAAGTCATTCGTCATAAATCCTGTTTATTACCAGTCAAATGACAGTCAAGTATGCACACAGAGGCCCACTAGTCCTCCAGAACTGCGCCCTATATCGCTGTGTTGTGGTCAGTGATGAAGTTACAGCGGTTTGAGAGAGCTGGAGTTTAAGGGACAAAGAATAATAAAAGGACATTAATAGTATTACATTTCCAGTTCAATAACTTTTATGCTGTTTTATTTCTTATGAATATATCTAAGGATAATTTACAAACTATACCTGGCTTAGTAACCTACCTGGCTACAGAATGCAGGCAGGAAACAGATGTCCAACAGCGAGGCAACAGATAGGGGAGAAGTATTTAAAATTCCAGTAACTTTCTGAGGAAATGGGAGAACAAATACAGAGAGAAAACATAGAATTTAGAATAGCTTAGTTTCAAGGATCTTACAAAGACCATTGAGTCCAACTGCCTGACCACTTCAGGGCTAACTAAAATTTAAAGCACGTTATTGAGGGCATTGTCCAAATGCCTCTTCAACACTGACAGACATGGGGAATCAACCACCTCACGAGGAAGCCTGTTCCAGTGGTTGGCCACCCTCGCGGTAAAGAAATTGCTCCTAATGTCCAGTCTGAACCTCCCCTGGTGCAGCTTTGTGCCATTCCCATACACCCTGTCATTGGTTCCCAGGGAGCAGAGACCGGCACCTCCCTCTCCTCTTCCCCTGCTCAGGAAGACGCAGAAAGCAATGAGGCCACCTCTGAGCCTCCTTTACTCCAAGTACACAAGCCAAGTGTCCTCAGCCTGTCCTCATAGGACATGCCTCCCAGCCATTTACCAGCTTTGGTGCCCTCCTCCGGCTTTTTTATTTTATTTTTATTTTTTTTATTGTGGACCTTAACACGCAGTGTTAATAAAGTGGGAGAATCACCTCTTTTGGATGGCTGGCCATGCTGTGTTTAATGCACCGCAAAATGCCCAAAATGAAGTTTGCCCTCTTGGCTGCCAGGGCACGCTGCTGGCTCATGTTGAGCCTGCTGTGGACCAGCACCCCCAGATCCCGTTCTTGCCTGCTGCGGGGCTTTTAGAAGGTGGTTCTTGAGCAGTGACCAGCTCTCATGGACCCTAAACCCTCTAGAGTTGACTCCCTGGGGACGCTGCTAGCTAGCTGCCTGAGAAGTTTAAAGTTTGCTCTCAGGTTCAGGTTGTCAACTTCGCTGACCTTTTTGCTCCCTACACCAAAAATGTTGAACTATTTCCACAAAATGTTCCACTATTTCATCATGATAACTGTGGCCAAGACAGCCACCTGCCATCACCTCTCCCTCAAGGCCTTCCCTACTCTCAAACAACAGGTCCAGGAGAGCACCCTTCCTGGCTGGCTCACTTGGTGCATGTGACAGAAAGTTATCTTCAGCATGCTGTAGGAATTTCCCAGGCTTGCTTGTCCTGTCAGTATGATATTCCCAGTGTGTGCCTGGGAAGTTTAAGTCTCTCAGATGGATTGGAGACTTCAACATTTCTTCAGTCATCTTCTTCCTTTACTTGTCTTCCTAGGGCCCAGAAACCTTTTTTGATAGCACTCAGACTTCCTGTTGCTACACCACTGGTACCCACATGAAAGAGTGGGAGGGGGTAAGAGAGGGCCCATATTTATACCTTTTGTATTTGTTCTATTGGTTTTTTGTCCATTTGTTTGTTTGCTTTGCTTTTTGTTTGTTTTGTTAATTTTTGTTTGTTTGTTTTAGAATGATAGCCTTTATCTTACCACCAGTTCCAGGACCGAAAATAAAAGGCATTGATACACATCTGTTAGAGGTGAGTACTGCTGATGACAGCAGAAGATTTGCCATTACTTACTTTTTAAAATTCAGTACTAGCAAAAACAACTACCATACTTAAGTATAAAACAGAGTTAATTAATGTAATCAATGTTAAAAATAAGCAAAGCCTTCAGGTTGATCATGTGGAAGGTATGTATGAGACATAGTTTTGCCTGGCACTAATAGGAGGGCATTTATCTACAGGGTTTGTAACTTCAGTTGCTACCTGGGACACAGGAAGAGCTTAATGCCTATGTGATCTAAGCTGTTCTTAGATAAGTCACTCTCCACAGTCTCTTGCCATGTTGAGGAGACAAAGGCATGGCTGCTCTGTCAATTCTCCTCTATTACCTTCTTGCCAAACCCTTGAGACCCTTATCTGCCAGAAGCTCCCTAGTC
Organism: Cygnus olor; assembly: GCF_009769625.2. Taxonomy (NCBI): domain Eukaryota; kingdom Metazoa; phylum Chordata; class Aves; order Anseriformes; family Anatidae; genus Cygnus; species Cygnus olor. The sequence continues at coordinate 12,232,539 of NC_049198.1, read as the reverse complement.
CTCCCATTTTAGAAACATGAACTCTAGGATCTCCCCACTGACGGAACTCAGGGAAAGTTCTTCTGTTCTTTTGCTATTTTCTGCAGTAGTAGAAATTCAGGTTACATCTAGTGATGTAGCTATTATAGTATTTGCCTATTAAATATGTAGACTGTTCACAATTGTTCTAGTTATGTAAGCCCTAATGTTGACAGTGGAAAAATATCAATATCTTATTTGTTATGTCCTCAGACAGGGAAATCTGAAGAATTATTGAGTGCTCTTGGTTGCCATGGTTTCCCTCCAACATCAGACTGTGAGGAGCTACTGATAGAATACCTAGAGGTAGAGGACAGTGAGGATCAGCAACTCATGCCAAGTCACAACAATGGTAATCCCAGTAAAAAAGCAAAAATGACACCCAAGGAAACAGACAGTGACTCAGGACGAGGGAGCTGCGATAGCCCTTCTCTGCTTTCTGAGAAGTGCAGGGAGTCCCGTGCCCTTCCATCAACACTTCAAACACAAGATGTAAGAGATGTTCAAGAAAATAAAGCTGTGAAAAGGAGCTGGGAAACTCAGTGTGTAGCCTTAGAACGGAAAACGCTCCTTTCTAACAGTGAGAGCACAAAATCATCCACGTGGCCTGCTGCTCAATTACCTGATAATCAGCCTCCTATGTTTGCCTACCACAGCATTGTAGATGCACGTAAAATAACACTGATCACCACAAATGTGAACATTGCCCCAGTTTTGGTGGAAAATGAGGAAAAGCATCAGTCACGATATTCTGTTACTGAAACCGTCCCAGGAGACATGGAAGAACAAGGAGAGATGGAGAATTTGCATTCCAAAACTGAGCAAACCGCAGTGCAGGTCAAACAAAACAGACCTAATGAAAAGTCACCTTTTTTGGATGCTACACTAATGGATTACGTAGAAGTCCACAAAGTCAAGCAGGATGAGGAGCCAGCAGTATTACTGAAACATAAAGAAAATAGTGGAAAGACTGAAAATTACACTGTTCCAGGAACCAGCAAAGAATATACAAAGGTCTCAACAGTTGTGGACCATAATATTCTAGTATTGATGCCAGATTCACGAGTCCAGCACATACCTATGTCTCAAGAACCCGCAAAAGAAACATCTCAGAACCTTCAGCAAGGTCAAGCTGAGAAAAATATGAGCTACTGTCTGACAGCTCCAAGTGACTGCAAAAGAGAGACTAGTGGATCGGAGTATATGGACCCATCCTCCTTTATGCCCTCTTTTAAATAACTAAAAGTTTGTTCACTTTTCATCAGGTAATGCTACAGAATGAGTCAAATACAATCAGTATAATAATGCAGCGGCTTAAGATTATGCTACTGTGTCACAACTGTAGCTTACACCGTCTTCTGGCTGACAAGTCTGTGATTTACATATCAATTTTGTTAATAGTTATGTACAGTAAAATAAAACCACACAGCAAATAGTTCCCTAAAAACAAACAAACCAAAAAAAAAACCCTAGCCTCCTATGTGTATTATACAGAGAATAATAAACTGTGGGTTGATATAACAATTATAGAAGTAAACCCTGGATCATTAACACATTTCTCAGAGAGGGAAATGAGGAAATGGATACTACATGCCATGAAAAATATATTGCAAACTAATTCTTCAGTTCTGCAGATCTTCTGTTATTTGATTCAACCTAAGGGAATATTGCAGTTTCAACAAAGACTAAGAATGTTACGGGTCAGTACACCACAATTGTCTGAGCAGTTTCTAAATTGGATAAATCATTATACAATGACATTCTGGTCTACAACATATTTTTTTCTGAGTGTATTCTGACAGTAGATTAAGATTTCTCTATACTTTTTCTCAACCCTTAAGAAAAATGAAGCTCTTATATATGGAAAAAACATATAAAAGAGAATATATTCAACTAATTACAGTAAAAAAAAAATCCTCTAAATATATTTTGCTTTGTTTCAATGTGACAGAAAGCTTTGCATCCCGTTCATAGCCTATTCCAGTCAAACCAAACATGAAAAACATAGCAGGACACTATTTGATATACTGCCTTACTGTACATAATATACAATTCTACTTTAGTACAGTCCCATACATTTAACAATGTATTTTTAAAGGCTATTTTTCTATTACCAAAAAAAAAGCAAAATAAAATATTTTTTAACTTCCCAATGTTATTTAGCTATTTAGCAACTTTTCTGTTTCCTTCTGCTGAAACGGAGGTAACAAGTAAAGCTGCCATTTCTATACAAGGCATAAAATTTAACTTTATACTAAGTAAGAATATGAAGTAATTTTTAAACTATATTTCTAATATATTGCAAATGTATTACTATTTGAATTGTAAATTATTTATTTCTGATGTTTTTTACCAGCTGTTATTATAAAATTAAAATAGAATCTAGGTTTTGAGAGCAAGCTTCTTTCCCACTTAATTCGTACTCTCATGCCACTCATGAATGGAATGATGGTCACCTGCATCCTTAGCCATTGTGTACACTTTTCTCTTAGCCTGGAAAGAAAGTTTGAAAATTTTCAGGTATTTCATAATGAACTTATCAAAATTAGTTTTGGAATCCAGCCTCAACAGTCAGGGATACGCGGCATAAAGTCAGAGTTCTGCTCTGCTGAAATAGCAACAGGATTGAGAATAGTTGTCCATGTAGTTGGAAAGCAACTATGGAAGGAGTCAGGATTCCTCTTACCACATATAACCGAAGGCAAAATCAAAATGATAATGGAATTGCTGTGTACTTATGGCCCTTCCTTCCTGAAGCAAAAGTTTAATTTACTCCATCAAAGTATGAACAAGTAAGTCATGGCTACTTAAAGCTGGGTCAAGTATTTAGCCAACACCACTAGCTTCAGTGGGAATTGGAAGCATAAGGTAAGGGAAATTGTACTGTACATGTGATGGAAAGTTCTCGTCCTTCCTGAACAGTGTTTCTCAGCTTTCTCAGCTTTTTCTGATTTTATGCACTGAGCCAGCCTTCCTGCAGTATCAGGTAACATGCTGCAGAGCCAGCCAAAACAGACCCTCTGATTTTGATCCCCCAAAAAACACATCTTATTTGGCAAATCAAATTCTCATATGATACTTCCATGCAATGGAACTGCTCGAGTACAGATCGGTCAAGCTGTCTAGCCCTTTCACTGGCTAGACTTTAGAATTTAACTATCTGTGTATATATAAACATGTATGGTAGTGGATACTGTAGCATTTACTTTAGGCATCAAATTTGAAGTCTGTGACCTCTATACCTGCAATTTACTTCCCCTTTCTAGAGGCTGATTGGAGCAGTCTGGATGACCTGCTGAATGCACAGAGAGGGATCTTAGATTCTTAATTCAGCCACTCAGTTTATTGCTTGAAGACATGAAGTGGCTACTTCAGAGAGCAGCCAAGCATAAAATTTTGTTTAATTACAGGTAACAGGACAATTTTACTGTAGCATTTGTGGTATATCTTACAGATTTTCTAGATACTAAAAGTACTGCAAAGAAACTATTAAGTTCTCAGTCAAAACTGGAATGTTTTACAGGACAGCAATCTGTGTGTCTGTGTATGTAAGCTGATAGTATACTGTCTGACAATGCTTAATTCTTCTGACTGAATGCTTCATTTTTCTGACTGAATCTGACAAGACCAATCTGAATCAGACATGTTCTCTTTCTTTACGCAGACAGTCATATCTGAGCCAAGCAGTTGTTTTCTACTCCTAACAGCATGCATAAGGACATGCTGCTGCAGGCCTTTAGCAGCCCTCTGGTGTTGTATAGAGGCTATAGAATCTTATCAAGCTACATCCTAAAGATTTTCTTTATGTAGTGGATTACTTAGGGTAACTTACAGGTGGCTACAGAGATGCTACAAACCAAAGCAAAGGTTGGATAACGTGTCAGCAGCAGACTGTTGCTGTCAGTTTATTTTGGACCAGAGGCAGACAGACACAACTTTGAGCAGATTTTAAGTGTATTATTGATCCCGCCTAAATGGAAGTATCTATACATGTACCTGGTTGCTAAGTTTTTATTGTAGATCATGGAGTCTAGAGCATGATTTGCTTGGCAGAATACAAGTGTTTACTTTAGGAAGAGATAAGTCATACTCTAAACTCCATTGACTGTTACTAAGTTTGTCTATCCTAGCTTGCTCTAATAGTGAAGTATGACTCTCTAGTCCAAAAATGAGAATTTAAATAATGTTTATACAAATATTTCCTATGCTGACATTGCTTAAATGGAAAAATATGGGTTGTATTAATATTATGGGTTATGTCCAATTCTGTGGCAGCTGGTAGGTCCCACTAACATCAGTAACTTTAACACCTTGAGTTCATAAAACCCAAAAGATCAGCTTTTCAGAGGACCTTTAGTTTATATGCACATGCAAACTGCAAGTTGCCAGAAAGAAAGAAAGAAAAAAAAATCAGTATTATTGCATGAAAAAACAGGATTGCAGGATATCAAAAAGAAGGCCCCTCCAGTAATCCACAAATTCTCCCGCGGAAAGAGAACTGAGTGAAAGCATTTCTATATGCCTAGCCATAAACTGGTACTGAAACTGCAAAATATCTGCAGGCATAAATTACATTATGAGGCATAGATTCTTTCCCAACTTTGCCAATGAAAGTCTCATGATGCCAAATCATCATGGCTTTCTGTGAAAACAGAAGTTCAGCCCAAGTAGAAAAGGTGTATTTGTTGGTTGCTCAGATGTAGCTAAGCTTTTTGAGGGATTTGCTAGCTAAATAGAACTTTAAAACATTTTTCATAAATGCATTTCATCCTTTAAGCTGAACAAATGTGCAGTTTGATTATTTTCCCTTTGGGTGCACTTTTATTTTCCAAAACACCCTGTTACTTCCCAGGTGGGAGTGACACCTTCTGAAAGTGGCCTTTAACATCCAAACTGTACTTTTGCACATCAAAAGAGAATAAACTAGTGTCCTGTAAAATCAGGATAATCATCAGCTAAGTTTGAGGGCCTTTGGATGTTCAAATATTTCATTGTCTTGTTTGCAACTTTAGTTTTTATTACAGCTCTTAGCTTTTAAGTAGGAAATAGATGAGATTTTGTAGCAGTTGTACTCAGTGGATTCTTGTAAAGTTATGATACATCAGTGGGGATAACAGGCACATGACACCTCTTTTGATATACAGTGATGAAGTATGTAACATAATTTACCCCAGGAACACGGATTGTCCCTCTAGGTCTCATACCATTAGTTAAACTTCTCACATGGATTTATGTTTCAATGATGCTTTCAAAGTTAGATCTATATACATGTCTCTTAAAGTGTGAACTACCTATTAGTAACATAAAAGCCCTAAAAGGCTCTTCAGAAGTAGTTCATTTTATAAATTCATAAAATTCAATATATATATTTCAATTAAATAACTTTCCTTTGGACGCAGAATAATTTTATTTATAGTTTTTCTTCAGTATTGAGAAATATAACTCATTATTTTAAACTTTCTAATTAAACTTTTTGCTTTAGCAAAGACATATTTAAAGTATATTTTTAGTATTTCAATATAATGTTCCTGACTCTTAAAGAAATATGATTTACTCAAGTGGGGCATGTGCTGCCAAAACTTATTTTCACATAAAATGCAGGTTTGAAGAATGGTCTTGATGATACTATGTAACTACAAAGGATTATGTAATAAAAATGCAGTAAACAGACCTTATAGAATACTAATAAGAGGATGTATGTGTTTATGGAACAAACTGAAACACAAATATGTAGTGATAACTGGTTTATGTTAAAGCAGTGAACTCTGTGATATATCTGTTTATGTGTATATGTTTAGATGGCTGGAAAATCTATAGTTGCTTTAAATGTCATTTAAATATCTAAAGTGTAGTAACAGTAGATGTTAAAAATGAGTAAGAACCATTTTATTTGTGATCTCTGGAGCACTGTATACGTGCAGCTCACATCATTAAGCCTGTAAATGTGTTTGATAATTTCTCATTAACCGTAAACAATTTGAAAGTGTTGTGCAAGGAAACCAAAGTCATCTAAGCCAGTTAATGAATATTAGACATCTTCTACAAAGCCATAAAGCGAAATGAAATGAAAGCATCGTGAGATCAGGCACCATATTTTTAAAGAATCGCTACCTCAGATGTTGTTTATTTTTGCTCCCTTTAAAAAGGCAGACAAAAGCATTTTACTTTGTGTGTCAAATTGCAGATTCTTTTCTAAAAACGTATTTGTAATGTTCAAATTGTTTCTCTTAACTAACAGCTTGTCATGGAATCATCACTTGTGTTGCTCTAGTAGTACTAGGATGGGATATTAGACATTTGTAGCCAAATATGTTTTTATGTGAAAAAATAACAAAGAAGTTTCCATCTTTTCGGGAAAGCCATACTGACCAGCTTGGCAGTTGCTATTTTCCTAAAGCATCAGTCCCTTTTCTGCTTTTTGCTACTGCCTGTGTGCCCAGCTTGCTAGGACTGAATGAGCTGAGTTCTCAGAGGTGGTCTGATCTTGGATCTCACCAATGGGAACTAAGCATTTATCAGTACTTACTACTTAGAAAGACCTGTTTTCAGTTGCTTCTGAGAAGTTAATCTTCAAACTCTGTTCTTAAATGAGTGAAAATGGAGACTGCCCCTACTCTCAACTATCTCAAACCCTCATACCATGTCACTGACTTCCTTCAGACTCTAGTGCCTATGGTGTAGATGGACAGACTGAATTACATTGAGCTGGAACAATCTTTTGTCTCTGCCTTGAAAATCCTTTTGAAATAAATAAAAGATTTTTTCATCTTTCCAGTGGATGTCAAGCAGGAGATTAAAGATAAACAGAATATAGAAATACATCGTGTATCGGGACAGAAAGGGAAATTAGCAATGGGAAGAAGGACATGGCTGCTGCATGTGGCAGAATGGAAGAGGAGCACAGTCACAGTGAACCCTGCAGGAAGGTGCACAGGTAGTTGAGAAATCAGAGTGGGCAAACATGCATATTGACCATAGTTGAGAAGAGAGGGAGGGAGAACAGAAAAAGAAAGCAAAAGAATCAAATGTAAGAGTAGATAGGAAAAAATCGGAAATGGTAGAGTAATAAATGAGTTTTTAAGAAAAAAAAAATATATATTTTTTTATATCTAAAGTGGGAATATGTACAGTTGCTTGAGATAGTCAACAAAAACTGTAATGCCTTATTAAGTACAGACCAGTCATCAAGATGCTGAAATTGGCTACTACAGATCAGCTGTTAGATAAAAGCTGAAAAAGACTTATACACGAGAGTGGGTCATTCCATTTATATTAATTACAGTATTTTCTTACAAGTATCTGATATTGGCCCCTGGCAAACAATGCTTGAGCAGCTAGACCCCTCATCTAATCTGCTGTTGCATTTCCTACATTCCTAAGGAAAAAAATCAACAAAAATACCACATGTACCACATGGTTTTTAAAAGCTACATTCAATTTTTCAGACAGATTTATGAATTAGTGGTTTTTTTTTTTTAATCCATTTACACTGTGTCACACATACATCTGTCATTCTTAATCATTCTTCTATTTTCTATTTACTAAAGGCAATGCAATGACCTAGAAGCCCCAAGAGACAAAACATTTTGTGGATACTGATAAATGGTCTCTTGACATTTCTGGGCATTGTATAGTTTGCACCTGTGACAATATTAACATGTATGACAATACATGACAATATACCAGTTGACATTTTCCTTAATCACAAAGTCCATGGCTTGGTGATAAATTCTAGAATTACCAAGACAGACTTAAAATACATTTCTCCAATTTAAGCTAAGTTTTTAAGAGAAACTACTACATCTGTCAAAAGTAATTCAAGAAATAACTGAATTATTTATGTCGCATCTTGCAGTGCTGATAGGCTTTTAGCTGGATTTATACTCAAGACATCAGTACACCGAGAAGTTAGAAATAAGGAAGTCTTTTTCACATCTTCCTGTTTTATTTTCAGAAGGGTTAACATTCTGTTTTGTTCTGTGATGGTGCTGGTCTTGGACTTTCTCTTTATTTGACAACTTTATTTTTGGACAACGCTGCTTCTATTTTAGAGAGCTGCTGACTACCTTCACTTCATTTTGACATCAATAAAAATGTACAGATTTTACTTCATTTCCTACAAAGATTGTAATGCTCAGTTTTATAGATAAAGCACTAAGTAGAATTTTTAGAGAATGCTGGAAATCTTTGTAGATATCAGTAGCAGAGAATATCCCTTGAGTAGGACAGAAAACTATACATGTCTAGGAATACGCAGATTTTTATACAGAATACAGGTGGAAGTACAATGATGTCAAACCACATATTTTAATATTCATAATGCTATAAAGTACTCTGAATTCTCATCCCAATGTCCTCCATTCCAAAAGGAAGAGGAAACTACTGCTCAGATATACTGAGAAGGGACCTCCTGGGCTGCTATACTGTTGCTCATTTTTCATCTCAGAATGTAATTTTTTATTCTGACATCAAATACCATTCTTCATCTGGAATAATACAACCATCAGTTTCATACGTGCTATATTCATTTATATTGCTCATAGATACTCAGCAACATTTGGGCTTCTCAAATCTTTATATTGTGCTCCACATATTTTTTTTAGTCTGTGTAAAACAGAAATATTGGGGATGCTGCTCTGAAAAAGTACTGCCAAGGGAAAAAGAAAAAAAAAAAGAAGTCAAAAGCCACTAATAATTTGTATCTGTTCAAATTTCTGGCAGGGCTGTTAAATGCAGGAGAAAGTCCCTAGAACTTCCTTGCCTTTGATAGTGCCAGCAGATCTCTCAAAGAAACTTATTTATAATTTGAATTTCATGTTCTGAATAGTATGCACAATAAACAAGATAATTCCCAACCAAGAAAGAGACCATCCAATATTTAAAGCAATTTTTTTTTCCATTTGCATAAACCAATTCATTGCTAGCCTTGCAATAAAAGCTAGGCATTTCCATTACATTTTCAGAATTTGTATGCAATCTGGAACATCCAAGTTATTGTAGTGTCATTACTTTAGCAACAGAATGACTTGAAGCACAATTATTCTATGAACCAGATCCAAATGTCTTGTAAATTTCTAAAATTTAAGAAATTATAGAAAGTAGATTTCATATGCAGTATGTACATTGGTTGGAGCGTACTGGTACAAAAATAGTTGCTCAGGAATTCTTCATTGTTTCTAAGTGTATTTGAAGGAAGATGCTTTAAAAGTATGTATTTTTTAAGTTCTTAATATTGAAACTGTTGGCTTTAATAAAATCTGTTAGCAATTTCACTTGTAAGATCAATATTGTTACTGAAGTCTGTAGCTTTATGGTGGACTTTTCTATATTTTGTCATTGTAAAATCTCTCTGCAATGATGTTCACATTTCGATTTAATAAAAGTTCTTGAATAATATTCTCAAAATCTTCTAGCTTTCCTCATAAAATTGAGCAATTCCATTATATATAATAACAAAAAAGTCAGACATCCAGCACAGTTTGTGGGATGGGCTCCCACTGTTCTGCAAGTGGAAGGCCCACTGATAAATGTGTTAACCCACTTTGTGTGCACTGGACAGTTGATTCAGCATGCAGGAAGCTCCATACTGCATGTAGTGAAAATGCAATATACAGCCATCTATGCATACAACCTTGGGTATAAGAGAAACTTCTGTGTGAAGAAGGACTTCTGACTTCTTGGAGAAGCTGTTTAGAAAGGTTGGTTTACTCATGCTTATTTTCACTCCTAGAACATATTTTCTGGAGCACAAAACAAGCAATATATTCACCTGCTCCAAAATGGGGGACACAAGGCAGAACTGGAGAGAAGTGTGAGGGTTACTACCACCTAGAACCATAGAATCATAGAATCATAGAATATCCCGAGTTGGAAGGGACCCATAAGGATCATCAAGTCCAACTCCTGGCACCGCACAGGTCTGCCCAAAATTTAGACCATGTGACTAAGTGCACAGTCCAATCGCTTCTTAAATTCAGACAGGCTTGGTGCAGTGACTACTTCCCTGGGGAGCCTCTTCCAGTGTGCGACCACCCTCTCGGTGAAGAACCTCTTCCTGATGTCTAGCCTAAACTTCCCCTGCCTCAGCTTAACACCGTTCCCACGGGTCCTATCACTGGTGTTTACAGTGAATAGGTCACCTGCCTCTCCACTCCCCCTCACGAGGAAGTTGTAGACTGAGATGAGGTCTCCCCTCAGCCTCCTCTTCTCCAGGCTGAAGAGGCCCAGTGACCTCAGCTGCTCCTCATATGTCTTCCCCTCTAGGCCCTTCAATCAGTCTTCTAGGTTTCATGGAAACCACAGTGTTAACACAGATGGCTCCTTCACAAGGTCACAACTCTCAGACTCTCGTTACTTTATCTCTTTCTTTCTCTTTCTCTTTCTTTCCTTCCTTCCTTCCTTCCTTCCTTCCTTCCTTCCTTCCTTCCTTCCTTCCTTCCTTCCTTCCTTCCTTCCTTCCTTCTATAAGAAAATGATCATTATCACTGAAATTCAGGCATTGTGAGTTTTTGAATGTAAAGTTTGATTGAAGAAGTCTGAGTATTTTAGAATCTTACCCTTCTTATCTTCTCTCAGAAGATTCACCATCCTTGCTGGTTGTGCTGGTAGTCTTTAAGGAAGAAGGAAAAAAAGAAGAAAAAAAAAGAAAGAAAAAAAAAAGGGTGGTGGGGGGGAAGGAAGGATCTTAGAATCATTAAGGTTAGAAAAGGCCTCCCCAAGATCATCTGGTCCAACCACCCCCCTACCAACACTATCACTCACTAAACCATGTCCCTAAGCACCACGTCCAACTTCTTCTTAAACATCCCAGGGACGGTGACTCCACCACCTCCCTAAGCAACCTGTTCCAATGCCTAACCACTCTTCCTGAGAAGAAATTTCTCATAATTTCCAACCTAAACCTCACATGGTGCTACTCAAGGCCATTCCATCTTGTCTTATCACTAGTTATCTGCGAGACGAGGCCGACCCCCAGCTGCCCACATCTCCTTTTCAGGGAGTTGTAGAGAGCAAAGAAATTGGTCATTGGTCAGTTATCCCTCCCCTTCTAACAATATCTTTCAATTTCTCTTTATTACCCAGATAATATTTTACAGATAAATGCTCTTTATCACCCAGATTACAGATAATATCTCATTCTAGTTCATTTTTTTTTCCTTAATGAGACTGTTTTTCTGATTTGTCCCCATACTCATTTTTGCCTACGTCAAGTGCAATTTGCCACACTCAACCTTAGAAGTCCTTTCTCTGCTGAGTGTGAGATGAGCCATATGAAGATAGCAAACACTCAGAAAAACGATCAGTATTTCATAGGAATGAAAAGCACTCCCTTACAACCACATTTTAATGATTGCACATTCAAGTTTTTCCAGAAAATTACTAAAGATGGGGGAGAATTGGATTATGGCACAATTAAGCTGTGAAGGAAAATATTAATTTTAGCACTGTTTCTCCAGGGTGAGCATCTGAAAACAAACTCTAGTGGGTTTATGTGGCAAGGTTTTGGTCATGGGGGGCTGCAGGGATGGCTTCTGTCAGAAGAATCCGGAAGCTGCCCCACATCAGATAAGGGCCAGTTTCAGCCGGCTCCAAAGGGACCTGCCACTGCACAGAGCCAAGTCAATAAGCAATGTTGTTTGTGCCTCTGTGAGAGCAGATTTAAGAAAGGGGAAAAACGAAACGAAACAAAACAAAACAGAACAAAACCTGCTGCACAGAAGCAACTGGGAGAGCCAGGAGTGAGAACCAGCCCTGTAGCCCCCAAGTCAGTGCAGTGCAGGAGGAGGGCAGGAGGTGCTCCAGGCACGCAGCGGCAGTTCCACTGCGGCCTGTGGAGAGGCCCCTGCTGGAGCAGGCTGTCCCCCTGCAGCCCATAGGTCCCACATGGAGCAGATCTCCACGCTGCAGCCCGTGGAGGAGCCCCCGGTGGAGCAGGTGGATGCGGCCTGGAGGAGGCTGCGGCCCATGGAGAGCCCCCGCAGGCGCAGGCCCCGGGCCGGAGCTGCAGCCCGTGGAGAGGAGCCCACGCAGGAGCAGGGGTCTGGGGGGGAGCTGCCGCCCGTGGGGGACCCGTGCTGGAGCAGTTTGCTCCTGAGGGATGGACCCCGTGGTACGGAGCCGTGTGGGAGCAGTTCCTGGAAGAGCTGCTGCCTGTGGGCAGCCCCCGCAGGCTCAGTTCGGGCAGGACGGCATCCCGTGGGAGGGACCCCGCCTGGAGCAGGGGCAGAGGGGGACCGTGAAGGAGCAGCGGAGACGAAGTGTCAGGGACTGACCGCAGCACCTATTCCACATTCCTCTGTGCCACTCAGGGGGAGGAGGTGGAAGAGGATGAATGGGGGAAGGTGTTTTTTGTTTGCTTTTAGTTTCTCACTGCTATGCCTTGTTAGTGATAGGCAATAAATTACATTAATCTTCCTATGCTGAGTCTGTTTTGCCTGTGATGATAACTGTTGAGTGATCTCCCCGCCCTTATCTCAACCCTTGAGCCCTTTCCATTGTATTTTCTCCCCCTTTCCCTTTGAGGATGGGGAGCGAGAGAGCGGTTGTGGTGCCGCTCAGCTGCCCAAAACCACCACACAAACAGACAAAAAAAAACACTTACTGTCCCCCAGGGCCCGCCTAGCCTCGCTGTCCCTCCCCATAGCTGCGGGACGAGCCCTCGGGGGCCGGGGCGGGGCGAGGGCAGCGGTCCCGGGGCCCGGGGCCCCTCAGGCCGGGCGGTGCCCGGCACACGGCCGGCGGCATGGCGGCGCTGCGGTGGGGGGGCGGTCGCCGGCTCGGCAGCGGTAAGGGCAGCGCCGGGAGCCGAGCGGCCCCCCGAGGGACAGGGACAGGGACAGGGACCGGGTGGTGGCGTTACCCGGAGCAGCGATGGGCTGAGGCGGCTCTTACCCTGTCCTTGGGGTCGCCTGGCCGGGGGCTGCCCGCAGAAACGCGTTTTTGCAGCGGAGCCCTGAGGGCCTTGGGCAGATGGGGCCGGCCGGGACGCCGAGGGGCTGGGGGCAGCGATTCCCCTCGATACGCCGGGATTTCTCCTCGCAGCGCCGTGTTTGCGGGTGGGAGATGTAGATCCCCTTGGAAAAGATCTACAGGCAGAGCTGGGTCCTAGACCTAGGGCTTTAATTCACGTTTGTTGAGTCTGGACACTCGTGGGTCTTTAATTCATTCAAGGTAGTGGCAGTCTATCTGGTCAGTATTGGGAAACTTTATATTTCATTTGTTTGATGGATTTTCAGAAACGTGTGAAACCTCAAGCGTTGAAAAATAAAGGGTGTAGCTCTCAGCTGATGGCGTTAGGGATGCAGAAGAAGGATAACGATTTTTGATGTCGGCTTAATTATACTTCAAGTTAAGCTAAAGATAGGATGGCACAGTGACTTCAGGATTTTGAAGAGAGAGCAGAAGGTGGGGACGAGAGCTGTGGGGGCCCTGAACACCCCTGGACAGCCCCAAGCTCCCCAGGACCTCCACCCATGCCCATGTCCCTGCCTCAGCCATGCCACGGGGGTGGGCAGCCTCGCCACCAGTCCTGTCCCCGGCCCCATCTTCTGCATGGACCTTGGACCTGTGTCATTGCCTTGTCTCCAGCCTTGTCTCTGGTCTTGTGTCAGAAAATGATTTTTCTAAGATTTTCTCTGTCAAAATAAAGCAACATATGTTTTGCCTTTCTGCAAACAGAGTTCTGAAGTATTTTGTTTTCCCCAAAGGAAAGCTCTCAAAGTATTTTCCTTGTCTGTAGCTTTTATTTTCTGTGAACAAGCTTGTTGCGAAATGCTTTCAGATGTGCACTTTGATACATGTTTGATAGTTCTGTTTCTATTTTGTAGTTGCCTTTAGGCAGCAGAAGTGGAAAAGCACTGTCTCTGTACAAGCAAAAATGCCTCCTTGCAACTTTGTACCTGAAAAATACCAAGTAAGTCATATATCCTACACTTGAATTTAAGTAGGACTCCACTACCTGATGTAAGTGATAGGCTCATCTGCTGTGAATAGTCTGTCTATTGAATAGGACTTTTGCTATTTGCTTGTTTGTTAAAACCACAATATAACCTATAGATGCATCTGCATGACATTTCTATAATTAAGGCTAAATTGTTGATTTGGAAGACTTCCAGGAAAAAATAAATAAATAAATGCAGAACAGCAGTCTTGTTTCAAAAGGTTGTTTTCCAGAGCACTCTGTGTGCCAGACTTTGTTAAAATCTTTGTCCTGTGAACAACTAGAGCTGTTCCTTTAGTCTGGATCTTTAGAAAGCATAAACAGATACTGACTTTTTTATTCCCCCCAGTCTTATCCATACGAACGTATGTTGAAGATTCGTGAGCAAAACGTTTCTCCTTCACTGCGAACATTTTACAAGAAGCCTTTGTTGCTGCATCAAGGATACATGCAGTGGTTGTTTGATTATGAAGGACGAAGATACCTTGATCTCTTTGCTGGAATCGTTACCGTCAGTGTTGGTCACTGTCACCCGTAAGTGTGTTACTATTTGATTTACACGACAAAATACAAGAAGAGATGCTGTCGATGGCTTTGTTCTTTCTTAATCTGTGGCAAAATCAACCAAAAAAAAAAAAAAAAAGAAAAAAAAAACAAAAAAACAGAAAAAAAAAAGAAAAAAAAGAGAGAGAGAAGAAAAGAAAAAAACAATGTAATTCACTGGATTTTCATGCATTACATATTAAGGTCAATTCCCACTATGTTTTGAAGAATTCATTCATTTTATCTATTCGATCATCTACTGGGCAAATGGAGCAGTGCCTGGATTTTCAGCATTAGTTACAGATGCAGGGGGGTTGTGTTTATACACGTGTTGAATGAAGTCCCTGTGTCTCTTCTTGTTCTACCTGCAGGAAGGTAACTATGGCTACCCAGAAACAGCTTGCTCGCCTTTGGCATACCACTAATATTTACATGCACCCATCAATCCAGGAATATGCTGAGAAGCTAACTTCACTTATTCCAGATCCACTTAAGGTACTTCACTTCTGACAGGAGCAGGGATGGGGAAAGTGTGTGTCTGTTTATTAAATGAAAATATTTATTACATACATAAATGAGCCACAATATCTGCAGTGAGAAAAACCTCTCCAGAGACTGTCAGATAAAGAGAGCGTGATGATCCTCAAGGCCTTTTCTTTAGATTTGGATATAGACAAGCATAATAACACAAGCTCCTCTTCTGTTTGGCTCTCTCTCTCCAGTCAATGCTGTTAAGGGGTGTTGACTGGAGAAAAATGACTGAAGGAGCTGAGATGTTTTTAACTATTGTTATATGTAGTCAGCCTTAACTTTCCTGATCTTACAAAAATTAAGAGTGAAAAGTATTTGACAGTATTTTATGTAGTGAGCTTTACTGACATTTAAGTAAGCAAACCATATAAATGTCAAAACGTCATGTTCCGTATGCACAGAAATAGTAAGAAAAGTACTGTGTTTCTTCAGGTAAAAGAAACTGGTCATAAAAAGAGACTTGCTTACCAGAAATATATGAAGCTGTTGCAGTCTTAAAAAAATAGAAGGAATTTCAAGAATAGATGTAAATGTAAGGCATCTGCATAGCTTAAGCAGGGGAGTGAGTGTCTCAGTCACTTCTGAAAATCAAATTTAAAACCAGTCACAGTAGGATTTGAGCTATTTTCAAATCTTAGATCTTATATTCAGAATATCCCCCTTAATTCTCAGTGGAACCTAATAAACAACCTTTTGTTTTCTACTGTTGTTTCTCTGTGTTGCGCTCCTTGTAACTAACACACAAGGGTATTTTGCAGCTGGTATTACTGGTCTGAAGGTTATTGAGTTAGTCATGCTCAGTTTGACCCAAACACCCCTATTTTTCTTTGAATCATTGTTCCATCTCAGATGTGGGACGAAAACCTGAAGAGTCCAAGTCTTAAAAATTTTGTATACTATTTGGTGTCATTGTGATCTTTGTTCCCATCTGTACCCTATGGGCACCACTAAATTTACTACAGTGAGGTCACTTAGCGGCAGTGAAAAGTGATTCCTCATACTGTTATAAAGTGACATATAAATAGGTGGTGGTTGTGCACTGTACTGATCCTAAGTGTTCTTCCACAGGTGGTTTATCTAACCAACAGTGGGTCAGAAGCCAATGACTTGGCGATGTTCATGGCAAGGCTATATACTCGTAACTTCGACATCATCTCTTTCAGGTAATGGTGGTATGGTCTATATCAAACTTACTGTGTGTGTGATCAGTCTCTATATGCCTAAAACAAGAAGTAACTCCATATCTGTTGAGGACACCCTGTTGGACAAAGAAGATTAAAATAGGAATTCAAAATTTGATGCAGCGTATTAGGACTTTTCTGCAGAGAAGACACTATCTGTAATTTCTGCTTTTCTTACTTAGTAAAAGGATCTAGTCTTTGTGTTCAGGCTGTGCTTCGGTGGACCTTCGTTCAGGGTCAGAGCAGGCGTCAGCAACTACTGCTCTCTTCCTTTGTTCCACCCCTGCAGTGCTCCTCTTTGTGGGGGCACCTCCGGAACAGCGGTGCAGTGAACCACAGCAGGGAACTGGTCTGGCTGAAAATTATCTGGAAGAAAGGTTTTTTGGTTTTGTTTGTTTTGCTGCCTTATTTTTCTGCCTGATCCCTGAACCACAGTTTACTGCACAGCTACACCAACAGCTCTTCTGGCTTAACTACAGAGGTGGTGCAGGGGTGAGGGCTCTGTGAGAACCAATGTAAGCAATTCTTCTCTTTACTGTGCATCCAAGGCAGCCACAGATATTAGAATAAAAGGTCTTGTTATAAGGAGCTGTATTTTTCTGCCATTCTGTTCAACGGAACATTGGGCATCCACCTAGCTTGTATATTCTGCTTAATGAACTTCTGGTTTGATTATAAAACTAGCAACAAACCACCATGCAGTTTAATGATTGGCAGCATCTGTTTGAGAGAGCAGCAGTTCCCATGATTCAAAGAACAGAGATGTTTGTTCTGTGGGGCTCAGGTGCTGCAGCAGAACTCTGTGAGGCGCTTGCATAAAACCTGTCTGAATTGCTGTCGATTCCAGTCCTCATTCTCTTCTCCTTGTGAACAATTATAGCATATGAAATCACAGGAAATCAATGCAGATGGGCAGTCACGGACCTTCCAAGACCAAAGCAAAAGAAATGGCAGTAGGAATCTTGTTTTGAGTGTAGCAGCACACACTTTTCCCAATAATTTATATCTCAGAGGCATGCCTTCTCAGAACTAATACTGCCACAGTCTCTTTTTGGAAATGAGTGATGTTCTTGTGCTTTGTCTGTTTGCACAGAGGAGCATACCATGGAGGCAGCCCTTACACACTGGGATTGACATCTATTGGTCCTTATAAGCATGGCGTTGCCAATGGCTTTGGCTGTTCAACAGTGAGATTTTAATTTATTATTTTTTTTTTAACAATCTGATGAATTAGCACTTTATTTGAACATTTTGATGGTTAGCAAATTTTTATCTTCAAAGTGCTTTATAGTTACTAACCAAACTGCAGTGTAGCTATTCCTGCAACAAGAGCCAGATACTCCATTGCTTATGCTAATTTAGATTTGGGACAACCAATAACATGAATAACTGTGATTTTCAGTGCTTTACTCTTGCTTGGTGCTTGCATAGAAATCTGAGGAGGGTGCAAAAAAGTAATACTTGGACTCTTTTTCTCAAGTTTGCTTTGTCAAATCTGTGTAAAGCTGCTTTCTGCTGATCTGAAATATTTTCTACCCTGGAATGAAAAAGAACCTGTCCTTTACATCAACAAGAGAGGAGACATATCTGTGACAGAGCTCCACTGGGGATAAGTGACAATAGGTTACATCTGTGCCCTTGGGAAGATGGGAATGGCTTTCTGTTTGCTAGAAGCTGGCTTTGGCTCTTCTGGTCTGTACTGGTGGTAGCTCAGTCACAGCACTGGCTCCAGGTAGGCTCCTTTACAGCAAACTCCCAACCTGGTTCACTAGATGAAGACATTACATGTCTTCAGGTAACTCATTAGCAGTCAGGGTTAGAAGTTCCTAGTTTTCAGTCTGTTTTTACTCTGTTGTGAAATCTACCTGCCTCCCTATATTTTGCAGATTTCATCATACTTTGGATTATTGAAGCACTACTGGCAACTCTGAAAATGTTGCCATTAATCTTAGATAACCATAACTGCTGACTAACTTAAAAACTTATAGATCAAAAGAAAGGAAATCATCAGTTGAGTCACTACTACAGGGATATCTTTGTGGGAGAAGCCTGGTATTATTCCACAAGTGTTCTTTGGAAAAGTCAGTGGAACTAGTTATGCTCTTTGTCCCTAACAGCCTCTTTTTTTTTTTTTTTTCAGTTAGTCATCCCTGGGTATGATTAACGCATCTCTTAGAACGATGTTACCAAATCTGTAGCTATTTTTCTTATGCTTGACAGACAATGTTGCCAGATGTTTTTCGTGGTCCGTGGGGAGGCAGCAATTGTAGAGATTCTCCAGTACAAACTGTTCGAAAATGCAGCTGTTCTGAAGGTTGGTCAATGACAAAAGTTATTTGTTTTTTAGATTAGAGAGTAACAGGGGCTGTAGAAGTCAAAGTATATGCTCAGGTTATTTCTACCTCCTTAAGAAAGGTAAGCATTCCTCAGTAGACCTCTAGTTTGGGTTTCTGCAAAATATTGCAGAAATCATGGGTATCTGCTTCTCACAGGAAAAAAAAAAAAAAAAGGGCAAGCAACATCTCATATTCTCTTTTTTTTTTTTCAATTTTTTCCTTTCCTTTTTTTTTTTTTTTTTTTTTTTTTTTTTTTCTGAAAATCCTAGCCTTCATTTCAAGCATTTGTCAATATCAGCTCTGATATTCAGAAAGCTGTGGTTCTCAAACCTTAGTGCACCTGGAAGTACTATTTGTTGGTTGGTATTTTCTGCTGTTTTGGAATAATATAAATAGTAAGAACAACGTGAAGCCAGTGATAAGAAGTCGTCTTTATGAGGCAGAATATCCATTCACATACAGTGTGAAAGCTCCTCTGCTCCTCTCCAATTAACAAAAATTATGGTATTTTTTCCCACTGTTTCAAGAGGCACTCTGTTGTTTTAATTCACATGCATAAAAAAATATTTCCTTCTTATCTTTGCCCTCCCCAGTGAATGGGAGGATTAGCTATACTAATTTCTCTGTTCTTTATTAGTATAGACTTACATGCAGCTGTATTCTCCAGAAGCCTTGTATCTGCACTAACATAATGTTCCTTACATCTTATTCTGATGTTAATTGAACCCTGAAAAAGTATCTGCTTATTCCTTCTGTTGATGTAGGTGTTTCACACTCCCTAAGATACAGCTTATAATTTGTAACATCTCATTGTCTGGCAGCTTTACCTTGCTGTTTTAGAACTGGCAGTCTTTAGAGTATAAATGGTTGAAGAGAAAATAAGGGACTCTCGTGATATTTAGCCATTTTTATCTATTTGAGAGGTGATATTTACCATATAGTCAGATAATACTTGTAGATGTACACTTTCGTTTTTTAAAGTTGCTATTGTCATTTTAATTAAATTGTATTTAAAGTATTTTCCTTGTAAACAGGTGTATGTCATGCAAATGAGCAGTACATTGAACAGTTCAAAGATACTCTGAACACTTGTGTGCCAAAGACAATAGCTGGATTTATCAGTGAACCAATTCAGGTAGGTAGTTTCGCATTTCTCAGTTGTGTTATCACAAATAGTATGAAATATTCAAATCTGGTGTTCTTTAGCTACACCCTAAATATGGATGTCTATTGATTTTTATGACTTAAACACCTTAAACATTTGGAAGAATGAATGCACGCTCTTAAAAGTTCAGCTTTTGTCACTGATTTTGGCAGAGCTAGAATGTTACTCATGAAGTTAAACAAAGAATCATGATTAAGTGTATGTGCTTTTTCTGTATTTAAATAGCTCGGATGGCACACGCTATTGTTTTGTATCTCAGTACCTTCTTCCAAATTTTATAGTGCTTTTCTATTTACTATTTCTGTAAACTTTAGTACAATTTCCCTTCCACCTCTTCTCAGCCATGTTCTCCACTATGTTTTTAGGAGCTCTCCAGCTGGCCACAGTTCATTCTCTTGGTGCTTCACTCCAGTTACAGAACTGCTGTATATGTGGTTGTTAAAGGAATGTATATGTGGTTGTTAGGAGGAATGGAGAATATATCTTGAAAGCAGGAAAGGCAAGAAAAAAATGTGAGAACTGTGACCAGAGAAAACTGCAGCTGCTCTGTTTTTGCTTTTTCCTAAGCCTTCACATGTTTTAGTCTAAGAAGCCATTGCAGTCAAGGTATAGCGTGGAATTTCTGGCAACGTGCACAGAAATAGAGGAAACGGTATTCTAAACAAATTTACTAAAGAAGGGATATGAATTCTCCATTTACATTTATCATGAAACACAGTTTATGGATTTCTCGGTGTGCAGGTTTTCAAGGTACTTGTTTTGGCAGTTTGTCTTTAATCCGCTCTATCTTACAGTGGTCCAATTTACAGTATGGCCTCACAGACATTTGTACGAACAGAGCTAATGGAACACCAAACTGCCCTGTGGGATGGGAACGTGTGACCTGAGAAGAAACTATCTGAAGCAGTTTCACTGCTGAAGACTGAAATTTGAGACAACTGTTTTGCTATTACCTGAGAATTGCTGGTATTTTTTCTTACTGTAGGATGGTCACCCAGTAAAACCACTCTTTCATTTCCTGTTCCTGAAGGCATCTTCTTTTTATTTTATTTATTTATTTATTTGTCTTGGCAGGGTGTTAATGGAGCTGTTCAATATCCAAAAGGTTTCTTAAAGGAAGCGTACCGGCTAGTACGGGAAAGAGGAGGTGTTTGTATTTCAGATGAAGTGAGTTTTTTCACAAAAAACTCTAGAGTTTGGGGTACCTCTGAAAGTCTTTTTGAAAGAATCCCCATGAAGGCAAACTGAAAGCCTGGAAATAAAATAAGCTGTGAAATACATAGGATTTCACTTAAGGTTAACATGGTGCCTCTTTCCAAGCTTAGGTGCCTCATAGTTTTTACTGCCTTTATTCTGCAGCATGGTATTCTAATTTTAGACATAGGTAAGGCTTGTAGCAGACTTGAGTCCTTCAGTTTTGGAAGAAGTCTGGAGTAAATTTACAAAAATATGCAACTAATAAATGCCAGCTGTGATGTGGTATTGTCACAATAATACTTACGGTTACAAGTGTTGTTTGCATACATTGGCAACTCTAGAACAGGGTTCTTTTCCTGTCCCTCTGCAAATACATTTCATAAATAAAATTTGCTTACCTAAGGCCATTTTGACATATTAGTGAACTCTTCAAAGTGACTGTGATACATATGTCAAGCATTGTAGTAGTAGAAATCGGCAATCATGGGACTGCAATTTTGAAATGTGATAAGCAGTTGCGTTTCCTCTCCATTTTGAAATGGAAGCTGCAGCATATTTGTGCATTTCACCATGCCTAAGACATGGTGTGATGTTAGCTGTTTAATATGCAAAACACAATTATAACAAATAGTATTTTGCGCAAAGTCACCTGAGTAAGGGTCTTTCTACAATAGCTGATTCAAGGTATGGTTGCGGTGTAATGCAAATCATCAAGAATAGAAAGAAAAGAGAAAGAAACCGTATTGTGAAATGTGAGAAAATGATGGGGATTTCTCTGGATTTTTCCATTGAAAGGTACAGACAGGATTTGGACGAACAGGCAGCCATTTCTGGGGATTTCAAACGCATGATGTAGTCCCTGACATTGTTACTTTGGCAAAAGGAATTGGTAATGGCTTTCCCATGGCAGCTGTTGTTACAACAAAAGGTATAAGTGTTCTGTCCTGCTAAGAATTCAAGTAGAGCAAATACAAAATGTACTATACAATAGTTACTTACTGGAGAGACATGTATTCAAACAGCTGAGCTTTATTAATGATCTTGGTTTCAAGCTGTCTTTTGAGGTAAATGAATTGGTTTCTCGTTACTGACTGGTTTTACCTAGAGCTGTGCTTATAGCAGTGCAAAGCTTTATTTAGATGGGGTTAATTGCATAACTGAAGCAGAGATAACCTTGTCACCAAGCCTGGTAAGAAATCCTGAAAATCTTCTCTGAATTCTCCATTTTAATAATCAATGCACTAAGAGAAGACAATATGTTAGCTGACTACTTGATTTGTATGAATGACTCACTGAGTCCAGTTAAGAAAATTTGTAGACGTTCGCCCAAGGAGACAACTGACTAGATTATTTTAAAGTGTGACCATTTTAAAGTCTATCTTTAGCATCTGTTAAACTCTGTAGTTTTAGCAATGTATTAAAATCTATCACTTTGGAGAATCAGGGTAGAAACACAGCAATATTTTAAGTTAACACACATAAGTACTGTTACCAACTGTGAAACAACTGTAAGACTAACTAATGTTTTCTGGTTTTGTTTTTCTCTTCTAGAGATTGCAAATTCTTTGGCTCAAAACCTTCACTTTAATACATTTGGAGGAAACCCTTTAGCCTGCGTAGTTGGAGCTGCAGTTCTTGATGTAGGGAGAATGTTATGAATTAATATATTCCAAGCTTTTTCTGGATAAAAACTGCTCGCATTTGTTCTTATTATAAAGTTAAACGTGGACAATTTTGTAACTATATAAACATATACAAGCATTATTTGTACATAGGCAGGGTGCTTTATGTGTAGGAAAAATATAAGTTCCTGATTAGTTCCACTGCAAATTTTTCATCCCTTTAGCAGGAATAGGAGTCATTTGTAGTTTTCATCTTGGAAATAACATGGAACCTTTATCTGAAACAAGTCTGAAGAGGTTGTCAGTTAGGAAAAAAATAAAATGGAGTTGAAAGAAAAGGAGTTAAAGAAAAAAGAAGAAAAAAGGAAAAGTATCATTTTAACTTTTGTAATTCTTTGTTTTCTTTTGTGAATTTTTATTAAAGCAAACTTTCAGTTTGTAAATTAAGTTGTGCATGTCAGTGCTGATAGCTGGTTGCATGTCAGAACTTTGATAAATAGAGCAAACTATGAAAAAAATGTATATATTGCATTTAAAAAGCATTGATGAGTGTTAGTGAATCTAATTAAAGCACTCAAACTGTTTCCTAAAAGGCTGCCTAGTACCCATAGGTATGCCTTGTCAAGTTATATTCTTCTTATGGTGCTGGAGAAAGATTTAAAATATTTTGTGTAAGATTTTGAAAATAAACCTGATGGTCAGATTTTTCATCTATGACTGTATGTGACCATAAATTACTAAATTATGATTATGGCATAACAAGTAAAATGTGCAAAAGGAGAGAACAACATCAAAATATTCTGTTCAGTTTTAATCTGATGCTATTAGTGGATTGGAAGAGATGAAATACCATATTAGTAAAGGTTTTTATATACCATAGTAGTGAAGGAACATAGTATGCAAATCTGTGAGAGTTAGTGAGATGGTGATATGTCATTGATCTAACTGGGTATTAAACAGATGTGTTAGAAGCTTGTCCTGCAACATTGTCATTGTGCATCATTTTCACCAGGCTATTGAAGAAGATCATCTACAAAAAAACAGCGAGGACGTGGGAACATATATGCTACTGGAGCTTGCTAAACTACGGGATAAATTTGAGATTGTTGGAGATGTCCGTGGCAAGGGACTTATGATTGGGATAGAAATGGTGACAGATAAGGTTGATGATTTACTTTATTCCTTAATTCCTTTCAATGCCATTGAACGTTTTACTTAAAAAACAGTTGGTGGAGTGAGAAAGCATTGCTCTGGCTAAAAATGAGCCAGAACATTCCAGCATTTCAAATATATCACAAGCTTTGTGTAAACAGTGACTTGTGCACTTTAATTGCATAAAGCCATCTTAGAAAGCAGACTAAATTATGCAACTGTTTTTAGACAGAGATGGGAGTGGGACATATTGGAATAACTGGAATATACATCTTTTTCTTAGAATTAATTTAGAATATCTAAGTTTAATGTTCACTTTTCATAGGACAGTCGCCACCCTCTTCCAGCTGAAGAAATCTGTGACATCTGGGAAGACTGTAAAGATATGGGTGTTCTGATTGGAAGAGGAGGACTCTACAATCAGGTATTGAACTTCTGGTTAAATTAACTTTATTGATTTTGCTTGATTTACAAACCAAGCAGGAGCTATTTGTTTCTCTTCTGAAACTATGGCTAGAACTAGTTAGAAACCAGTGCTCAACTAGTTCAGGGCACACTTCAGAGAAGCCTTGGTCCCAGCTCTGCAGTTCTGCTATTATTTTTCCATATTTATGGTTAGATTGTTTGGCAAAGGGTGATCACTGATCTAGAAGGGCTGTTAGAACCTATGTTCTTTCCACACAAGTGTAAGGATGTCTTTTTTTTTTTTTCCTTCTCAGACATTTAGAATTAAACCTCCTATGTGCATCACTAAAAAGGATGCTGACTTCGCTGTTGAAGTAATTCATACTGCATTAGAGAGACACATGGAAAGAGCAGCTGCAAAGTAGACTGGAACTGTTTATTATGTACATGAGATGCAGTTGAATGAACCCGTGATACCTGCCATCCAAGCTCTGCGCTAATCTACACTGGACAAGAAGAATCATAGTCTGAAGATAAAATGTGTCAGCGTCATAAGACTACTCTCACAGAGCCAGACTTCAGAGAATGTTCTCTAATCTATTTTGTAAAAATACTGTTCAGTCCTACAGTTGTCTTTAACAGTGCAACAGGTGACACTAGGACACAGTGGTTTAATTCTGCTGCTCTTTGTTCCTTACTCTTTTCTTCTGCTGCTGCTTCTATCTCACTTGTTTCCTATGCACCAACACAGGTCTTCCAACAGGCTACCATCACTCTGGGGGTGTTACAGGTACCACCATGGAGTGCCTCTTGCTGCTATGGCCTTGTTCCTGTGTCTCACAGCATTTGCTGCCATTTCTTAACTGTGTCTTCACAGAGGCAACACAAACTTGTGCTTAACTGAGCTTTGGCATGTGGTGGGACTGTTGCAGAGCCAGCTGTGACCAGTGCAGTGTAGTCCCTGACCACCTGCCACTATGGTCACCCCCACAGCCACCACAACCTTCCCTCTTACACCCAGTACTCATGAGCATTTGTAAAGACAGACAGTGATGAAGTATTTGATTTTATTTAAATAAGAAAAATAATTAACTCAAAGGTAACATTGCAGAGTTTAAGTCTCACCCTCAGTCCCACAATGGGAGATTTCACACATTTATTTGGGCTAGGAACCACTCTGAGTAGAACATAAGTGCAGGTTTCAAACAGTGCTAAAACTGGTTACCCTTACTACAAGGAAGCACTGTAATTTGTGCACTGTAAAAGCACAAAAAAAAATCTGTGCACCTAATTGTAAAGGTTCTAATTACACTAAGTATTTTTTATATGGGGCTCTAATCCAGTCATCATCCTCTCCAAAAATGCTTTTATTTTCCTCCTGCTGCTTTTAGGATTGCACAGCACACCAATTAGTCATTTAGCAAGATGCAAAATCTGGCTGGGGAAATAAGGTGCAGTGTTTCTTACATAACCACTTTTGGGGAAAAAAAAAGTTCATTACCTCCCTCACTCTCAAAAAAAAAGTCATTGCTGGCTGTTAGCAAGAACTGTACATTAGTCATTAGTCATTTTACTTTAGTTCAAATTTTAATGTTTGAATAATTTCTTACCCCAACAATGGTACTGTGCTCTGCCATTTTGTCTGATGAGTTGAAATGTTAGAGCAACTTGAATAAGGCAAGACCATTGCTTTTTTCAACTCTAGGGGTTTACTATCAGACTAGAGCCCCAGCCCTCCCTGAGCATTGCATTCTCGAACTGCATTCACAATTTGTTTTGTAAAGTTCTTTCATACACTTACACTCCAAAATCAGGTGTTTGTCTCACTTTTTTTTTTTAAGTGCTATTCAAGATGAAGCAGATTATGCATTTAAAAAGAGGCATAATACCAGTTCCCATTTTGTTTTTCATTAGAAATCAAAAGAACAAATGTAGACAGCTGTCTAACTTACACCATTCCCCAGTCAAATGGCAGTATGTAAGTTATACGTGCTGAGGGACAGACTTCCCACATGCAGCTCACCTCACATACATTAACACCAACTTCTCAGTTTTCATCCCCCTCCTTCCCAATTATTCAGCAAGGTTCTTCCACAAGATTATCCCTCTCACACACACCTGGCATGCAGCTGCACATACAGATCTAATATGGACTGCTAAAACTGTGATTAACCAGCTTTGTCATCTTACTCTTCTCCCTTTTGTCTGCTGATTAGTTTGAAAGGGCCATTGAGGATGGCAGAAAAGCCTGGTTTTTGCCCTTGCCCTCGTTCATATTTCATCTTTAACAGATGAAGCAGCAGAGTCCATTCTTAAATCAGTTTTCTCTCAAAAAAAAAATAGCAACGTGTTAAAATAATTTATTTCCTCTGCATAGGTTGCATCCATGCAAGTTTCAACAAGAATGCAAGGCAACTAGCTTTGAATCGCTATTTTTTCCCCTTCAACATGAAAGCTGCTGGAAGGGTACGCCAAATTCAGTCAGTAAAGGCTGGTAAAAACAAACAAAAGCACAGGTTGCTTCACAAGGTAACGTTCCTTTTGTTACATTTTTTTCCTTCCTCCTCCAAAAGTTGGAGTTGTGTGCTCTGTTTACCTCAAAATATAGCCAATGCATACCTCTCCATTTTGGGAGATTTTTCCTGTATGATCCCGGAGACTGTCACTGTATCTAAGTTCTATCTGTTTTTACGTTTCTCTTTTTTGCTTCTGGTGTGTACAGCTCCATTTACAGCTGGTGCTTGTGTTGCTTTTGCATGTCCTGTCAATTTCAGATGTTCGAACAGTTTATTTCGGGATGGAAATGCACAGTTGCAGGTTACACAGTGAATGGGAACTTCATTCTACAAGGAAAAAAAAGATTCATGTTTTTACAGAATGCATAATAAATAGAATGCACCAACTGGTTACATGTAGCTTCTCTTAAACAATGAAATGTGATTAAGTTGTTTGTTTCTATAATTAAAATCCCATTACTGATTAACAATAAAAAACAAACATTACAAATACGGCCTCTTAGAATTTTAAGGAGTGCTAAGTAAAGCCTAGGACAAAACAGAAACTTTGCAAAGCCCATTTATGATACACTGGATTACATTTGATCTCACCTGACTAAACAAGACCATACACGTACTACTTTCATTTCTGAAATTTACTGAATTCAGTTATGTCTTAGCTCTAGTTAATATAAGAGTTCACTCTTACTGGGAATCACTAATATTGGGAAAGATGCAAATGGTATTGCCTGATGACAACAGCTGTCTTGTTTACTTTTTTGTTTGTTTGTTTAAACTGCTTTGAATACTGAGTTCTCGCCACTCTTTTAGAACTGAAATTTAGTCCTACTTTTCTCTGCAAAGACAAGATCTGATGTTCCAATATCCCAGATTCTAATAAAAATCACAGGAAGAGAAGTTACCTGTTTAAACTACTAAAAAACAAGCAGTAAATTGTAATAGAATTTGTGGACTGGAGTTCAAACCAACAACCCTGTTTGAAATTACATGTTTGTAATTACATGACATGATTAGTAGCATTACTAATTTGACATACCATTGTTGGGTGCTCTGAAGATGCCTTGGCAGACTTTTTTGCATCCTTGGCTTTTTTACCTTTAGGCTTAGCACTGCTGATAGACAAAGAGAAACAAAGTTCAGTGCACAAGATATTCAAATTAACACTTAAGAGTAGTCTTTCAAAGGAAAGTTTCTGCTAATTTCCCCTGTTCTTCCTTCGCACAACACAAGTGTGTCCAGAAAAAAAGAATTGTCATTTATATGATCAACTGTCAGATACTGATAAATGTGTGGCACTGATTTGCAGTCTAATACCATTTCCAGAGTAAATCCTAACACTCCTTGGTTTGTACCATTTTTATTCAACTCTGATTTAGCGGAGTAGCCCCCCCAGTTCACTAGGTGAGAAAAATCTAGACTTTTTAACAGTATCAGATGTGACATAGAATGTCAATCACTGCTATATAGCAAGTCAGCGCACCTTTTCACTTCACTTTGTGCTTCATTTACTTGGCTATCTTCTGTAGCACTTGTTTCCTCTGACACAGCACATCTTTGGCCATCATTTACCAACTCCTCTGCTGAACCACTGTCCTTGTCCACACGTGGCACCTCCTTTTGCTCAGCTGTTTCCTCATCAGCACTTTTATCAAAAGAGTCCTCGTAAGTCTGTTCAAAGAGAAGAAATGCAAGTAAGTGACTGTCCTGGTTTCAGTTAGGACAGAGTTAATTTTCCTCCTAGTAGCTGGCAGGGTGCTATGTTTTGGATTAGAATGAGAAGAGCGCTGATAACATGCTGATGTTTTAATTGTTGTAGAGCAGTGCTTACACCAAGCCAAGGACTTTTCAGCCTCTCTCTGTCCTGCTAGCGAGCAGGCTAGGGATGCAGCAGAAGCTGGGAGGGGACAGACCCAGGACAGCTGACCCAAACTGGCCAAAGGGGTATTCCATACCATCTGACATCATGCTGAACAATATATAGGGGTGGCTAGCCGGGGTGGAGGGGTGGCCGGCTGCTCGGGGATAGGCTGGGCATCGGTCAACGGGTGGTGAGCAATTGCATTGTGCATCACTTATTTCGTACACATTATTACTATTAATACTATTATTATTATTATTATTATTGTTATTCTTTTCCCTGTCTTAATAAACTGTCTTTATCTCAACTCACAGACTTCACTTTCCCGTTTCTCTCCCCCATCCCGGAGAGGGAGGGGGGAGGGTGAGCGAACGGCTGTGTGGTGTTTGACTGCCAGCCGGGCTAAACCACAACAGTGACTTTAAGTTCATTAGTGCTTATGTTTATACTGTTATACTAATTTACCTCAAAACATGGGTGTGACACACAAAGAATCAACCCTCTGAATTTTACGCTATGTTTTCTGTGAGTGTAACAGGCAAAACCTTAGTTCCCCTGTTTTGAAAGATGAGACCACCTGTGATGAAGGGAAGAAACACCAATAAAACAGCCTGAAAAGCTACGGAAGAGAAGAATGAAGGTAGCTTTTAATTACTCACAGGGCTCAGTGACAGGGCTCCCATTTCACATTCTAAGATAGTGGCCTTGTTTACAACTTTGCCAAATGGTACTTGTTCAGGCTAAAGTTTTTTTGTGCCAGATGTTTGCATTAGGACACTTAGGCCAAAACTCTACTTACTGACTGAAGCTAAACATTTTAAGGGGGTATTTCCCCCCCTTAACTTTTGAAAACACTGTTAAACTTTTCCTAAAGTTTAAGGTAAAGCTTGGTAAAGGAGGGAAGTTATGTTTCAAGAAGAATCTCTCTGCACAAGAACGTTCCAACTCAGCTATGCAAGAGTGCCACCCACGTTCCGGTGGGTGGCATTACTGGTGTTTGCAATGCAAGTGAAAGGTGGAATGGATGTGTTCATTCCAACAACCACACAGTGTCAGTAGGACACCAAAAAAGTTACTTTATGAACAGTACACTTTACCAGGTCTAGCAGCCAAAGCAGAAAACTATCACCAAACAATTAAGTTGCTAATGCACTAGAGCCATTGCTAGTCTTTCTTATCAATTCCTTGTGTTCACTCTTTATCTGCCTCTATATTCCCTGTATCTTTTTTCTTGAAACTCTTTCTATCTCTTTTCCTTTACACTTTTTTACATCTCTTTTCCTTACACTTCAGCCCACAAGCTCTTTGGAACCAGCACTACATTTAGTAGGATCTGTACAAACAGAATAAAGTTATGTTTATGAGATATATTATCATATTATGTGATAAAAAAGATTGTAAAGTTCCCTGAATTTCATTACGTCTGACTCCCTACCATCATTGTTTTCTGTTTCTTCTTCTGCTTCTTGGAGAGCCTGTAAAGATAAGAATGCAAAATGAACTCTCTTTGAAAAAATGAAAATGAATACAATTTCTAAAAAGTTATGAAGTTATATTTTTGTTTAACATCATAACATGGTATTAGAATAGTAGCCACAACTAGATAATGATTCACATCTGAAGTGAAAAGAACAGTTCTCCTAAACTATTCATTGCATTTAGAAAAACACTTATTCTGTTCACACTGAACTTAAAGGTACTAATGAGCTAGTTCATTTTATGCTTTGTCCAATCAAAAAATGAAGCTGTACAACTTATTAAATAAATTCTACTTAATTTCAAGTACACTCATTTTCTATGTGTGCCAACATCCAACTGACAAAAAGTACCATAACTAAACCAAAAGACACTGGGCCTGTAGGAAGTTCCCATTTGAAAAATATCCTACATCTGAACTCAGCCAAACAAACGCATGCATTCTATTGGTACTCTTACACAAAGAACTATTTCAAATTGCATGATACTATGAGTTCCAACATGATAATAAATTCAGTCAGAAGCTCTCCCTGTGGCCCTTCAAGGTTTAATTAAATCATTAATCATAACATAATTAAAAACAATTTTAAGTACTTTTGTTTGGGCATCTCTTCTGTTTCTTCATCCTCTTTAGTATCTATTCCATTTGCATCATCCAAAGATGCAGGAAATTTCCCTTCTTCTTCTTCCAGTTGCTGTCGTAACAGTGCTACCATCTCTCGATGTTTCTTTGATTTTTCATGGTTCTTCATGCTGTGAAGACCAGCAAATAGTTACTGCAAGTAGCTGAACAAATATTGTTACATTTGCATATAAATTAATAACTGGCCTATTATCCATCACTGCTAAGAATGGAAAATTACACCCTGACAATGTCTCTGCTAGAAAGAAGACAATGACCATGATGTGAAGTTAGAGTCCTTAAAAGGCTTTTTAAAAAGTTAAAAAGCAACAATCTCCACCCCCAGCACGAAAAAAAT
Source organism: Cygnus olor (assembly GCF_009769625.2). Lineage (NCBI taxonomy): Eukaryota > Metazoa > Chordata > Aves > Anseriformes > Anatidae > Cygnus > Cygnus olor. The sequence goes on along the minus strand of NC_049198.1, from coordinate 12,201,620 downwards.
TCCCAACCATACACACACACTTACGCCTTCTCAGTTTTGAACAATTTGTCACAAGCAGGGCAGTAGAGATCATCAGCAAATTCACCTTCTTCAGCCTCGTCACTCAGTTTGTCTGAAGAAATGAATGGGGATTGGGGAGACAAAGTCAGATGACCAATTTTTGAGTAAGTTACTCTTAAAACCCCAAGAAATAGTCACAACACTGACATTCAGCTTCTTCAGTATTGCTAACGTGCAGACAAATCAAGATCATGTCAGCAAATCATATATTAGCATACATTAACAGTCGTAGCTTGATGTCTTCTCATGTTCCATGGAAAACATCACAGGGCCAGCCTCTAATCTGGCACACCTCAGCTGGAGGCACAGGACTTGCACCAGTCAGAGCTGTGAAGCTGCGGCTTGAAGTGCAGTGAGCCAACATTCACACAGTAACGACCCACCACAGCTCACACCACCATACCCTGTACCTTCAATGCCTTCTTTTGTCTCTTGTTCTTCTAGTTCATCTTCATCATCTGATCCATCTCCAAATTCCTTTTGGTATTGTGCCTCCATCTCTTGCAATTCCCTCTCCAGATCTGACATAGTTATCCAGCTCTGCTCTTTATACTGCTCAGCAAGCCTGTAAGTAGAATAATACAGTAACTTCTACATCACATTTATGAGCTGGGAAATACAGAAACTGTATTATTTAAAAGATAGGTTGCTCTTCTCCAGTATTTCAGGAGGGCCTGGAAATCTGAGCAGGTACTTGGTTATGTCAGTGGGCATACTGACACTGCAAGTAAGGAGGTATCAACATAATTGGATCCTGCTTGAATTTCAGGCAGGAAATGTACTGCAGCATGGTAAATATCAAGCTCACAGCAGGCAGAGTCTGCTTGATCCTAAAAGGAAGTACAGCTGCTTTTACCTGCTACGCGATCCCATGAACACTACAGCAATGCAAAACCCACTAGCACATTGCTACTTGACTCTGTGCTACAGAATTGTGCTTGGTACGCTACAATACAATTTTTTACAAGGTTACACTTGAGACCAAGACTAATATAAAGAATTTTCAAGGATTTTTGAAAGAACAAGTGCGGCTATCATTAGAATCTAACTCTACATGGCAACCACATGGACAGTTGTCCAAGTTTGAAATAAACAATTTGTTCCACATTTACATACTTGGCTTGTTTGAGTTTCTGCTGCCTCCGAAATTCCTCTGCTTTCCTAAGTTTTTCTGCATTCTGTTCTTCTACAAGTTTTCTATGAGCCTGTACTCTTTTATCCCTTTTACGAATAAAGGCTACCAGCTGACGGACCAGTTCATTCCTCTCTTTCCTTGCTTTATCTCTAGTTTTCTTGTTCTCTTTTTCCATAGCTCGTTTCTCCCAGCGATTTGATGCTTGTCGTATGTCATATTCTTCTTTCCATGCAAAGTTTTTATGAGTACAGAAACTCTGCCAATATGCATAGAAAGGGTGGACTACCTGTTAAAATTAAAAAAAGAACAAAACACTTTATTAGGGAGGGGGCTAAGAACTCACCAAATAAATTAGTTTTTTTTGTAGCAGTTTTGCATACAGATTTCTATACAGGCCACTGTTTTTTCCCTAGAGCATAATATAACTAAATCACAGGAAGGTTTAGAGAAATCTGTAGTATCATATTTAAAATTTCACAACACAGCAAGCCAACAACCTATCTATTAAACTATTCCAAACTCCAATTTCTAGAATTATCCCCTTTTAGGAATGGACCATGCTAACGTTAGTGCGCAGTTACTTATCTTTGCTGTACTTTTCCTTTCAAATGGGAAAGCAAAACCAGAATCAGATATTCTGTACATAAACAGACAGACGCATGTATTGTGTAACAGCCACCGTATCACATTACACCAAAGGTCATCCGTACATTTCTATCAGCAGCCAAAAACAAGCACAAAAAGATCAACAAAACATATGGCAAATACAAAATAGTGTTTCTCCCCACCATATTCTCTCTGCTTCCAGAACAAGAGAGAAATTGTTTAATAGCCCTCAATCCATTTTTCTTTCATGAATGTTTAATATTTCTTTTCCTAACTTATGTAAATTGCTGGCAATACAGACTATCATGGAGCCGCGACTTGTGCAGTTCAATGAGGATTTATGTGAAGACGCACTTACTCCTGTTTTGTTCTGTTATATAACTGCAGGTTAAAATGATGCCCTCCAGCTCTCATGTTAGAAGAAACGGTAAGTCGTCTTTCCTTATCCTCCTTTCTTTTACTACTCACAAGTAAAGACTGAATTAGTAAGGTTGCATAATGATTTTTTGTTTTATTCTCTATATTCCTCTCCAAATAATTACTAACCTTCTGCATTTTGTACATTTGGGAAACAAAATATGCCTAAATTTTAAAAAAAATTACTTGTCCCATTAAACTGACTTTTTACTACTCATCCCTGCTCACTACTGTTCTGTATATCGGAGCACCTCACAGCATAAGTCCTGTTCTTTAATGTAACAGCTTCACATCTCTTCTGTCAGTATTTCTTCATCTCCTTATGTCACTGGTATTCATTGGGCTACAGCTATTATCTCCTCAACACTAATTTCTAACAGCTTATCTACATGTGAAGGTTCATGGCTGTGGCCTCCGGCAGATAAGTAGCTATGAAGTTTTTCTCTGCTACCACTAAAATCCAGCTATACATATATATGTTGGACATGTATGTATATATATATATATACATACACACACACACACATATATATATAGGACATACATACATATTGGACATTTTGTCCAATAATCTAAGTGATAATAGACTATTAGCTCAAATTTGTGCTCCAGAAGTAGGAATCTTCTGTGCAGAAGGATGCATGGCCATCAGCTGATGACAGGGACCACCTGTCCCTTCACCAGCTGTATGAGCTATGAGATTTTTCTCCTCCTCTGTGGCTACCTGAAATAGAAGTCCACCTCAGTACTCACTCCAGAAGACTACAAACCAGCTCATGCTGAACTCCCAGGTGGATTTTGCTTTGCTTACTACATATAATTGGAGCTGATTGCTTTTGTTTCTGCACCTGACTGACCTACAATTATTCTCTTCTCATGAAGTCTTGTTAAGTCACAGACTTAAGAATATCTTCCCTGGCTGCCTCGTGTTTTTTGAGTCACCTCTCAAACTTTCTGGGAGTTAACTCAGTAGGCTGAATCAGAGAACATTCACACCACAGATTTTAAAGCCTCTGTACAGTTTTTGTAGCTCCCTTCTAGATCTCTTTTCCCACCATACTCCCACTGAGCAGAAACTTGGCCACTGCAATGCTGGAATCTTCTGACTGTCTCTTTGAATACAAGCAAAGAAGGATTAACGACATTCCCATCTAAATGAGTTTACCTTCAATTAAATACTTCCAAAAATCACTAGATCCCATTCAAAAAAAAAAAGCGAGCATTCAGCTTCCAGAACAGGGTGAACAAGGCACATGTATAATGATGCTGCTTCTATAACTACAGCCATTTTGGCAGTTACTAGTCAATAGCATTAAAAACAATTTTTGGTCTATAATCATATTTATTCTATGTTTTCAATACAAGGAGCTCCCAAAAGATGTTTCAAGCTTCTTCTAGCAACAGATGGATTTTAACAATTTCACAGACACTAAATATACTCTCCCAAGGAAATATTTCAATTTTTAAGCCATCCTGTAATGTTACCTCAAATTCAAACACCCATTCTGTCACTTTTTAGTCTAATTTGTAACGGTGTTTCTAACTCCAGCCTAGTTTTGTAATGTCAGAGTTTCTCTTTTTTAAGGTATGTATCATTTAATGTTTCATAAATAATTAAGCACACAGTACAATGCTACTAAAAGTGACAGGGAGAAGTAGCAAATTAGGAGGAATATTTGTGAGTACCGGTACTATGCAGTTATTCACTGGGAAAACAAATATTACTTTACTATTTCAACACAGAAGAACTAGCAACCATTAAAAAATAGAAGTCTGATAGAACTCAACAAATGCTTGGTAAACCAGATGGGAATAATTCAAGTGTCCTCTATGCATTATCTTCTCCAGATAAGGCAGGCATGCAATATTCTACAAGTTGAATCTTACTACAGAATAATTGTAGATGAGAGGAATATCATAGCTGGAGCTTGCACAGCAGGTCAACCAAATATCTCATTTCCTACAGGCTATGTTATGCAGTGAATGAATCTTAGTTTTCCTAAATGAGACACAATACTATATGTTATTAAAAATTTAAATATTAAATATATTTATCTCTTGCTATAATACATATTTACTTGTATATTGCATTAGAATACTGGTGAACTACTCTCAGCAAGATGTAAAGAGAAAATCCTTTTTTTTTTTTTTTTAAGGCCTTGTTTCAAGCTTAACATTGCACTTAATTTTCATTGGCATAATTGATGGTTAGCCCTGTGAAATGTTTGTTTGCCAACTTACCACTAAAAGCCTGACTACTAATATAGTCCAACAGGAAATGACACTTTTGATTCATCTAAGTATTATGAATCATATTACAAGCACTTCCTTTATAGTAAAGGTCTAAGAGACAGTAGATACTTGCTTTTTGTATTCACCTCAGAGATCAGCAGGAGCCTTTTCTTTGATTTCAGTGTGGGACAAAATAATTACAACTGTATTACTTTTGGTTTAGTTTTACACTTGTTCTTACCGTATCATAGTCACTTTGGGAATATCCAAATGTCGGGAATTCTTCAATATCTTCCTGAGTCATATACTCCATCTCTTCTTTTGCAATCTGTTCAAAAACTTGTCGATAGACTGTAAAGAATCCCTAAAATTAAAAAAAAAAAAGTCTATGATTCATTCTGCATTGCTCAATAATAAATGCACAGATGTTCAGTTACAGTAAGTAGCATATTTCAGAAAAAATTACAATTCAGAGAAAACTACAGTTTGCAAGAGCAACTTGCAATCAAGTAAAGGCCTTGTAGGCATCTGCTCAGCAAGACCCTTCTGTTTAACAAAGTTCCCATCCTCTCATTCCTCAACGTGTGTCTCAAACTTCAAACACCTGTATTCAACTTTAAACAAAAACAAAAAAAAAATGCTACAGCATGCAGGAGATGTTGATAAGTTTCTAGTTACACAGGACCAAGTTTTGAGGAAGTTCCAAATATAAAATTTGCTAAGAATGTATCCCAATTGTATCTTTATTTTTTTAAATTAAGATGTTGCTAACTCACTCCTACTGTAGTAATGCAAAGACATTAGAATTTTCTCTGAGAGGAATTATTCTAATCACCTAGAGCTTTTTAAATTATGATTATCTTAAAATCCAACGGGGAATTCAATTATTGGAAGAACACTTCACCTAAGCACTGTTATCATATTGTCTCTCCTTAGCTCGAAGCATTCTAGCTTGTTAAAGACATTACTGAACAAACTGGTGCTATTGCAAAGCAATGGAATGCCTCACTATATAGTGTATGGAAATAACATACACAAACCCTGTAGTTGTACAGTACACTCAGGAATCCTGACTAAGTAAGTTTTAACAAGCAGGAATCAAAGCTTGCCTAGATAACCAGTGTGGATTTATACAAACACTTGTTATACCACCTGTGCTCAATAACTCCATACATAGCTTTTCAACTCTAAGCAAATGCTGACATTTTTCTTGAAAATTAAATTGATTCATTAAAGATGAACTAATTCATTACCTTTTCATCATCTCCGTATCCAGAGTAACAGCTGACAGTGAAGTAGCGCAGCAGATCCAAACTATCATCTTGATAGTCTCCATCAACCCCTCCTTTCAGTAGGGCCTCCCTGTGATTATCGTACCTAGCAAAAATTCATAGCATCAAAATGTAAGGAAACAGATCCCAGTAAAAGACAGGTAACAGCAAAATCTCTCGATCAGTAACCCTCATCTTTATGGGAAACTTAAACTTCCCAGGCACACACTGGGAATATCATACTGACAGGACAAGCAAGCCTGGGAAATTCCTACAGCATGCTGAAGATAACTTTCTGTCACATGCACCAAGTGAGCCAGCCAGGAAGGGTGCTCTCCTGGACCTGTTGTTTGAGAGTAGGGAAGGCCTTGAGGGAGAGGTGATGGCAGGTGGCTGTCTTGGCCACAGTGACCATAATGAAATAGCAGAGTTCAACATTTTTGGTGTAGGGAGCAAAAAGGTCAGTGGAGTTGCCCAAGCTGGACCTGAGAGAGCAAACTTTAAACTTCTCAGGCAGCTAGCTAGCAGCATCCCCAGGGAATCAACTCTAGAGGGTTTAGGGTCCATGAGAACTGGTCACTTTTCAAGAACCACCTTCTAAAAGTCCATCAGCAGGAAGTCCCACTGTGCCACAAGTCAAGCAAGTGGGGAAGAAGCCTGGACTGGCTGAACAGGGGAACTCCTCCTGGAACTAGGGCAGAAGAAGAAAATTTATGATCTCTGGAAGCCAGGTCAGACTTCACAGTGAGATGAGAGAGCTGCAGTTCGCAAGCGTGGGAAGAAAACAAGAACAGCCAAAGCCCAACTTGAGTTGAGACCGGTCACTGTGGTGTCAGACAACAAAAAGGCTTTTTCAAGTATGTCAACAGCAAGAGGAGGCCTAAGGAAAACATTGATACTTGGCAAAGATGGTGACCTGAGGAGAAAAAGGCAGAAGCCTTTAATGCCTTTTTTTACCTCACTTTTTAACAGTAATTACAAATCTCACGCTGCCTGGTCCTCTGAGTTAGAGGACCATGACTGTGGGAACAGTCGCTCTCCATATAAGGTCACCAAAATTGGAACAGCTCTATCAGCAAAACATTCATAAGTCCATTGGGCCTGACAGGATTCACCCAGAGTGCTGAAAGAGTTAGGGATGTTACAGCTGGACGCCTCCCAACAATTTACCAAAGGCTGTGGGAGTCTGGGAAGATCCCTGCTGGCTGGAAGCTAGCCCATACTATACCCTTCTACAAAAAGAGCTTGAGAGAGAACCCAGAAAAGTGCTGACCTGAGATTAACCTCAAACCCTTGAAGAGTTATGGAAAAGGTTGTCCTGGATGCTACTGAAAGTCAGTTAAAGTACAAAGAAATTATCAGGCATAGTCAAACATGGGTTCAAGAAGGTGAAGTCCGGCCTTAGTAAGTCGATCTCCTTCTATGATAAGGTCACCCACTTGGTAGACGAAGACTGTAATTACGAAGACGTAATCTTTCGGGATTTTAGGAGGCATTTAATACTGTCCCTCACAGCATCGTTCTAGACAAGTTGTCCAACTGTGAGATGAACAGGCTCATACTATGCTGGGTGCTCAGTGGCAGAGCTCAGAGGGTTGTGTAGTGCGTGGGGCTGCATCTAGCTGGTGGCTGGTCACTAGCAGTGCTCTCCAGGGCTAAATTCTAGGGCCAGTCCTGTTCCACATATTTATCAATGATCTAAATGCATGAGTGAAATGCATCCAGCAGGTTTGCCAGTGATAGTAAACTGGGAGGTGCTGCTGACAGCCTGGAAGAATGAGAGGCCTTGCAGAGGGGTCTAGACACCTTAAAATACTGGGTGATCATCAACGACATGAAGTTCAACAAATGAAAATGCTGAGTGCTGCACCTGGGACAGAGCAGTGGGACACAGGTACAGCCTAGGAGACGAGTGGCTGGGGATCAGCTCAGCAGAACGGGATCTGGGGGTGCTGGTCCACAGCAGGCGCAATGTGAGCCAGCAGCGTGCCCTAGCAGCCAAGAGGGCACTTTTTTCTCTCTTCTCAGAGAGAGGAAAGCCTGGGTCAGTAAATATCTCTTGACCTTTAGTTTACCTACTACGACTTCACCTGTAATAACTATAGTAACAATTTCCCAACAGAAACCTAGCACTAGCATTAGAGCAAGCTGTTTCAGTGAGCTTTCAGAAACAAGGACGACAACATCTAAACCACCCAAAAATTACACACACACGCACAAAAAAAAAAAAAAAAAAACCATAAATTAGCACATTTAAAGTGAAAAACAGCACTTTAAAGAAGGACAAACTTAGCACGTGTTCTCGACTGCATAAGCTTGTATATGCTTCAGCCCATTTGAAAAACGTTACGCAAAGCATTTAAATTAGCAGCCTCTTAAAAGACATAGGACTGTTATAGCAACATAGGTAGGAAAGACTGGGGTGATACCATGTGAGCAGAAGGATACCTGTGTTAACATGCAAACTGCTTCCCACCCTAGGAGGAAGAAACTGATGCCAGCACTAACATGTCCCCAGGGAACCCCTCAGTGCCCAGTCCTACACCGCCTTGGAAAATACAGCAAGAAAGGTGTGGGTCTGCAGCTACACCTCCTGAGGAAGCTTCAGGCCTCTCAACTATTTATTTGCTGGAGCAAAGCACCATGAGGCTGACGCCAGCTGTTACACAGGCCCCACTCTCACCACCAGCAAAGCCAGGTGAGAGGTGAATTCAAAGCACAGGCCAAGAGAGAGAAAAGGAATGGGAAAAAACGCACGCAGAAATATCCTGAAGTCTACTACCAGATAAATATTACTTACCAGGCTCTCTCCTGCGGGTCACTGAGAACATCATACGCCGCCTGGATTAACTTGAACTGTTCTGCGGCTTCCTCGGCGTTCTCTAGGTTTTTATCTGTGAAGTAATTTATCAAATTTTAATCAACTCAAAGCGTAACAGCAGCACCCGTCACAAACGCTGAAGAAACCAGGGCCGAGAGCACGGAGCCACAGGTGCTACCGGTGGTGTTACCACCCTCCCCACGCCAACCCATGCGGCCCCATGCGCTGTGCCAGAGACACGGCCGCACCAGCACGGCGCTCACACCACCACCCGGGTCAGGAGGCACCTCGGAGGCTTTCCTAGAGCCTCCCCTCCTCTCCCAAGGCACCTTCTCGCCCCACTGCACACCCCACGACCGCCCACCGGCCGGGGAGGCCGAGGCCGGGCCGCCTGGCTGGGGCCTGCGGCCGGGCCGGGCCTGAGACCGGCGTCCGTACCGTACCCGGGTGCCATCGCAGCGCCAGCCGCCGGTACGCCCGCTTCAGCTCCTCCTCGGCGGCGTCGCGCCGGACGCCCAGCACCTCGTAGTGGCACCGCATGGCGGAGGGGACGCGGGGCGCAAAGGGGACGGCTGCGGGGAGCGCCGGCCGGCCGGCAGCGCGGGCGGAGCGGCGGCGGGAGGAGGTGGAGGAGGAGGAGGAGGAGGAGGTGGAGCCGGCGGCGCAGCCATAAGGAGCCCGAGCCCCAGCCCGAGCCGGGAGGAGGAGGAGCCCCGCAGCCCGGCCCCCGAGGGCAGCACGCCGTGCAGTGCGAGATGGGCGTGAAAGTGGTAGGGTGCCCACAGGAGGGCTGCAGGGGTGGTGAAGGGTCCGCAGGGCAAAGTGGATGAGCGTCTGAGGTCCCTGGGTTTGTTCAGCCCAGAGCAGAGCAGGCTGAGGGGAGGCCTCATGGCGGCCTGCAGCTCCCTCACGAGGGGAGCGGAGGGGCAGGCGCTGAGCTCTGCTCTCTGGGGACAGCGACAGGACCCGAGGGAACGGCATGGAGCTGGGACAGGGGAGGGTCAGGCTGGGTGTTAGGGAAAGGTTCTGCTCCCGGAGGGTGGGCACTGGTCACAGCCCCAAGCCCAACGGAGCCTTTGGACAACGCTCTCAGACAGACACATGGTCTGATTTTTGAGGGGTGCTTCATAGAACCAGGAGCTGGACTTGATGATCCTTATGGGTCCCTTCCAGCTTGGGATATTCAGTTTTTCTGTGCACACTGCATTATATGTCCCAACCACACATGGCCTCCAAGCCAGCAAACCAGCTCCTGCAGTGATCTGCTCCTTCTGAGTTACTTCCACTACTTTCTTCCAGCCAACACCACTCCTGTCAGGTAATCAGTGTTAACTTTTGCTTTGGGCATCTGTGCTCTTCAAAGACCTGTTTGACCCAAGTCTCTTTTTCTTTGGATTAGATGCCCTATTTCAAAAACTGACTAGATGCCTGTATTCACCAATCTTTCTTTTGAAGTTAGAGAGGTAACACTGAGTTGCTCATGCCCTGTTATTCAAGGCTGAAACAGAGGAACTGGATAGACAGCATAAGCAAAACCTTGAAATATGCAGAAGCTGGGGAAATGGGGAGAAGTGGGAGACAGGGAAGAACTAGTAAACATAACCAGAAGACAGATAAAAGGACAAAATAACCTCAAAGAGGTCTGACTATTTGCTAAAGTCAGTCAAGGCAAAAATCCTTTGCCAAGTCAGCCCTTTGCAAAAGTACTAGAGAAAATCTCATGCCCTTACAATTAAAATTCATGTGGTTGTTTGGACATTATACTTTCTGTGAGAGACAACCTAGTTCTATGCTTCTTCCCCCACCTATTAACTTATGAACACAACAATTCATTTAACTAGATCTGGCAAAAAGGCAGGCTCACTGACAGTTCCCCTAAAGCTTTAGGGAAGTACAACCCCAAATTAAGAGGTGCTTCAAAGCTGCAGTGTGAGGTTAACAACTTTTAAGCACTACTGGAAACATATTTAAAGCTTTTATATGGAAAAATCTCTATGACTAACTCTTTGAGAAACAAAACCTGAATAGTATATACAACTGAACCAAGAAAACAGCAATTTTTGTACAAAAAATTTGTCTCTATCTATAATTATGTAACAGAATTGTGCATTCTTATGCATAATCGGTGCTTTAAAGCACTGTTCCTGTAATAGAGGAACCACAGGTAGTTATATTTCAGGCTAATGTAGGCACATGGTTTTGGTACTCAATCACAGGTAGCTTTTACCTCTTACCTTTAGGGAATTTGCAATGAATTTGGCATAAAAGACTAGAATCTTATGTTAGCCTGTTTCTCCCCAGCAGGTATATTTCAGGTCATAAGAATGTTATACAAGAGTCACCACAGGCAAAAGAAACAAGTAAGCGTTTGTTTTGTTGTTGTTTTTTGTTTGTTTTTGTTTTTTAGTTGTTTGTTTTTTTTCATTCCCCTGTGAGACAACTCCTGTAAAATTAAAACTTTACAAAGGATTATCTGCTGCTGTCAAGTACTAGCAAAGCTATCTTTCAAATTCCCATTAATGATAACCACCAGTGACAACCTGGTTACTTTTATTCCTTGTATGTGTTACAAGTTGTTTCCCAGAGGTATTTGAATGTAAGACCAATTACCAAAAGCAGAAATATTTAGAGTTACTTATTTCCTCTTCCCCATTGCCATGTTTTTCAAAATCCAGAATCAGCTCACGGAAAAGACAAAAAAAAGTGAAAACTGAACCCCAATAAAGAAACTGGTATTTCGTTTAATTAAAACTGAAGTCCGGTTAGCTTTACTTGTGAAAAAAACAAGTATTTACAATATTATGTCTACATAGCTAAGAAATATACATAATATAGCCACACCAGACTAAAAGATGACTTGAGTCTGCTTAGTTTCTTCACCTGTAACTTTTAAGCTTATGCTTCAGTTCTAAAAAGCTTTTTTTGCCTCTTCCTCTCAATTTTGCGTGGCTTCCTCTTATCTTTTACAATTGCCTTTGACTCTGGTTTCACAAGCTGTATTTCCACTGGCTTTTCTTCAGCTGGAGTTTCAAAGACCACTTCAGTGGGATCTTCTTCAATAAGCATCTTACTCTCCTTTTTCTTAAGCTTTTGTACTTCCTTCACTTGATGTTTTTCTCTAAATTTAGCAGCCGTTGACAACCTTATCAACCGTCGATGCTATTGAAAATAATTTAAATTAAAACAGGTGTCAAACAAGCAAGATGGAAGAAGTCAGGTATTATAATAACAGGTGCAGATTTCTCTGCTTAATTGCCAAAATTCACAATGTAATGTCATCTTTCCACTGACAGGAATTTTGCATTCATTCAATATTTGCACAATTACTCTGTTCTCAAACTGTGATTAGTTAGGGCACTCTTTCCTACAAAGAGGTCCAGGGCATATATGGCTTGAGATAAAGAGATTGCAATCTTCAAATGAACTACTAAAGAGAAAACAAAGACAAGGCTGCTTACCATATTTGGGGACTGATAATAGGGATTTTCATATAAAGTTGGTCCTCCAAAGCTACCTTGGAAGATTTTTATGAGATTCAGGACAAAACGAGGCCCAATTTCTACTAGAGATGCATCTTCTTCTATTATCTGCAGTAAAAGAATACCCTCTTTATTTCTCATAGATTAAGTCAATGTATACGAACTCGTAGGCACTTCACACATGGTGATATGTAAAAACTTATATCCAAGATATGATGCCACTGAATTTGATGAGCTAGACTTCTACAAGCAAAGTTCTGTATACAAAGAAGTTCTTACATGTTCAAGCAAGCACTTAAAAGAGTACTACGCATTTGTGAATTCTTCCTTTAGAAAGTAAGTGCCAGCATACTTTCGGCTGAAGTGTGAAGTAAAGTTAAAAGACAAGTGAAGCCATGGCTTTGGCTACCTACTACTTCCTCTTACCAAAACACCCATCAAAGAACCAAAACTAAGAGAACATAAGCTTAACTGGACAAAACTGAAATTATCTCCAGAGATACAGAAGGTTTGAAGTTACTTTGTACAAGCAATGAGCATTGGCATATTTTGATAATTAATGTAAATAATTAATTATAATTATTGTAATTGATATGAAGTTATTACTCCACTAAACACCAGTGAAAGAGCTAAAAGAGACCACTAACCTGATAATTCCGAAACCAGATCCTATTGTCTGTAATGGTGAATGTGAAAACATGATCTACAAAAGGCTGGCTTTTCGGGTGATACTGTGGCGTACTGAATATCTGTAATAAAAGACAGTACTACTAAATGATGGTAAGAGGCCAAGCATAAGTAGCTTATCTTTATTTCATTTTAAGTTTTTAAATTCTGATCCTACGTTACATAAAAGAAACTTAAGAAAAAGAGTCCCAGTGACTAAGCATGACTCTAATCCTTTGAGGATTTTCTGCAAATTCAGAACTGTAAAGTTAACATAGAAAAAAAAAAAAATAAAATAAGTTGCCAAAGACAATTTCTAAGCTAAAGACTGACCTGAATAAATAACTCTTTTAGCAGGGCATAGTGTGGCTCCTTGTCAAATGTCTAAAAAGGAAAAGAGTAATGTTATATACATAATTAAATGCAATAGCCATGTAAAGAAAATGAACACAATCAAATATAAAACCTGTACTTACTGGATCAAAAGACAAAAGGGGCCGTGAGCCTCTCAAGCAGTTTCCTGTCATCTTCAGTTCAGCCAGTGTGTGAACTACAGTGATTTTTTAAAAGATCATTTTAGTACTTAAAGAAAGCTGTGCAGGCAAGAAAGTAAAAGTCTAAGAACAATAACATCAACCAACTTACTGTTCTGCACTAAGAATTTAGCTGATGGTCCCTGTGGTGTATTTGAAAGCCTGCACAGGAAAGGCAGCGGGAAAAGAGAAAAGCAAAATGTTAGCAGGAGACAGAAAGATACACTGGATTTCTACAGAACACTCCAACAAATTATTTCTGCATTGAAGTAATGTCAATCACTTTTATAGCAGTATCAAGTTCCTTCAAGATATTTGTGCAAACTTGCTTTCTGAACAATTTTGTAAAAACGTTTCCGTAAGTAGTATGAAAACCAGTCATGTGTTTTAAATTTGCACTACCTACAACAGAAGTGCAGGATTATTTCAAATTTACCTAAGCAACACTATTTCATGTATCCACAATATTACAGTAACAAACTACAGACATAAGCATCACCAGTTATATACAGAAACATGAGAAAAACATAGAATTACTTACCACACATAGAGATCTTGTTTCTTTTTGGCTTCAAAGAAGATGCACTTATTGCAGTTTTTCATTTCACATACCTAGACAAGATATATCAAATCAGCTATTTACAATGCGGTGAAGACATTTTCAAAAACTTTCTATGTTTCCATATCCATTTCCAACATCTTTCCTCCTCCCAAAATAAAAGTTCAAAAGCAACAGTCTCATTTTAACAAATTACACTTATTGACCCCCAAAGTTTCAAGCACTTGTTTTGTTAAAAAAATATCAAATCCTTATTACCACAAGTAATAACTTTACTACAGCTACAAGCAACCTGATATGATCTCCAGAATATGAACATTAGAGCAGGAGTTGTAACATTAGGTTCTGGTTTCAGCACTACCAGTATCTTACTAAGCCTGGTTGAGTATTTGTTCCTTGATTTCTTAAAATATAAACTGTAATACATCCGTCACCTATATAGAAAGGCATATTCTGTTTTATATCTTCATGGCAAAAAACCTGTGTTTAAAGGTTTTATTAATCAAAAGTCAATTTCCCATTTTATCATTAGCACTTTTTCAGTATAAAAAATTTTCACCTTTGCAATTACACAACTCCCTTGGCTGCCTTTTTCTCTTGCATGTTAAATTTCTACAGAAAATTAAAAGGAAACACTATTTAAATACTGACTTACCTCATTAATTACAAACAATTTGTCTTTGCGATCCATTTTAGTATCTGGAAGACAAAAACAACATTGACAAAGCTTGTACACTGATTTAACACACATAATTTTTTTATCAGTCTGCGTAATTTTTTACTAGCTTTACATGAAAGATGCATAACTATCAAGTTTTTTCAGCCATGTTCTACAATAAATAAGTAAAGCAAAAAAAGTATTCTTACAAGACAGAAACTATAGGTGTTGTTTCCCAGAGAGTATTATGATACAACAACATTTGCTGTATTTGTTTGCTCAGAAAGGGTTTGCTGTTTTCTTAGAATAAGAGACCACAGTTTCATCAGAACAGTTACATATAACATTTTAAAAAGAACAGGATATTGGAAGTGCTTAGTTTAAAACTACTCTGAAAATGCACTAGGAATGATGCCTAGCCCTACCTGCTTTAGAGTGAGGCATCAGCGTTCTTAAATCTTGCATTAGGTGCCTTGTTCTGAAATTAATTCCACGAGAGGAGAAAATAAGCACCCGTTCCTTGTTCTTCCATTTGCCCTAGGAAAAAAAGTATTAAGCATAAAAAGTGAGCTTCTTAAAGCTACTACCACACAGTAAGAGTAAGTGTTTCAACTGTAGTAACAGAAAAGTAGAGTAAGAGCCTATGTTACTATCTTGACTCATGCATAAAACCTCTCACTCTGGAAGAGTGCTGAAGTATGTTTTCACATGAAAAACTGCTATCTGTAATGCTTCACAAAATCCCTACGTTAAGATCTTTTAGTACAAAGCATGTAAGTATTAACAAAGCCATATACAATACTTAGCCTGAAAGCATTAATCTGAAGCACCTCCTCCTCTAGGAAATGAGCTGAGCTACAGCCTGGGCACAGGAAAACTGAGCCACGAGGTCGCAGGCTTCCGCGTGCTTCTTGGCTTTCTTTTAAGCTAACTACAAGGCTGTTTTCGAAGCCTTCTCAGGATGATCCCGACATGATACATGCATAATATCCATCAGGCCCTCCGTATATAACAGAATTATAGAAGTTATATACTATACACATATTACATAATTATTGAAAACTCTTGCTTTTGTTTGTGCAAGGATTATTAAGTTAGGAATATGCCCCTTCTCCCTCGCACATCAGCCGGGTTCCCGTCTCCCCAAACCCCCGACCCCTAACACCACACCACTCGGTCGCCGGCACCACGTTGCTCCGGCTAGCGTGGAGCCGCCTCCTCCCAGCCGTGTGCCACGCCGTGCGGCTACCTGAGACACCGGGGCCGGGATGCTGTACTCCTGCGGGCCCGGCTTGGCGTCGGCAGCCGCCTCAGGCCCGCCCGGGCTCCCCTTGGCTCGCTTCTTGGGCCGGGCGGCCGCCGCCGCGCCACCCTTCCTCTTGGCCGCCGCCATCTTAGGAGGCTCCGCGCCGCTGCGCGCCCGCCCTTCCGCCGGCCCCGGAACCGCTCCCGTTGCCGCTGCCTGCGGTCGCCACGCCCCAGTACATCGCGATAGATCGCGACAGAGCCCGATAGATGCCGGTGGGCCCTTCCAGGGCTCGCCATGCCGCTCTCCACGCAGCCGCTCGGCAGCGGCGAGCCGTACGTTCTGACGGCCAGCTTGGACAATGCCCGCCACCTGTCCAGCCTCCTGCGGGCCGTGCAGTTCCAGGACCATGCCACCTGCTTCGCCACGGCCAACGGGCTGCGAGTGACGGTGGAGGATGCTAAATGCATCCAGGCCAACGCCTTCATCCAGGTAGGGGGCAAGGCCGAGCTGCTAACGGTGGGACCCCCGTTAAAGGGTGAGAAACGGGCTGGTAGCAGTGTTAGAGACCTTAGGAAAGCCCAGGCTGCGTAATGGAGGTGTACGGGATTTTACCTGTGGAGAAAGGGAATCTTTGGCAAAACCATGAAATAGTTGCAGAAGCTGATGTGAGGGAGGTACACTGAATAGGCTGTCTATAAGATAGACCACATGTGTATAGATATATTTATTTTATAAGGTAATAGAATCGTTTAGATTGGAAAAGATCTTGAAAGTCATCAAGTCCAACCATCAAACTGACCTGCTGAGTTCCATCCCTAAACCTGAGTCCCATCCCTAAACCATGCCTTTTAGTGCCACAACCATACGTCTTTTGAATACCTCCAGGGATGGGAATTCCACTAGTTCCCTGGGCAGCCCGTTACAATGCTTGACCATCCTCTCCATGAAGAAATTCTTCCTCATATACGGTCTGAATTTCCTTTGGTGCAACTTGAGGCTGTTTCCTCATGTCCAATCACTTGTTAATTTGAGAAAAGAGACCGACAACCCTCCTTGCTGCAGCCTCCTTTCAGGAAGTTGTAGAGAGCAACAAGGTCTCCCCTCAGCCTCCTCCAGACTAAACAGCCCCAGTTCCCTCAGCTGATCCTCATACATCTTGTTTTCTAGACCCTTCACCAACTTTGTTGGTCTTCTCTGCACAGTCTCGAGATGACACAGTACTGATAGGCTGAATTCAGCACCTAGTTCATTCATACATGCCTGCTTTTATCCTTTAATGGGCTGGCACCTGCTAAGCCCATGGCTCTTTCTGACATTGCCATGCCTAGATTTGTGAGCAGGTTCCTGTGAGAGTGTTGAGCTATTAGGTTAGGTGAGTTCACCACATGTGCTGAAACATGCCCGTGACTAGTCTTGGTACTGGGTAAACTCCATACTACCTCTTGTTAGTCACTGGGCATCAGCTGCTTTGTGGTGGCCACCAGAACAGAATATCTAACAAAAAAAAGTGGGGTAATTTGGGCTGCTTGTGAAGAAGCACTTACACATGCTTATTATTTGAAATACTTCTTCATACTCCTAAAAAGCAAGTCTTGTTTCTGGAGAAGTGGGGTGTTTACGTTGCATAGTTTCCTGAATGTTTCCGGCCGCAGAAATAGACAACTATAGGCTTTAATATTTGTAGCTTGTATTAAGCTATAAAAGACAAGTGTTCAGGTTTCCATGCATATGCTGTACTATTTTGTTTAAACTGTGACCTGATTTATTTTACTAGCTTTTGAGGATGAAGACCTATTTTTCTTCAATGGATATTGTGTTACATTTAGCAATTGCTTTGTATTGCACTGGTCTCTGGAAGCAAAAGCACTCAATTTAAGAAGATAAAGAGTAAAATGTAAAATAATTACAAAACCTTCCCTCTTTTCATCTCTCTACTTTTTCTCTCATAGGCAGAAATTTTTCAGGAATTTTCTGTTCAGGAGGAATCAGTGACATTCCGGATCAATTTGGCTGTTCTTCTGGACTGCTTGACTATTTTTGGTGCCAGTTCTACTCCAGGTATGGTGCATATTTACCTTGACCTTTATATGTATCACATGTAATTATATAGTGAAATCTGTGCACAGCCATAGGGAGCTTTTCAGTCTTGGCAAAACTTCTCAATTCTTCACCTGAAGTCCATCTGAGGATGGCAGCTCAAACTGCTAAGCAGAGTCCATCCTGTTTGCCTAACCTAGTGTAAGTGTATGCAGTGACAACAGTCAATGTGGAGATGAAAAGGGGATGATGGGTGTGTGTCAGGGTCTGCTGCAGAATGATATGGTAAAGGAGGCTGACTCTGCTTGGAAGATGGAATTAAAAATACATGTGTGTGTGACACGTTTGGGGTAACTGAGAAACAGAAGGGTCTTGTGAAGATAATGTTTCTTGCATCTATGTAAGACACAAAACAGCCACTTGTTTTGGGAGAGAACCTTTTTGTGGCATGAGGTGCAGTGAACAACCCCAGTTCACATGCTTGCTGTGGTTTGGGGCTGAAGATCTTGAAAGGTTTTGTAATCTTGATAAGAAGACATGTCAAGTAATTTGTTTGGACAAGAAAGTCATATGATGACTTGCTTGATTAGAACTCTGACTGGAGTTCTAATGCTTAAGCCAATACTGTCCCCCAGGACTGATAAACACCACGAGCACCTTTTTTGTTTTCAGTCCAGAGCCCAGATCACCAACATCATACAAATGCTAACTTCACTTAAGGGTAAAAAACTTAGGCACAGCTGGCAGAGCTATTAACACTGAACTATTTATAGCATATCCAGCTTCATTATCACAGCTAGTGTTAACCATTTGGTACATGACAAAAGTTGCATGTGAACTGCTTTATGTGTACACATCATTTCATTTTACTGCATAAGATAACACTTGAAAGGGTGTATAGGAGGCTACACTAAACATGCAATGTTAGCATATGGAGGATGGACTAAACACGCTAAATTAAAATGATCTGTGCCCCATTGGACAGTAAAATCTGAATTTCCTGAAGTTATCAAATACACTAATTGGTTTCTTTGAAGAATGTGTGTTTCGTTCTCTTTTTCAGGAACACCAACAGCTCTCAAGATGTGTTATCGTGGCTATGGCTATCCCTTGATGCTGTTCTTAGAAGAAGGAGGAGTAGTGACAGTGTGCAGAATTAACACTCAAGAACCTGAGGACTTGTTAGACTTTGATTTCTGCAGTACCAATGTTGTCAATAAAATTATCCTGCAGTCAGAGGGACTACGAGAAGCATTTGCTGAACTAGATATGACAAGTGAAGTTCTGCAGATCACCATGTCTCCAGATAAACCATATTTCAGGTACTGAAAATGAGACTTTCAACTCAAATGTTCATGCTCCGCCTTTTCGCTTTTCAGTGGGTAAAGGCAGGAATTTTCCAGGGTGAAGAGAGGGAACTGTTTTGGAATATTGGTTTATTTCAAGGAGAATTGTAATGAATATAGCAAATCATGGTATGTAATTTCATTAACATAGAAATGAATATATGGACTACCTGATAAATGTGACTGTAGTGCACACAGTTTAGCATTTATAGGTAAGTAAAGCAGAACAATAGTGTTTTGTGAGATAGCCATAGAGATGTACAGGCCGACTGCTTCTGACAAATTTTCTGTAGGGCTTCTGTCAGGTGTTTTGAGATGGTGCCTTTTTTCTTCCAGGTTATCCACTTTTGGAAATGCAGGAAGTGCACATCTGGACTATCCCAAGGACTCCGATTTGGTGGAAGCATTCCACTGCAACCAAACCCAGACAAACAGGTTAGTAAGTATGTAACCAGTGCACTCTGTGGCAGGCCATTCATTCTTTATGGAAAGTATAAGAAACTGTTTTTGTGCTACCATGACATTTATTTCATTAGTACAGGTGAAAAAAAATACTTTCCGTCAGATAAAAGTCGGAGTCTAATCAAAAGCTAAGCAATAACAATGTCTGTCTGATGATGTTACCAGGAAAAGATCAAATTAACATGTTGCTAATTGGTTTTTAGTCATTCTAATGGCTTTAACTGGGAGTAGTGTTTCAGCTAAACTCCGCATAACATATTTTTTTCAAATGGTATTTTTCTCCCCTACAGGTACAAGATTTCTTTGATTAAACCATCTACAAAGGCACTGGCTTTATCTTGTAAAGTCTCCATTCGAACAGATAATCGAGGATTTCTTTCACTGCAGTATATGATTAGGAATGAAGATGGACAGATCTGTTTTGTGGAATACTACTGTTGCCCTGATGAAGATATTGCTGAAGCAGAGCCGTAGGTGTATGTTCTGGTATCTGTATTACATTTATGAATATATAAAGTGCTATATATTTTTTAATAAAAATGAACGAAAGCTGTAAAGATTGATAGTCTTGATAATTGTCTTTTATTTTTTAAACTGTGGAACAATAAATACAAAGACTTCTTTCATATTCCCCTGCCAACATTTCTTAGCCTTGACCCAAAAAGCTTCAGCTCAAAGAACAGAAAGGGGAATTAGTCTCCAGTAGTTATTGGTGTTAAAAGTGATGTTCTTGTAAAACACCGCTTCACTTTTGGTGCTCTCCAAGCGTTTTTGTTTGTTTTGTTTTTTGTCTTTTGTCTTGTTCCAAACAACTACACTACGGAAAATCTGAGTACTAGCTGTATGTTAGACAGTCAGTTAACTTCCAATGACTTAAAAGTAAACCCAAATTTATCTGGAAAGAGAATGGCATTTTCAGTCTGTTTTCTTAACAGCAGCAAGTGGTTTCTTTTTAGCAAATGCTGGCTTTTTTTTTTTTTTGGTGAAACCACTGGGTTTTTCATCAACATGATTAATTCCTAGTCTAACTCAATTTCTTAGAATTTCACCTGAGATCAGTTTACCCCTTTGTCTGCAGTACTGATAAATTGAATTGTTAAATTAAGATAGAGTCCAGGGTGTACTTATTCATTACTCATAAATGTTCTGGCAATGTTACTAGTTTGTGCTTAAGTAATTTATTACACATCCTCAAGAACACTGCTGCTGAAATGTTTCCTTACGTACATGTTCCCATTCCTACACTGCTATGCTGCAACCCAAAAGCTTCTAGCAGCTTATAATATAAGGAGACTGTTTTGGAATACTTGTTTGGGAGATAAAAGT
Organism: Cygnus olor; assembly: GCF_009769625.2. Classification (NCBI taxonomy): domain Eukaryota; kingdom Metazoa; phylum Chordata; class Aves; order Anseriformes; family Anatidae; genus Cygnus; species Cygnus olor. The sequence continues at coordinate 12,180,763 of NC_049198.1, read as the reverse complement.
CCTGTAAACTTGTTTATATAATTTTGTAAAAGACTTCATTAAAGGTTCTTTGCCTTCTAGTCATGACTAACTGGAATTAAATGACTTGTACGCTCTCTTTCAGTGTTTAGGTCAGTCAGTTGCACAGAATTTGACAGCTTTCTTAATTCTAAAGTTCTATTATATGGGGCCTGTATTGGGTCACAAAGAGTGCTAGACTAATCCAATATAAATCTGTTAAGAATTGTAAGACAGAAAATTTTTGTATTGAAATTACCTCTGAAATGAATTTCCCTTCTTAGTAGCCTTTGTCAACAACAGGATGGACTCCTGAACCACACTGAAGGAATGTCTGTGAGATGAACTCATACGACTGCTAAAAATGAGCCTAACCGCTTGGTTGCCAAAAAGAGAGTGCAGTTTCTGGAGAGTTTTCTGCAGTGCCAAGCTCTGCAAAGCAATGAGATGGGCTATACTTTGATCAAAAGTTGCACTACTCCTTTCACATTTCTCCTTTGCAAAGTCTCCTCCAAACATGTGGTCCACTGAACCAGCTGGGTCTCGAACCAGATGCAGACACATGCTGCAAGAGCCTGAAGTCTTGCTGCTGCAGCATGGGATCCAGGGAGTCTGATCAATGGATGGTTTCTGTGGCTTCGGTCAAGTTTTGGTGTTTGTCAGAAGATGAGGTCCTTCCTCGCACACTTGGAAATCAATATATTCTTACGTCACCAAGTAAGTTGCTCCACAACTCAACAGAATCCAAATCCCTTGGGTTTATTTCATGTTGTTAATAATAATGTTTTTGTAGACCATTCTTTACCTCTTGCTTATGTCAGCAATCCATTTAGCTGTACACTTTCATGGTCTTCTGTGCAGATCATCCATTTAGTGAAATACATTTATATTTTAAAAATAACTACAAATCTTTAAACTAGAAGACTGATAAAGATAACTAACAATGTTCTAAATTCCTTTTATTTACTGTTTGTTTGTTTTTCAAACTGAAGTATTCAGTATAGGTAAACTTCATTCTGACCTAGCATCTCAATTTCTTCAATTAAAAGAATTAGTATTATGGCCTCATTGGGAATTATTAATATGATGCCTAACTACTGAGTGTTAAGAATGATCTCTATAATCTATGGATGACAGGATAAAAATGAAACTGAACATATGATTTTTCTCAATGTGATTTATTTTAGAGTATTGAAGTTCCTTGTATTGAGTTCAAGGACATTGCTGTGGCTTAACATCTGTACTTTTACATAATTGACTACAGATGTACTATATTACTTCTTAAAATAGTACTTTTAAGAATTTCTTCTGTAATTACCAACAGTGATCATGGAAATAATATCTTGAGAAGTTAAAAAACTTCAAAATAACAAAAACTAGCTGTTCCATTTCATAAATAACTGCTATTACAGACATGCAAAATCTTTGCAAAACTTAGGTTTGTAGCCCTAAGGACCAACTCAGGCCCTAGCTTCACAGAGGTGGGGAGATGCTTGTACACAAATGCTTTTATGGATATACTTCTAGGTAGGGAAAAACAAGAAGTCTGGGTAACGAAAAGAAATTACTGTGCAAGTAAGGCAAGGAAGGGTTTTAAGAAGCACCTATGATGGCATCTATTACATCTCTGTCTTCAACTACAGTAAAATAAAAAGGTTGGTGCCCATCCACCACCATTTGGTTCTGTAAGGACTGTTGAACACAAAATCACCAGAAAGGAATTGAGTTCTATACCTATGTTAGTCATGGGAAATAATCCATTATTTACTTATGTATGGATTTATCAGGAAATACTGTATTATTGACTGGAAAGGTCTTTGATGATGTTAGTGGAGTAGCTGGAAAAGTTGATAACGAGGCACGAGCTAATTCCTGTAGGTGGCTATTTTGAGCATCTTGTAGCAGCTTGTGAAGCCCTAGGAATCCAGCAGGTGGTCATTACTGACAGAAATATGTAGAGTGTGCATAAAGAATAATAGCATTGAGCTGTACTTTTGCTGATGGAACACTAACATTAAACTGAATAAATATGGAATTATTAAAAAAAAAAAGTCATTACAAAATAGAAACTTGATATCATCTTCTGGAGACAGAAACCCATTTTTATATGAATTAATCTTTGAGGGAGAGCAGGGCTGCTTAGGTAGAAATGGAAGCAAGGGTCCATTACAGACTGCTGCAGCATCTTTCTGCTGTACTTCTCACTCTTGTCAGGCTCTAACAACTAATGTGGCAGTGTATTAGCACAGCTAGATCAAATTGCAAGGGCTCTGCAAAGGAGTGAGCATTGTAGGGAAATGTAATCAAGTGCCACAAAGCTCTGATCTGTGGAGTTAATACACCGTGAGAGGGATGCATGAATATCCAAGAGAGGTGAATGTCATTCTGTTCAAGCCTCCAAGGAGAGATACACCTGACAATAGCATAGAAAGAGCTGAACTACCTTTAACACAGCCAGTTTTGATGCAACAGCCCAGAGCAGTGTGTGTATTCCTTTACACTTCAGAGAGGTAATTAACACAAAACAAAACAAAAACCAGAAAAGGTGAAGTGCAGTATTACAGCTACCCTACTGAATAGGTTATAAATTTATCCCGTTCTTCTATCTGCTAGACAGATACTGCCCATTGTATGGTCACATTGAACCACTTGCTCACTGATGTCCTCATGACAGCTGCTTTATGTTTCAGGAAGTCTTTCATCAGAGTGCAGGCGTGCTAGATAGAGAAAGCTGCAACTCAGATTGTCTGCAAATATGCTAAATTTATAAAAACATATCATTTTTAAGAATGATTTTTCAGAGGCTTGCCTGGTGCATGCCTAATGCACTGCAGTACTCATCGTCATTCCCAGGCATGAGGAACTTTTGTCACAACAAACAATTCGTACAACAAACAATTCCAGGAAAAGTTCCCCTTTTCCTACACCGTCAGAAACCGGAACCTCTGTGAGGCAGGTCACCTCTTAGGAAATGCCTCGCTTGACATCAGACATACAAATGCCAAGTCATCTGTGTACAGGACATGTCTGGTACTTGGACAAGCACGTCAAGGATTTTGAAGCACAAATGTAAAGATACTAAAAAAAAAGCAACATATGCATATAAATATATATATTTACATATGTTTTTATATTGTAATTGCTGTTTGGAATATAAATTCATTCTACCAAAACCCCAGGGGGATGTTGCCCTTTCCTAAAAATATATCTGGCATTTTTTCAGCACCATTAATTGGAACAACCAAAAATGTTACCATTGCATTGCGTGTCTCTCCCTCATCCCTTACTGGGCTGGAGTCACTTGCAGCCAGTGAGCAGCTCATGCCAGCATTCAGATTTGTAGAAAAAACTCTAAGCAAATATCTGTCCTTACCTGATTTTTCCCCAGCTAGACCGGCTCTTTGCTGAATCCCTCAGCAGTGCCAAGAGCCTGTGAATTATCTGCACCCAGTGTCACTTGAAAGGCACTGAGGCTCTCTGTAAATCATGTTCAGCAACCTCCAGGAGAAGTGTGCAGTGATGACTTCCACCCAACCCCATTTCTCCCAGAACAAGCCTTCTCCTCACCAGTGCTGACCCCAGGAATCAGGAGCAGCCATGCGAGAACGAAAGGATGCCACAATGAACCTTGTGCTTTGTGGACGTGAAGAGATGGGGTTTCATCTCCCAGGAAATCAAATCAAAGATTTCGCTGCCTCTGTTGTCTTGGGAGTGTTTTTTTATGGCAGGGCCAAAATTGCCCACTGTGGGCAGCATGAAGTGCGAGGAACAGGCCTGAAATGGAGCAATGGGTCCTGGGGTGGCCCCTCACCAAAACACACAGGTGAAGGACTGCCCACATAAGCAAGCACGATGACATTTTCCTGGACAAAAGAAGAACAGGAGATCAGCTAAACTCCTGCTGCTTGATATTATATGTCTCATCTACGTTCAGACTTTACCTCTCCAAAACACATAAACAAGATGTTTTAGTTTTACAAATACACCCTGAGAGCTGAATCTATGCTGACTATTTTCAAGCTGGATTCCTAGCCCCACTGGAATTTTTGCTTCATGAGTACTTGAAAACCGAGCTCTGTTTTTATCACTCAGAAGGTCCAGAAACAGATTTCAAATACAAATGTCCCAAGGTCCTTGACTCAGAGTGGCCTACATCTTTCTACGCATTGGTGTATCTGCATAAGTTACTTTAACATGGGCTACTAGTTGATGAGATTGCCAAAATCTTTCTTACCTGTAACAAGTAACTCAGAGTGCTCCCATGTTTTTCCTTAGGGTGTTCAGTTTGGACAAGGTCCTGCACAGATGTTGGAGTTCAGGTGATGCCTTTCCTTTGGGTGAAACCACGGCATCAGCTGCACTTTCCCAGGCCAGCATCATGGCTTCCAGCTTGTTTTGTAGCAGAGGGGATCTGGAAAAAGAGTGGGACACCAGAAGTGCCTTGAAAATTGGCCGCATTTCACTGCCAGCACTGGCACTGGGCTGCTCAAATGTGCTCTTTTTGAACACTCACTTCAGCTGTTCATTGTGATCAGTTTTTGGTTAAACAAGACCATTTCTCTCACATGTTGCTGCTGTTCCTGACTCCACAAGGTGCAAACATCCAGGTCCGTGCTTTTGGGCTGAACGTGGTGTGGGCATCTTGGGTGAGGTCATTTTGGGGCCGGAGCCTGCACAGAGATCCACAGGGCTGGGGAAACAAAGGCACAGCTTTGGCACAGATCTTTCCATCTTGTGGCACCTATAGCTTGGTCCTAACTTTCTGGAAATATTTAGCCATTGGAAAAAAGTCTTAGTTTCTGCTCTTTCCTTCTTTGACAAAGCAAATGCCCCAAAAGACGGGCAGTCCCAGCCCACACCGTGGGCGGCTGAAGGCAGCAGGGAGGCTTTATTTAGGGTGCTGTGCCTGAGAGCAGAGCTGGGAGCACGGTTTCTCAGGAGGTTTTTGGCCAGCAGGGGGCATGAGCTGACCCTGCCTGCTCTCCTCCGTCCCAGGGGCTGTTCCTCACCTCCTTGCTCGAGCAGGAGGCTCAGCACTCGTGCTTGGGTGTGAAACGCTCTGGAAGCGCCTCCCTGGCTGAGCCAGGTGGTCGGTGTCCTCCAGCTCTCTGCGTTTTGTCCCAAAACTTTGGTCACCGTCTCCTGAAATCCCTCCGCTTAGTTTTAGCTCTGAGCTCAGCTGACGCTGCCCCCTGCCTAGCTCGGGACGTTTCTACATTCACTGTCACAAGGCCGTCCCACTCACTGCAAAAGGATGTCACTGCCTGGATGGAAGAAATGTGAAATGAAGTTATGCACCATTAACGTGCACCTATGAAGCCTTTTGTAATAGGTACATTAGGAGAAAAGCGCTTTCGAACACAAGGGTATTTGCTCTATGCCAGATGCGCTGCATCCCCAGCAAAGCAAGGAGTCACCAGGGACCCAGATTTTTCTCCCTTCTCCACAGATGCTGGCAGTGACTCCGTCCCCATAAGGATGCATTTGGCTGAGTCAGCGTGCTGCAGACCTGGGAGAGGATACATGTGGTCTCAAAAGCATAAAAATCCACACAGATACCCACTATATGATTTGCTGCCATATAACCCTAGAGCATGCATGAGGGTACAATTTGCATTTGTTTTAGACCCAGTCAGGTCCCACTTTGGCACCATCCCTTATTGATACTGAAATGCTTACAACAAAAAAAAAAAAAAAATGGAGACAGTGCGTGCTGACAACAGGATTTTTCTGCTGCTCCTTCATTATCAGCACTGCATTTCCTCACCACCCCTCTGACTAACTCGGGGAAATGCAATGCCTCGCAAGCCGTCTCTCCCAGAAGAGATATGGGGTCCTTTCTCAGCCTAATTTTAGTTTGCTCATTTGTATGAATGTACAGCCCTGGGAGAAAGGCAGCACGCACACAGTCTCCTCTGCCAGATGACTCAGCAAGCACACCTGTGTTTGGGTTACAGATTACACTTCCTTCAAAATTTTCTTCAGATGTAGACACTGAGGTCGTGGCTGAGTTTCAGTGTCTACATCTTCTCTCAGAGACCTACTGTACGACAAGACCTGGTACCAGCTAGCTATTCCTCAGACTAAAGCTCTCTTGCCCCCAAGAAGCGCGGCCACCCCTCGGCGACTTCTGTCAATCTCCCACTTCAAGGGCTCTGTAAACAGATGTATGCAAGTCACTTGTACTCACCTCCTCATCCTACAACACTTTTTTGCAGGACCCCGTTAACAAAGCCAGTTTAGGGATTTTTCAGGTGTTTTTCATGCAGTTCCCCAGGACCATGACACGCGGACCTGAAAGTAACCAGAGAGCTGCAGGTGAGCACCTGCACCAGCTTCCAGAGCCAGCCCCACAGATGATCCTGGAAAAAGCCCTGCAGAGGATCAGTTCCTGAGAGGCTCCAGTTTTGTTGGAGGCTGGCTTTTCCTGACAGGGCTGGAGGGGGTGCTGGGCTTTCCAGTTTCCTGCTTTGAGGCTGGTGAAAGGGGAGAGTAAAGCTCTCACTGCAGAATTTTGCAGCCTCCTACTCTTTCCAGCTCAGATGGAACTGTGGGCTTGACCAAAAACGAGCAAGCCAGCAGAAAACTGGAGGCATCAAAATGAACCCTGTATTTACGTGATTAGATAACATATAATTGTACACATGCAGATTTTACCCTGTAAATACAGCGCAGTGATTGATTTGATAAGACAGTAACAGTGGGGTTTTTGCAGAAGCACCAAATTGCACTGCCTCTGCCTGCTTGGAAAGCAGACCGATGGCTGAGGAGACAGACTTCTAAGATTTGTACACACCTCTGTGCAGTCCCAAAACCAGAGGAGCAAGTGTTTAGGTTCAAAGCTGTTCCCTTGAACCCCACAGGGCCATGCTGAAGGCCCTGGTCCAGGCTATGCCTGCCCATGCAGATGCTCCCAGGCACGGACAGTTGGGGTTTGCACTGCTGGAAGCTCACCTTGCAAAATGCTGGGCCACCTTCAGAAGGGAACGGGCTGATCCAGAGCTGTGCCTGGCAGTTATCTGCAGGAACCACTGGTTGGCCTGGGCCGAAACCATGCCATGGACCATCACAAATAATCTAATGGTAGGGATGGTCTCCTTCCAGCATCAAAGACTATTCCCGACATTTGTATAGGTATAGCCTGATCAACCACCAAGAACACATTTCTTCTCCCTGCGGTTTTGCAGCCGTTTGCCTCAATGCAGGGAGCTCGCTCTCTCAAATGCTGCCTGCAGGTAGTTGGAGACACGAGGCATGAAACAGGTCCTGGAGGAGATGGGAGTACCCCCACACTATCACCTGCTTGTGGCACTGATGAGCACTGAGGTCCCCTGCAAGCAGCTGAGCTCCGGGGATGCCCCAGTGTCCCCAAGGGAGCAGCACAGCCTCTGGGGAAGGCTGGACCCTGGCCAGCTGCCCTGGGGTGGTTGGAGGCCCCTTCCCCCCTGGGGTAGGATTTGTGACCAAGGCCACGTCCTGTTGCTGCAGGGATGAGATGCACCGTGCCAGGCTGCAGCCTCAGCTACTGTACAGCCTGGGCAAGGTGCCAGCGGGAAGATCCTCGATGAAGCCATGGCAGAGGGGAAGCCAGGGCTGCATCACAGCTGTGGTCCCCAGGGGCACCCAGGCTGTGACTTAGAACCGGGGCACTCAGTAGCTGCGGTCCCGAGCAGCGGTGCTGAGCCACCAAGGAGAGCTGCTGGGGAGGGACCCAGATGGCAGCTGTGCGCCATCCCCTCCAGTGTTATAGCCCAGACCGGGCAATCACGCAGGGCTTTAATTACACTTGTATTTGCAAGGGAACACGCTGCCAGAGATGCATTAGCCAAAGCATCTGCAGAGGAAGTGCTGACCCTTGCCAGCAGAACAGCATCAAGCTTAAAACCACTGCAGATGCCACACAGCCACTGTCCTGTAGTGCAGGGCTTCCACGGCCTGCTCCTGAAGCCACCTCGCACGCGGTGCAGGGGACAAAGTAGGAGCACATGCTGCCCTCCCCAGGGAGGCAGCAGCCCTGCTAACTCCCCCACACCACGACCTTCAAGGCAGCACATGGCTCCTCAGCATCTGCACAGCTGTGTTGGACCCAGCTCTGTGACATCTGGCCAGATGTTGCCCCCACCCAGCTGCTGAGCATAGTGTTGCTCCTTTGGGAGCTGTACTGCTGAGTGTGAAAACCTGGAGGAGCTACTTCTAGGAACAAGGGCAGCCCAGACTTTTGTGCTCTGTGCCCTCAATCCCCACAGCATTTTCACCTGAAAAGGAAAGGCTGCTTTTAGCTTTCTGTCTCTCCCCAACTCTTTTCCTGTCTGGAAAAAGCAGCTTAATCCAGTCACCCCCTTGCTCCCCAGCCTCTTCTTTCAGGGATACCTCCTGGTGGGCAGCAAAGTGCTTACGGAGAAGCAAAGGCATCCAAACATTTTTGGACGGGGCTTTGGCACATGCAGCTGGGTGCGACGCATTCTCTTCTTTAGGACAGTACGTGCATGAAGAGCGCTCCAGCTGCAAGCCCAACCTTCACCAGGGAGCACTTTGGTTACCTTCAAAGTGCAGAGCAGCCACAATGGAGCAAGCAGCCTTGCAGGGGAGCACATTAGCCTACAGACTCTGGCGATGCTCGCCTCCAAGGGCTGCTGAGCACAGGGTACCAGCCCATGGCCCCGCTCCGAGCAGCCAGGCGCCGGCCCCGAGCTCCTGGCGGGGATGATGTCAGCAGGCTGTGCCTGTTTCCAATCTCCAGCTGCTGGTAGGAGGCCCCATTACCAACCGTCTGAGCATTTCAGGCTGTTGGAAAATGCACGAGGAGGGCCAACACTGTGAATCTGGACGGAGCAGCGTTCAAGCAGGCTTTTAAAATCAAACACTGAAAAAGTGATGATTATGTAAATACCTGTGTTAACCTTGAGAGCAGCCAAAGGCTTGTAAACAGGGTAGATGTATTGCCTTAAAATGCCTCAGGAAATACAGACTGCATCACCAACGGACCCTCCTGAAGCCACCACTGGGATTCAGGATGTGGCATATTCAGGACTAAAAACACAAACCTGTACAGCTTCTGCGAAGTGGCAAAACCTTAGGTTGGCCACACGTTGTCCCAGGACCCCATCACTGGATCCATCATGAGACAGAGGCTGTCATTTTTCTTAGAAAACATTTTGTGACATGCTATCGTAACTTGGGAGAATTCAACACTCAGAGGCATTGAGCAAAACACTCCCCTTTCTTGCCAGCAACAGGGTCTGCCTGCAGTAGCTTTCTGCAGTTACAAAAATCGTACCTTGGGCCTCCTCAAATAAGGAGAAACTTCTTAAATCACAGCTTTGAATTAACTTCACCTGCAGTTTACCTCTGTATGTAATTCTAAGATTATGAAAATGGTTGTTATTACAACACGAATTAATTTGTTACTACCCTGAGAAGAAAAAGTATGGTTCTAGTCTGTATTTGGTATCTCTTACTTGCTTTCAAAAGGACCAGTGAACAACCCAAACAGGGGAGGAAGAAACATGGATAGAAAAACCACTTGGATAATTCACTCCTGTGAAACATTTTTGCTGAGAGCTGGCTTGCACCCACAAGTACAACCGCTGACCTGTGTTTGGAGAACAAGACAGTGTTACTATCAGTGAAGTTTTCAAAGTACTCAAGTTCTTGAACAGTGGCTTGACATTAAATTGAGAGCACTTTTAGAGCTCTCTGTGGCAGATCAAAACCACAGTGCATAGAGGATTTAAGCCACTGATCTGGCCTAAAAGCCTTGCACCAGTTCCTATTTGTTTGGAAAAATATGCTGGGTTAAATGCTTGGGCCTGCAGAATTTTTGCTGGGTTACATCACATCCATCTATGCTGCTACTTTGCAACCCCCCCCCTCTTAAGACCTAACACACAACTCCAGAAGCTTTTCCATGACTTTCCTCATCACAAAGCACCATGACCTACAGCACAGCTGCTGCTTTGAAGCCTGGATCCCTGAGACATCCAGCAGCAGGCCCGGGCCCCGGCTCCACAGAGGGCCAAAACCACAAGGCCAAAACCACCAGGACCGGCCCTGTGCCGCAAGGCCTGACCACACAGCTCAAGTCAGAGCTTCTTCCCCACAGCGCATGGGTCACTGCCACATTTAAAAGGGCAGATTGCTTCTGCCTTTCACATCTGCCTTTTGCTCGGATGAAGGTTGGCATCAGAGTGGAGAAAGCCTCAGAGATGAAGAAATGAGCTATTAAAGTGCTGCCCAGGAGGGGACCCCTGCTGTCATGACTGTCCAGGCAGAAGAGCAGAAATAATTAACAACCAGACCAGTGATGTCCAGGAAGCACTTTTATGCAAGTGTGGCAGCAACCAATCTAGGAGGCAAAAGGCAGAAGGACTGTCACACCATGGGTCTGACCCTTAAAAAAAAAAAAACGTTATGCAACAGATCTGGCATCCAGCCATCCACAAGGAAAACAAATGGCAATTCAGATGGGAGTTCCCAGTCAGGAGGTCCGCTGCTTGCAATGGATGGCACAAAAGAGCTATTCTGTGACTTTACTAATCCAGCAGCAACTATTAGCAAAAAAAATAATTAATCCACAACGTGAAATGACTCAAATCTGCCCTGCCAGATGATCTGACCTCACACAGACTCTGCATACCAGTTTGTCAACACCCTTGTTCAAAGGAAACCCAGTACTGAGTAAGTTACGGAAATTTTCTGCAGAAGTCTAGAGAGCTACTTGACCTCTTTTGGACGTAACCAAAAGAGGTGCAATTCCTGTCATGTATGTGGTCTGCACTGAGGTCAAAAGATGTAATTAGCAAATAAGGTATTGAAAAACTAGTTCCTCCAATAAAACTCGGGAGAGATGATAAAAAGACAATACTTATATAGCCAACACTGTTAAGTTTAAAGAGATGTATACATATCCAAATATACATATACACACACACAAATACACTTTCACTGTAGTTCTGTATACGGAGTGAAGTGCTAAGTGATAAAGAACCACAGTTTTGAGAAATTGTGGGACCTAGCTCACCTCCAATACTGGTCTAAGGTCATTTTAAACTTAGTTGGAATACATCCAGTGGTGAGTGGGAGACCCATATTACTTCTAGCAGGACACCCATGGGAGAAATAGCTCAACATATCAATCCAACACAAGGCATAATCTGCCAAACTGGTTGCACTGGGTTTGGTGTAGATTCAGTTCTACCTGTACATCTGACAAGTATCTGAACATGGAGTATAGAACACATTTGTACTACATTAAAGCAGTTGAGTGTGGTGAGATTTCCCTTGGCATAAAAAGTAACTGAAGACACAAAGAGAACCAAGATGAAAAAATTGGAAATAGTTTATTTTGCTGCATAAGGAAACTTCTGGTAAATTACATATAAAGAAACTTGCTATGCTGTAGTGTATAATTTTCAATATTCCACAAAGATAGTTGTAATAAATATACAAACCAAAACAAAGTAGAAGACTAAATCCATCAGGCAACTTACAAAATGGTTCATCAAGTTTTATACTTCGCAGCATTGGCATGCTTAAAATCTTGTTGTTCATTCTGAAGTGCTGCAGCAAAATTCTTTTCACATTTCTTTGGAGCATTTTCAAAATCATCTAACTATAAAATACTGTCCAAAATTAGCAAGCATTAGTTAAACCACCCAAGAAAAGTAACACCAAGGTCTAACTGATGCAAAAGAATGTTTTATTTGTTTGTTTTTAAAATCCATTTGAGCTTTGCCAGGGTTAGGAATTATCCGATATAAGTGCACTATGAGTCCAGTCAGCCTCAGGCACTGCTGACTCTTGTCATATTATGACTCTATATAAACTTCAGATTATATAGCTCTGGAGATTTCTCTATTAGAGACATATCTACTACCAGAAATAAGACAAATATCATAGTGAAGCTGCAAGCTAGTTCAAATGGTTGTACCCTCAAGTGTAGTGTGTGCTTAGAAGGATTCTTCCATAGCTTCATAATAAACCATACATCATTCATTAGGCATTTTTATTTGACTTCTGAATTTAAAAGTGCTGACAAAGGCTTTCTTGATGCCCCTGGCCTCTAGAAACAACATGTAGAAATTTTTGACACATTTTGCTCTTCTCTACCTCTCATTCCTACATTTGTTGAAACAGCAGGCTAAATTGTATTTTACACTTCACTGCTCTGGACCACACCAATGGACAGGTCTATTATTCCGTACAGATCTTTTTCAAACTGAGAACACTTCTCTATGCTTCACTATTACTGAATACTTGGGGGTATAGAAAGGAACTCTCTAAAACACGATTACCTAAAAATATTTGTTAATAAGCTTAATGCAAACATTACGTAGAAAAATGGTTTAGTTACAAAAAAAATTCATTAGAGGGCCAATAAAAATATACTGAAGAGAAGATCTTTACAAAAGTGAGGTTAGGAAATATGAGGCATTGACATTCACTGTAAACATCCTGTGTTCACTAGAATCCCTTGTCTAAAGTATATGTTCTGGTTTTGTTCCTGAGCTTCATGGCCAACACTTGCATAGATAGCTAAACCTATCATAATGAGTTGTTTCTACAGACCTTTCTGTACTGCTTTGTACAGAACTTCAATAGACTAATTACCTTTTGAAATAGTTTCATTCCACTAGCAGGCAGTTCAAGGAAACTATGAAGCATGGTATGATTTTTGTGTACTCAGTGCATTGGATGGGCTGGGACAGCTACAGTATGGTGTGCTAATCTAAAATAAAACTAAGTTAAGAAGTATAGCTGTTTGATGTTCTGGCTTACCATAAATACCTACTTCTGCTCACTGCTGCAAGGCTCGCTTCTGCTCTGCCAAAGAGTGCGTATGGCAAAATGTCTTGAATCTGAGTGCTACAACATCAAGCAATTAAGCCTATCCCCAATAACAATATGCAGCTTATACACCGGTAAAGGAGACATGGAGAATTTCACCTTTACCCAGGTGACATGAGTGCTTGCCTCCATATTAATCTCCCTCTGGGAGGAAGCTAGAAAGCAGTTTCAGGGTAAACATGACATGTAGTGGCCTAAGTAAAAAGTCTGAAGAACATACTTGCATTTTGGCTATGAAAAGCAGGCATGTGTTTAGTTACTGCACATGTCTATGCACATGGAAAGTGGTAGAGACAGACAAATAAATCCACCTCACAAACAGCACAACAACAAAAAAGCAGCAAATTGCCTGTTTTAAATCTTATTTTAAGGCAAATCTAGATAAACACCCACAACAGGATTAATGAAAATGGGGAGTTTTGCTTTTTGTTTTTTGTTGGTTTACTTTTTCTGCGATTGGCTTTTGCACATCGATAAAATTTGTTTAAGCACCTTCTGGACATCTTCATCCATTTGACCCTAGACAAGGGGAGAAAGAAGAAAAGGCGATTGAAGTCAAACATTTCCCAACTCCTTGAAAAGGTTTACAAACTATTTTTAAGATATAAGAATTATACCAATTTTCCAAAAGAAAGCAGTGTTAAATTTGTGCTTAAACAGGTATTGTGTGTTCAATACAACCTGCAATGTTCTGAACAGATCTGCAGCAAAAAAAATAGATCTGCAGCAAAAACATCTTCCATTAAAACACCAACACTATGTAACGAGTAATATCTAATCATACCTGCACAGCGTAGAGAAGATGCATCCGGTAAACTGACACGATTTCCTGATGTTGTTTCTTTGTTTCCTAGAAAATAGTTAAGCAGAAAGTCACAGAGTATTCAGAACTGTGGAATTCAGAACTCCCCACCTAGACGTATGGAGGTCTGTGAAATTACAAGTGATAATCTAATGCACGGGTGGAAAACTAGCTCAAACACAGGACTGTGCTGCTAGCTATCTAAAACATAATTTGCTGGGAAACGTAGTCCACAGAAATGCTGTAATTCTAGCCAACTTTGTAAAAAAAAAAAATGGTGAGATGATATTGGTTGCAAGAAGTGCTGAGCTGCAAAGACATGGAACAAGCACATACTCTGCTTCTAAGTTTATCAGAAACCAGAAGTGACCGAGGAAAGCCAACAATATTCTGACAAATCAACCCTTGACTGCAATTGATTGCAAATCAACCACTTGATTGCAGTAACCCATCTGTCAGTAAACACCCTTCTGCTGAAGGAGATGCTTACAAAGGTCTTAATCTATGAAATTCTCAGTTAATTACTATACATTCAAACAAGGAAAATCAAACACCTTTTTTGTGATCAGAATGCCACATCCCAGAAGCCATCTCTCCAAATAAACATGAAGCTGCCAGGAAAGCCAATGTAAGAGAAGGAAAGAATGCTTCTCTCCTGTTTTAAGTCCTATGCATCTTCTAATTTGTTGCATATCTTTGCACTACTTTGGCTGATCCTTGAGCTATGAGAGATGAAGGCTCCTTATGAATTTGGTGGACTGGGATAAGAAACACCCACAAGCCTTCACACTGACAGGACATGGTGTTTAACTATCTACCTATTTATTTCTCCTTACTGCAAGGGATTTTTTCTGGCTCATGTGCATATTAACTCGTACATCTGTCTGCTGGGGATGACAGGACAGCAAACAACAGTTAAGGCATTTAGTGTGTCGGGCTGGGAATTTTCCTTTCAAATGTTATTCCAGAGCTCTCTACAAATGAGTCTCTGGTGGGAAGTACCTTCTCTTCACCCTCTCTAAAGTGAGTGAAAATGCTCCTTTGGACAGGCAAGCTTTTGGAAATAGTAATTATGGCTCAACCTGACTTAGAAGACTGAGCCTCTCACACACAAACAAGTACAATTTTAAAAAGTCTTTAAGCAGTTCAGAATTTCAGAAAATGAACTGCGATCCCTGTAAACAGATGGACTTGCTTGATTTGAAACTTCACACTTTCAGTGACTATATTCTTCCAAAAAGTCAAGTTTCTTTTGGCTTAAAATAACAAAAATATTTCATCTTTTAATACATGTTCCTGAGAAAACACAACTTTAGTCCGCTGCACACTGGCCTAATTTTTCACAAATCAGGGTCTCAGCAGCAGGTCTGGTCACTACATTCCACTACAAGTGCAGAAATTTTGACCCATTACTGATCTGAAGAAATATATGCAGAAAAATAGTTTTCTTTAGTTAGACTATTTCTGGAAAAAGAAATCTGAAGTGACTTGAGGATTTCTACATGTTTCAGAGCATTACAAAATTTCTGTATGAAAATTCTTTCTTGTACTTATTGACTGTACTCCATTTTAAATAAGGCAGAGTTAAGAATGCCACACACTTTTGGAGAACTAGGAAAAATGGTGGGTTTATGAACTATTATTTATGATTATCTACTTACAGTCAGTTGGTTTTGCAACTGCTTCACTTGTTGTTGTAACGCCTCCAGCTGTTGGCTTTGTCTTTTGGGGGCACTGGTTGAGTAGGAAAGCTGAGAAAGGCTGTTCAATGCTTCTTTTAATTTGCTGACCTCCTTGGACATCTCATTGATCTAGGAAGGTAAAAAATAGGTTTTCATGAAAAGCTGCAAGGCATACTATATTCCCATGGGTCTCATCCTATACAAATAAGTATTTGTGACTTATATTAAGAAGTGGCAGAAAACTAGATGAAAACTCAACGGACAAACAGAGACGTCATGTAAGCAAAGGGTTACAACGCTTCTCTACCTCAACCCCAGCAGTCATTCAAAACGCATTCCTGGCTCTGAAAGAGTAATATTTACAAACAAAGATTGTATTTACCACCTTTGCAGATGCTGCTTCTTAACACAAGACCGAAACGTACCAAACAGGCCAGCTATTCACACTAAGCAAAATGCATAGCTTTTTATAAAGAAATTGTGACAGACATAATTGCACAGGAAAAATATCTGTCATGCTGAGGTCGAGATGATACAGTAAACTCAGAATAGTGAATGTCTGCTGTTTCCTGATCCTGATGTTTCTTTGTCTCCTCATGAACCTCTTCCTGCTGTAAATTCCACTTTGAATTTGCTCAATTCAGGTTGAACCTAACCTGAACAGAACTTAGAGGTGAACAGAAAGATGCTTATCTCCACCAGAGAGGAAGATAACTAAAGTCAAAAACGCTGAATAAAAACTCCTTTGACATTAAGATCTGTGAGACAGTACTTTGGCATCTGAATTTTCAGATGGTCACATGAACTCAAATGTTACTCCACTCTGTGACACCTTACACCAACTGGGGTTTAAGGTCACTTATGTACCTTCCAGTATGTTCTGTAGTCTGAACTCATGTAATACTTCCTCCACGGCAGTGAATCACTAACCTTTTTATCTTTGTCCTCTTCTAGTTTTGATGTGCTTTCAGAGAATCTTTTCATTTCAAGTAAATCTTCTTGAGCTTGATGGTACTTTTGGTGAAGACCAGTCACCTCCTGTTCCTTTGCTTCAAGCAGAGTATGCATGCCTTCTTTCTCTTCTTTCAAATGCAAAATTTCATTTCTCAGCTGCATAACATCTAATGACACATTTTCCTTCTCTTTGATTACATCCTTCAGTTTGGATGACAAAGCACTAACTTCACCCTCTAATGAAGACTGGAGTTTTTCATACGTAGCCTTGGGTACCATTGCTTCATTAATTGCAGCTTTTTCTTCCAATAATTCCTTTTGTAGGTTTCTTACTTCACTTTCCTTGTTGGTAAGCAGTCCTTTGAGCTCATTTATTTCCTCCTCCATTTCCTTTACAGTACTTCGGAGTACGTTCATCACCTGATGGTGTTCAGTAATTGGCAAAGAGTTTTGTTTCTGAGTGTCTAACAGTTGCTTTAGTTCTTCTGCTTCATCTAATACTTTTGTGTACTGGGATTTCATTTCTGATAATTCATTCTCTGCTTTGTATTTCAAAGAATTTGTTACCTGCATCAGTTTCTCATGTTCATCTCTAGGAATGTAGTCCACAGCGATATCATCCAGAGTTTTTCTCTTCCTGTAATCTTCAAGCTCTATTTGGGCCTCCTTGTACAATTGTGACAATTCACTAAGTTGTCTGTTGAGCTCATCTATCATTCTGTGCATTGCATCTTTCATTTCTTCAGACTCAGCACTAGACTCTAACTGTGTCTGATTTGTCAGCTTGTCCTGTAGCCTTTTAATTTCCTCTTGCCCTTCTTTGTACCTCTCAATCAACAGTGCCTTCTCCTGATTAATATTATCAATAACTGAACAATACGAATTCCTTATTTCCTCACATTCTTCCACAGACAATTTGCTTGCCACATTCTGCTCTCTTTCTTCAAACTTTTTCTGGAGCTCTCTCACTTTCTCTTTTTGTCTTTCACTTTCCTCCAATGCTTTCTTCAATTCTTGCTTAAGCACTTCAACTTCTTCACATGTCACCTTCAACCTACTCAACTCAGAACTGGTTTCTTCACTTTCAGAAGAAATGAGACCCAGTTTCATTTGCCTCTGTACATTCAAAACATCTTTCACAGTTTCCTCATACCTGTTTTGAGTTTCTTGGAACTTCAGGTTAAGATCAGAGCCATTTTCTGAAATATCTGTGTTATTTAAGCGATCTGCTTCCGGAACTCTAGACTGGAACTGAGCTTCTAAGTGCTTTCTTTTGGCTTCGGAATTTTCTAATTTCCTCTGAACATCCTTTAAGTCTTCCTGGAGGTACTTTATTTTTACTTCACTAAGGCTTGCCGAGTTTTCTTGAATTTGGGTGGCTTTTAATGTAGGCTTCAGCTCCTGAGCTAAGAACTCATTTTGTCTATCTACTGCTTGATCAAACTCTGTTTGGGTAGAATGATAAGAATCTATGGCAGAATCCACTTCTTTAGGTGTTCTTTCCTGTGCAAAAAGAAACCCAAACGAATGCATGATAAAAACAAATACATTTATTTAAAACAAAATATATAGGAAAAAGTAAGCAATCCTTGCCACATCCTACAAAGACAGGCAATTAAAGCACCATGGAATAAACCGTCAGGTTTCAACTCAAAACCCAACTGGTCCCATTTAATCATCTACAGCAATAGAAGGCAGCAAGTGCCAAGCTCCTCTGAAAGTCTGTTGATCTCCATATGCTAATAATCAAAGCTAATAAATCAAAGCTAAGTAAATTAAAATCAGATCTGCTAACACAACTGTTAACAGCATATTTTAGAATGCAACTATCATAGTAAGCAAAGATATTCAGTAATTCATGGGGAAAGGATCAAAACACTAATTTTAATCCTTTGGGGGCAGAGTGCTTCAATGATGAGCACCACAAGCTCTTTATATTTACAGAACATCTCTTTAAATTGGTAAGCAGCTCTTTGTTCTACTAAGAGGTTAACAGAGCACTAGAACAGCACAAAATACACCACCTGTAATTTGTCCTGTAGCTCCTTATTGTGTAATGTCAAAGAAGCAATTTTTGCTTGCATCAGCATAAGTAGATCTTGCTGTTCAGTTTCAGAACTCACGTCCAATAAACTATCAGCACCTTTGGAGGAAGAAAAGATTCAAAAGCTTTCAGAAGTTGAACTGATCCCACAGCTAGCTAGTTATTTTGCTTTCCAAATTAAACACTTTGTTTTCAATGACTATTAAGTGTAGTGAACAAGTGAACAATTCCTAGAGCTGTTTCCCCAAAAATGTGTTAAGTCACCCAATAGAAGCAGGTGGGAGCTGGTAGTGAAGTTACATAACATTATTCCCAATACTTAGTGTGGCTCACATTCTAAGTGGAAAGACACAGAGCACATCTGACCAGACTGACTTTTAACAACACCTAAAAAACCTAACCAAATAAGAAAATAAGGATTAAACTTTATTGTATACCTGTTGTGCTGTCACTCAGTCTGTCTTTATTATCTCGAAGCAAGGAGCTGAATTCTTCCTGCTGAGACATGAGAAAAAAATTTAAAAAACACTTTCACAGAAAGCAGATGTAAAGTTGGACAGTTCACAGAAGATAAATATAAATAGCATAGACCTTGTTGGATGAAACCTGGCAAAACTTTTTTTTTTTTTTTTTTAATTGTATCATGTGCCAGGACAGGGATTAAATTGCCTAGTTCTCATTAAATGTTAATGTAATTTGGGCTACTATCCCACAGATAGTTTGGAAAAGCTGCAGCCCCTGTGATAAATTGCTGCAATATATTGTGGTGTACTTAAAAAGAAATCTTCAATACCATAAGATAAATATGAGACAGAACATGCTCAAGTATTTGCCTGGTGTCTTTTGGTGACAGGGTCACTACTTTTTTGCAATACAATCCCATGTATTTCACTGGTATTAGCTAATGCGTTCTCACACCATTAATACTTACTTTCACAACCATATTCCTACATACTGACTAGTTTATGACTAATTCTATTTAGATGTTCATTAAACATTAAAGCAATCCACATCTGCTTTGTAAATTACATTGAAATAGATTTGGATTCCTTTTTATTCTTAAAATGCAGCTAATTAGTTCACAGGAGATTCTGCAGTCAGCAAAATAAATTGCTATGGTATTACACATTCTTCCCCCATACTTAGTAAGAACAGAAAACTTTGACATCTTGCATACCTGGTCAGCAAAGAAAGCCTGTCCTTTTCCCGTCATGGGAGTTGAAGTTGATGAGCGTGGAGAGGACAAATCACTAAGCTGTAAAAGATTATATATAAATAAGTATATGTATGTATACATATGCGTACATATAACTAATCCTCCAACATGTGCCGTATATAGACACAAACATATGCGAGCACTTTTCCTTGAACTAATATAAGTCACAACTCTGGGTTAATTTCAAAGAGCAAATTTAATTATTCAGTGCTCTTTTGAGCCAGTATCACATTTGCAGTGTGTTTGTTGTACAGATAACTTTTCTATTTAATATTAAACATGTTAAACTGTATTTGGTACTATACAAATCTATTTAAGTGTTTTACTGTCATATGCATATAATAACGTGTACATACATATGTCGATTTAAAATACATATAATTTACTTAAGGAAGTCTGCAAAACAAGGAAACCTTCAATTTTAGGTGGAAAAAGCACCTACACAGTAAAATTTGTACTACTGTATCTTAAACCATGCTATATTTCAAGCAATTTTCTTAGTTAAACTAACCAATGTGTATTTTCATGGTGTCATCTTAATGTCAGGAAAAGCACTCATAATATGACAGGCGTATAAAGTAGGAGTGACAGCTCAAATTCAGCCCACATCATTCGCATAATGGTCAAAATGCTCTTCATCCCCTAAAAGTATCTCAAGATTGGTCTTTTCTTTACCTGAATTGGACTGATAGGAGGAGGTGGGGCTTTGCGTTTTTTTGGAGTTCCACTTCTTTCTGAACTTAATTTAGAGCCTTGATCATGCTGAAAGTTTCACCAGCCAGAGAAGGTAGGTTTGTTAGTTTGGTTAGTAAAGTCCGAGCAAGTTGTTTCACAAATATATATATATACATATATATTTTCCCACATTAATATCAACTTTAGCAGCTCATGCAGTTCCTTTTTTTTTCTATGTAAAGACTACCTCTCTAATAACACAAAGATATTAAACATGCCTGACAATAAGAGTATGTTCCCTTGTAATCCATGCTTCAGTGAAAACAAACAAGATTTAGTGAAAAAGCAGAAGCTGACAAGTTTAGCACTAGTGATCTTGAATACTTCCAGAAATTCATTCACAGTCCAGTCATGCCATTCTTAATAGATACCATCTTTCCTCTCCATCAACTTCCACTCATTCATATTCCAGTCACACCACTCTTAACAGCTACGTTTCCTCTCCATCAGCTTCTGCCTGAACTCCCTGAAAAACCCAACTTCTCCACTCAGAGAAAGAATGAACCAATACATAGCACCCTCTTCTAATCTCCAGCCACCAGTAAATCTACAAGATACTTGCACTCCAGGATAGCATGATACTAAATACAGAATGTAAGAAACTAATTTAATTGCCTAAATCTGATAAGAGTCTCACAGATAGGGGTCACCAGCAAGGTGCAACCAGGGAAAACCTTCAGATAGATGTTTTGGAAACAGAAAGCTTTTCTAGATCATTTTCTATACAGTTTGAAGAGACCGGCGTCCAGCAAAGCTCCTGCAGTACATGAGAATGGTGGAATATCTTCCTGGCACACATGTGCGCATGCACATGCATCCTCCCTTCCTTTTCTCACTGAGGAATCTGGCAGCTATGTCAGAGAGAAGGTAAACCCAAAACTGATGTTCCTGGAACACATTCCTTAAATAAGCAACAAAAACTTTTCACATTATAGAGCAGTTATAAGATATACATCTCACAGTGACTACTAGCTACAAGTCACATCTACTGCTACTAGTCACGGCAGTTACTATTTTTTCCATGAGCTACAAGCCTTTAAAACCCGAGTATTTTTAAAATCAAAAGGATAAATACCTGCTTTGATTTAGTCGGTGATTTTGTATCTGTGAAGCAAAAAAAAAAAGTGGAATTAAGACCAACGATCAAAGAAAAGGTTATTTGCCTAACCCTTCTCTCAGCTCTACTTCCTGTATCATAAATGCTGTTTGTTTTTTGAACTCCTGTTTGAAATCTGAGCAATATACTTAAAATTCAAAATTCCTTTTAAATACAACCTCTCTGCTGCCTTTTTTTTTTGTTTCATATTGATATAAAATTCGAAGGATAGTGACAATTCTGCTTCTACTGTAGCCTCTCACCATTCTTTCACATTAACTTCCTACTTCAAAAATCTTTTTTAGCTTGACCACGAAGTCCTGTCTGCATTAGTTCCTTCTGAATCCCTCTACTGAGGAGCTAAACATAGTCTTTCACATAATAAAGAGAGGATCTAGTTCAAATTCTATGCAAGACTTCACTACGCTGTTACATCAGCTTACCTTTTCTTTCTCCAGAACACCTGTTTGCCCTGCTGAATATTTTATCTCACATTTGATATTACCATATACAGTAAATACCACATTTTCCTGTTTTGAAAAGCTTCAGCCAGACCATCTTGAAGATAGCTTTAAAAATTTTTCAGGTTACTTTACAAAGTAAATTTGTTCATTACTAAACATAAACATAGCCAAAACGAAAAGTGACAAACAGCATATCAGCATCTCTTACGTACCCACATCCTGAGATAACTTTGATGATAGGAGATTCTGGATCCCTGCATTCTCAGAGATTTTGGAGTAATGCAAGGCATTCTGCCCAAAGACATCTACTAAACTGACATCTGCACCTTTCTTAAGGAATGCTTCCACCATGTTAAGGTTACCAGCTTCACAAGCCATCATCAAAGCAGTTCTGGACAAAAGAAACACAAGGTAAAATTATCAAGAATAACCTTTGAAGCCTCAGCTCATTTTGTCAGGAAGAAAGTGTGACAGAAGAGCAAAATTTTATCAACGTATGTATCAACACATACATGCAACTGTCTTTTCTATGCACAGACACCTGCCTGCCCCTCCTCCTCTTCCCCATACACCCCAGTTGGACCTTCTGCAAAGACCTGTTATGCTTTGCACGTCTCCAAACATTTCTAAAAATGGGTTCCTGAAGCTAAAAGGAGAGAAAGAAGTAGATGAAGGATAAAGTCAGACTATCAGATCTCACTGTCACACTTCAATTACAATAGGAAAGCCTTTATTTAATCACTTCTCTCCTTCACATGTTGTTTTTAAGCAAAATAGACAGGTATCACCCAAAAAGCCAAATATATTTCTCAAAGCTCTTCAGTGAGACTGAAAGGTGGTTTGACCTCAAATCCTGAGCCATTCTCAAATAAAAAAGATACAGAAGTTCCTTAGAGCATAACCAATTCCCTCTCCAACACCGGGCAGCTTGACAGTGCCTCCTACATTAAGGGTAACATACAGAAGGAGCATTTTCCTAACAGGTTGTATCTGTTTTTCTTCGGTGACTTTTAGGGATCATACAGGATAATTACAAAAACACAGAAAACCCCACCTCTCGAGCATGCTCTAATATTGCTTTCCTGCCACAGCAGAATTCTCCCTTTTAAATGTGAAATCATTCCTAATAGGCTGGCCAAGTTCACAGGCAAACACGTTTCTCAGTGCAGATATGAAACTGAGAAGTCACTACAGAAATTTCTCCCAATATCCAACCTAAACCTTCCTTGGCGCAACTTGAGGCCATTTCCCCTCGTCTTATCACTTGGTGCTTGGGAGAAAAGTCCAGTCCCCACTTCAGTATAGCCTTCTTTAAGGTAATTGTAGAGTGCGATAAAGACTCTCCTGAGACTCCTTTTCCCTAGGCTGAACAACCCCAGTTATTTAGATATTTGCTAGATATTAAGGCAACCATTTCACAGATGAATTAAACACACCCCCTGTAACAGGTGAGCCCTGGGGAAGTGATGGCTGTTGCAGTACTGTGGTAAAAAGTCAAATGTTGAGTGGTAACTTGGATAGCAGTTCCACAGGGATAGTTTTACACTACCAAAATGACTAGCTTAGTCTGGACATCAGAGGGAATTGGACAAGCCATTTTCAAAGGCTCTCTCTTTCTCCTCCCATTAAGACTTCTACTTTCTCATTAAATATGCAACCAATTCTGTGAACAGGAGATGACTAAGTAGTTCTTCTCCTTACCATAAGGGAAGTGGGAATTAAAATGGTACATTCCATGTTATGTAGTTTTTCTTGCTTTTACACACTGTACTTTCTTTAAAAAAATAAAGAATACCAAACTTGCAAGTACTGTCTTATCTATAACAGAAATACCTTCATCCAACTAAATTACAAACTGTTAACACTACCTGTTGATTAAAAGTAAGCAAGTGAGAGAAAGGCTGAGGTCCCAGAATGGTAGCACCTCAAGTTCAAAGCACTGTGGAGGCCATTTAAACAAACCAACCGACCAAGAACCAACAAAGGGGTTTTCTTTAGGCAACTTAAAACGAAAAGAAGATTAATAGAACTTTTAATTCTCATAAACCAAGCTAGGGCCCAGTCTCATCCTCCCAGGTGTTCCCAAAGAACAATATGGGCATTGTATCACATAATAACCAAGATAATTATTAAGTGCCAAGTCTTCTCAGCATCCAGCTTTACGTTTGCAGTTTCATCATTTATAAAAGTCCATAATTTTCAAGAACTCTTGAACTTCATCAGTATCATCAAAATGAGTACATTTTTTTCCACAATAAGGATGCTCTGGTTTAAAAACAATTTTCTAACACGCTAGATGTCTACTCATGCAACAAGTCTCTAAATGGCACTTTCTGAGAAGACAGCATCTCCATGATACAACAGTTTTACTGTATTTTCTCTTGGTGCTGTGGCTGTGTTACATTAGAAAAGAGAGCTCTCCATGGATGTCACTCCCAAGTAACAGTTTTCAGATTAAAACTGGAGAAACTAACTTATGCCAACAACAGAGCAGCACTGAAAACTGGGACACGTACAAGGTGATGTGTGGGCAAGTGCTATCATTCAAACTCTTGTAGGAATGATTTTAAAATAGGATTTGCTGCTCTGGTAACCCAATGAAAATCTTACAAGCATGATCTAGTTTTAGAGTTATTTAGTTTCTGTTTCACCTTTCCCTTTAGGCAGAATTCTCTAAGCTTTATTGACAATTGGGATATTCTCTCTGGTATTGAAAGCATTATTTCACATAACAACGATTTTGGGAAGAGAGCATCGTTTGACAGTCAGCCCTGGGAAAGAATTAACATGGTGATGGTTAACCTGCTGTACCTTCCATTTTTATCCCTGGTGTTGATGTCTGCTCCGTGATCCAGAAGGTATTTGCAGACTTCTGTATGACCACTTTGTACTGCAAGCAGCAGAGGTATGTTCCCATCCTAGGAATGCATTTAAAGAAACTATAAACAATAATTCGACAACTTACAAATACCACCATGAGATTTAAAGGTCAGCTATGAACCTTCCTTCTACACAGCACAAACAAGGCACTATCTGTACATTTTTCTCATGTACCATAAATGTAGCTGGGTTTATTTAATTCCTTCGTTTAGTACTGGGAATGGAATCACTCAGCAAAGCATTAGGAACAGGAATGCTTTTTGCTGTCTGTACTCCCTTTTCTGTTTGCTTAATGCTATAACACGGTGATTTTGCAACTATACAATACCTATAAATAAGTCCACAACAAAAAGGTTAATTTTAACTAAGTACAAGGCAAAAAATACAACATTTCTTAGAATAACAGAGTAACTTCAATTGGAAGACAACTTTAGAGATTTTTTTTTCTCCTTTGCCCTCATTCCAGAGAAAGGCAAACTTCATTTCACAGTACATTGCTCAGAGACTTGTCCTGTCAAGTTTTAAGCATATCCACAGAGACACCATGATGTCTTTTGGTCCCATTTCTGATGTTTGACCACCTACATGGTAATAATTCTCTTTTTTCCTTAACACATAATTGGAATTTCCCAATCAGGTCTGCCACCCAAACTGTGACCATTGCTTGACATCATTTTGTTGTGCACCTGAAGTGGGTTTAGCTCTGTCTTCCTCATGATCACCCATGATGCAGTTGAGGGCATCTTAAGATTCTCCCATAGCCTTCCTAATTCTTAGGATTAAAAAAAAAAAAGACAAAATTTTCTGCCTTTAAAATGCATCTGCTGAAATTTTAGATCTAATGTTCATGAGTGTTTTGTGTTTGTTTGTTTTTTTGTTTTTTTTTTTTTTTTAACTCATCAAAAAGACCAAATAGGAAGATAAGATGGAGGAAAGAAAAAAAAAAGTTAAATGTCCTCCTCCCCCTTCTTTTTTTGGTCTAATTTCTGTCAGGTCCACTCTCTTTATCATCAGAGTTTTCTATCAGGCAACTGCAACATTCTCAAAGATAGATCTGGTTGTTTGTAGTCATTTCATAATAGAGAATGTATTGTCCCTTAGCCTTTACATTATACCAAGTATATTTTTTTTGCAGCACTTGCCACAAAACGTGTGTTTCCCACAGTCTGCTGGAGTGAGTGGGAAGACTTTCAATCATGTTTTGAACATATCAGAATCGATTCTAGACACTTGTATCAAACCCTCAATTTAACAAACAGCAAACCCTACCACTAGTGTATGATAGTGGTTTCCCACATCTACTATGGCAAGCCGCAAAAGGAATATTCTCTGCCAGAGAAATCCAAAATTAAATACAACAGTAACATTGCTTTGAACTATGATACCTGAGATTGACTGAAGCAGAAGGTAAAAGCTTTAAGGTGAACAATGGGAGAAGAAGTACGTACCAAATCTTTGACGTTAATTGGACATTTGTGTTCACAGAGAAGTTGAACTGCCTGAAGACAACCACATGCAGCTAAAAGAAATAAAAAACTAGCATGAAAGTCCATGAAACCCCGTTTTTTTGAAACCTGTGTTCTGCACTTCCCATTTGCAATACTGCATCATTACAATGGTGTTCAAGAAAAACAAATTAAATCATATCTCTCTGTTTTTAAGAAAGATGGAGAGAGACAAAGAGGATGAACAGCAAGCTGTATGCAGAAATAAAACTATTATTTATAGTCTAAATTAACATACAATCTTTAAGCACTAGAGTCAGAATCAACCTTATCTTAATTTTTAAGTATTTCAATGGCTTTGTACATGTAAGAGTGAACTTGCTAACTATAATTAACTGAAATTTGCTATTCAGTGTTGAAAAATACCCCAAATTTATAAGCCATGAGAATGAACATGTATCCCTCAGCTGCTCAAATCTTCAATTAGTCAATAATATATTAATTTTAGAAAAGTAAACAAACTTTCATTGTCAGATTAAAAATGCAGGCATTCCAACAAATCTGACATTTCAAGTTGGAAATAAAATCAAAAGATTAGTTAAAGAAAGCTGGAAAAAATGGAATGACAGAGAAGAAATAAGCCAACTTTAATATAGCTCACCATTCTACCCACTATTTTTCCAATCAGCAGAAAGGGAGTCACTATATTTATGCATTTAGAACCTACAAAGCTTCACCAAGCTCACGAGCTAGGAATATCAAGCATGACAAAATACATAGTACACACTTTTAACAAAGAAGTTACCTGCATAGTGTAAAGCTGTTTTCCCAGAATTGTCAGTGCTGTCTACTGAACATTTACACTGCGTAATTCAGAAATGAGAAAAAAAATTAGAGAAACACCATGAAAATAAAACATATGTTTGATGTTAAGGACAGAGAGCTGAACATCTCTGAGAATAGTTTTATGAGCTATTCCACAAAGTTCAGCCCATACAATAAAAGTGAACAAGAATACTGATGAAAAGCACAGCTTTCCTCTCTACCAATCTGGTCTATCCTTTCTTGGTAACAGCTTATTCTGAAGTCATGGGAAATGCGCATGGGGAGAGAGATATCCCTAGAAAAAAAGTTATAGTTTTGGAACAGTTTCTATCTGGAAACCAAAAAGAATCTCTCCAACTCCCTTGCCTGAGAAAAGCAAAAGCTTCATATTTTACATTACACTAGGAGCTAGACCAAGCACATTCTAATGCATTAGTATTAAATTGTTTCTGTTGAAGGACATAATGCTTCACTTCCATTTGTAAGAACTAAAGCATCTAAAAGCCAGTTATATTTTGTAATATTTTAAGCCACTTGCTTACTGATTAAGCTAGACTTTGAAGTAATAAATATAAAAATACCAAATTGCAAATCTTTATAAAGACTTGTTTTGGTACAGAAGATTTTACTTCTAGTTTATGGCAAATAAAGATATCACACTGAAATTTTTAGTTTCTAAAAATCAAACATTAGATATTGTAACTTTCAAACGTAGCACTGCCTCCAATTCTTCCATAGTTTCCCAAGAAAACAATTTCGTGCAGGCTACCAAATTATATAACAAAAAATGTCAAGATTCAGCCTGTGTAAAATAA